>NC_044303.2:31347714-31676714 GCF_007474595.2 Lynx canadensis
TTGCCTAATCTGACTTACTTTTCAAATAACATAAACACCCTAACTAGTGATTGTCCACTATGGGATTAGCTTCCAATCTGAATTTCTGAAGTTCATGGTGGGTCACAACTTTTATGATATGATTGTTGAGATTCTTAAGTTTCTTGATATTCTTGGATCCTATTCTATTCACATTCCAGATTGTGAATGAGTCCATCTAATTCTGAATCCTAAGGTCATATGGTGCCAAATTTCTTGCTGTTTGTGTCACAGGAAGAAGAACATATTTATTTTCCTTGTGTTCTCCATGCCCCCTTTTCCCCCTAAGTTCTTTCTTTCTTAGGGTATTGCTCCTTCTGCTTCCTCTGGAGCCATTTTCTGGAGTCTTCTTCTCCCTTGTAGATCTTTCTAGATCATTTACCTGTTCTTGTATTTCTGTATGTTAAATACACTCAGAATCAATATTTACTTCTATGTTTTAATACATTATATGGCCAAAGAGCATAGGATGTGAATAAAACTGCTTGCGTTGCAATCACAGATCTACTACCTACTAGATTAGCTGTAATATAGGAGCTTTACATGACATTTCTTAGCCTCAGTTTTCTCATTTGTAAAGTATAGCTCATAATAGTATATACTGCAGGGAGTAGTTGTGATACATGTATTTTTTATGTTTATTTATTTTTGAGAGAGAAAGTACAAGCAGGGGAGGGGCAGAGAGAGAAGAGAGGCAGAGAGGGTCTGAAGTGGGTTCCGCACTGATAGCAGCAAGCCTGATGTGGGGCTCAAACTCTAGACCCATAGATCATGGCCTGAGGTCCTGAGCCGAAGTAGGATACTCAACTGACTGAGCCACCCAGGCACCCCAGTAGCTGGGATCTTTAAAGTGAAATAAAAGCAGCACATTAGGGACACCTGGGTGGCTCAATCTGTAGGGTCTGACTTTGGCTCCGGTCATGATCTCATAGTTCGTGGGTTTGAGCCCCACGTTGGGCTCTGCGCTGACAGCTCAGAGCCTGGAGCTCAGAGCCTGGAGCCTGTTTCATATTCTGTCTCTCCCTCTTTCTGCCCCTTCCCCACTCGTGCTCTTTCTCTCTCAAAAATAAATAAACATTAAAATTTTTTTTTAAAAATCAGCACATTGTTATTGGCCCACAAAATTTCTCAATTAGGAATACCAATTACTGAAATCTGACCTTCCAAATATTTATTTTCTATTATAAAAGAACATAGCAAATATTTCAAGGGACCAAAAAAAGAGGAAAGTAAAATAAAAACATCAACAGTGTAATAATACGTAATTTCAAACATCATACATATTTGTTATAAAATCATTTTTAATAATCCTGACCATTGGCACTCCTGCTAAAATTTAGAAATATCTCATAGTCACCGTTCTTTAAATTGAAAATACGAGCTGAATATGAGATAATATAAAATGTTTTTTTTTTTTTTTTTTTTAAATTTTTTTTTTTTCAACGTTTATTTATTTTTGGGACAGAGAGAGACAGAGCATGAATGGGCGAGGGGCAGAGAGAGAGGGAGACACAGAATCGGAAACAGGCTCCAGGCTCTGAGCCATCAGCCCAGAGCCCGACGCGGGGCTCGAACCCACAGACCGCGAGATCGTGACCTGGCTGAAGTCGGACGCTTAACCGACTGCGCCACCCAGGCGCCCCTTTTTCTTTTTTTTTTTTTTTTTTTTAAATTTTTTTTTTCAACGTTTATTTATTTTTGGGACAGAGAGAGATAAAATGTTAAAAAAAATAATATACATGAATTTAAAAACTTAAAATTTCCGTTCTTACAAGTGTTTGTTTCTTGTTAACTTTTTGAGAATTGGTACTTGTACATATTATAGTCTCCTTACCCTAATAATGGTAACTCCTGACAATACAACTCTGTTTTGGGGGACTCGTGGATGAGAAGGTAAGGCCATTTACCATTCTCTGGTTCATTAGGGAAAACTGTAAGTTTCAACACTTAAGGAATGAAAACTGTGTTGGTTCTTTGTTATTTTACTTAACTCATTCATATTTTTCCCTGTTGAAAGGGCAGCTGAACCCATATTAGACTACTGTACTGCTGATAGTAACTGTAACTATAATGAGTATACTGCTTATTGTAACTAATGGAGGTATACCTGCTATCTAAGATGCCAGTCACCTGCCATTCTTTCTTCTGCCATATATTCTATTCCAGAAGTGTTTATTGGGTTTTTTTTTGTCTAAATAACTCAGTTATTGCAATCCTCTCCTTCCACACTTTCCATCAAAACTATCATTAAATGGTTATTGCTTTAACAGGAAGGTTATTAGTAACTTAATATGTTTTTAAGTGTAGCAGTGTCTTGTTTCTTTTGATATTGTTAAAAAATTACTTCTTAGTGTTCTCACTACAAAGTTGCATAGATCTTATCATCATATTTTTTCCCATAAGTTCTACTATTTTGTGTGCAATTTTCCACACCACAAGATTTTTAAACAACACACAGGTGATATTATAGAAGAAACAGCAATCTATGCCTCCAATGAAAGCACCTTTAATAGATGGTCATGATATTAGCAGTGAAGTATGAAACAGCAAGGTTACACTTTAATCTCTCTTTCCTGACAGAGTGCTTGCCAGGTTTTAAAGCCATGACAGCTTGCCATGACTAGAACCCTAGGGGGCCTACCCCTCATTGGGGAGATCAGTAGACAGCCACCAATATCATGGGACTCTTGGATCAACCTCAGAGAAGAAAATCAATATTTTGAGAAAGAGGAGGTAACCTGGGGAGTGATATTTGGCACTTTGCCTCCTGGAGCATGTGTTACTTTGAAAAGGTACACAATACACTGAGTGTCCTGCCAGTAGCAAAAGATAAGAGAGGCAATAAATGATAAATGAGATCATGCTAGCAAAATGTTTTAGAGTGATAAAATGTACAAAGGGCAGATAATAAATATGGATAAGAATAAAATAGTCATTTTATGGATGAGATATTGAATTCATTCTTAAGACTCTCATGAGCAAAAAAGAGATTTTCTTTGGAATAGTTGGGACAGTCTGACAATCTTGCAAAAATGCATCAATTAACAAACCTAAAAGTAAATGAACTCTTCTAGAGCTGAAAGGGCTTAAGTGTGTAGTTTGATATCATCAGTAGGCTCCCAAGAGAGATTTTCTGTATGCAGATCTCACAAAACAATTTCAGAAGATTCACACTCATCCACTCACATCACTGACAAGTACAGTTCTCAAAGACGGTTTAACAAGATAAGCTCTTCTCTTTCTTTGTGAAGTTTGAAACACTTTGCTTAGCTAAAAAGAGAACAGAAAGATCATCCATAGAGTTATAAAGAACTAGTGAATAGTTTCTTCTTGCTTAACCATATTTTTAAATCTCATATATGAGATCATGTTTCTATTTAATTGCTTCCTTAGGTAAATAAGTACCTGTCAATTTTGGTGGCTGTTCTCAGTATGACTGGAGCACCCCAGTGCTCTGACATATTCCTGTGTTTAGACAGAAGATTCAAAGTGAGCACTGGTAGAACAGATCTTACAAACATGAAAAACAGAACTGAGTTACTTTAATTCTGTCATCGATGTGCAAATCATTTTCTAAGCTTTACAGAGGCTTTTCTTCACCTACTTCTTGCCTTTTCTTAGACATTTCATTGTAGTAATTTAAATGCATTAATCTATTACTTTTTCTCTTTTTTTTATCTTAATGTACCGGGGTTAGAGATACAAATTTCATCTGAAGCAAGCTCAAATAATTCCAGCCTCTTACTGATTAATCCCCAAAATGAATGTGTGTACTTCTGTCCTCATGAGTCCGGTGAAGATGGTGGTACACCTGGAGTTTTAGAAATTAACGTCAATGTAAAAGTAATGTTTGAGAAAGGATAAGCAATAAATGTGCTAATTTTAACCACACACACGTATTATATAACATATTATATATAACATTATATGATCATCTCTTAATATTGCCTACCCGCTGAGAAACTGCTTCCATTACAGCCCTTGGTACACCACTGTGGCCAAGAGACTTTTAGAATGTACTTTAGGATGTTTGCCAATGGAAACGATCCAGTATGTAAGAGAAAAACTGATGGTCTAAGAAAGATAAGGAAGATTTAGAGGGTGACTTTCAGTAGGTAAAAGGGTTTGACATCTGGCTTTAGATAATTATTCTGAGGGTTAATCTATCTAGGAGTGAAAGCAAAGCATGTGGGTATATAGAAGAATAGTGCTGGGTAGATGTTATTCTCTGGAAGCATCTTTAAAGTTGGTGAGGTTTTCCCATCAGTTACTCATAACACGAACCACCAATTTGCAAAACCAAAATGAGATCAAGTTTTATCTTTAGGGTATAATCCCCAACCCTTTTAATTTATCATAGGAAAAGAGAGCTAACAATTTGAGTGCCTACTCTAAGCCAGACATTGTGCAGAGGTGCAGAGTGATTTACATGTGTTGTATCTTTTAATACTCAGGACAACCCTGAGGTGTGATTATGTCACGTTTCATTTAAGGAAACTGAGGTTTAGAAAAATGAAGGCACTTATCAGAGGCCATACTGTTAGGAAATGCAGATTCTGGCCTCCAAACCTGTTCTTTCTGACTCCGAAGCCAGTGTTATGCATACTTCATCATAATTGCTTTTTCCAATAAATGCATATTCATAATTTAATACTTTCACTTTCCTTGGGCTTGTGTGATAACCAACACGGAAACAAACCACTTGGCTGCTAACTGGGAAACTTTGTTATATTCTGGTATTTGTAACTAAAGTTTTGCATTTTTTGGACAATATGAGCATAAAGTTAAATGAGGACAAAAGAAAAAAAAAAACAATAATAGTTTATTCAATTAATAAACCTCTAACAATTCTTTTTATTTTGAGTCAGGAATGATTAGGAGTGTTATCAGTGCTAAGAAGACCTGCTGCTCAAATCTAATTAAGTTCAACAGCAAGAGGGGATTTTTGTTTATTTGTTTAGCAATTTTTGGTTCTTGTTCAGAGTACTGAGGAAAAGGACAATTATCTGCATTTGTAATTTTAAATATATACATACTTCTTATATGTCTTCCATTCCAAGTAATCTTTTGACTTGGAAGTTTAAAAACAATAGAGGAATTAGAAATTTATGTAAGCCAATATATGGCCTATTTTTGTGAAATCAGAGATTCACGTGGAAGAAGAACTTACATTTCATAAAATTGCATAATGTTTTAGAATAAGCATTATTTGTATTTATGAAATGCCTTTCTTCCTATAATTCCCAGCATTGCAACTAGGATAAACACTTTTTCCTTTGATGGATAGAACCTAACATTTTATTAGAAAATTATCCATCTTCTGTATTCACAAGTTAATTAAAACTCAAGCAAGTTCATTTTTGCATTTTGTTTTTCTACTACTTAAGGATATATTGTTGCCTCCAAAATTTTGAACCTCATTGTGCAAAACTGCTTTACAAACCACAGGATAGATTATTAAATGAATTATAAAACTTCTCTCACCAAATTATATAATCCCTATATTTTTTGCAAGGTCTTCACTGTTTGTTACTTTGCAGGTAATATTTTGTGCTTTCTTATTTCAACATGTTGCTCAAAATATACACATTTTATACTAGTTAGCAAGATCAAATTATTTTATGACAGTAGGTAAGGTAAATCTCCATTAAGCAATGGTAATGAAGAAAAGTTATAGAGGTATAAGGAATGTTACTGGGGCCTGCGATGGAGGTTAATAAAATAGTGTTACCCTCTATCCACACATTCTCTTACCACTATCTGTTGATCCACGCAAATAGAGGAGAATCCTTCAAGCTTCTGGATAAATGAGCTGAAATAGTTCGATCCTGAGGATATTTTACAATTTTACCTCACCATTTCATTAATGAGTGAACCTGTGTTATCTTGAAAGCTGTTCTGATAGGTATATTTTCAAAATCTCTCATTCTGTCTGATGAATTTTAAAGCATCCCCATTCTAAGATGCTGTGAGTATGCACATTGACCTGGTTTTAGCAATGTGTTCTTTAAATCCCAGTACTTTGGAAATCCACCAGATACTTAGTAAAAACCTAACTTTGCTCACCAACGGTGAGACTCTGAACAAATTATTTAATCTCTTTGAGCTTCAAAGTTCTCTTTTTAAAAGGAAAATCATATTTGGCATATGTGAATATATATGAATATAAGAGGGATTAAGTCAAAGAGTGTAGGTAAAATTCTTAGCATAGATGCTAACACATAATGAGTGTGAAAATGAAAATATTATTTAAAAATTCTTTTAGTGCAGTGGTAGATATGAATAAAAACCCAAATTATTCATTTTCTAATATAATATATATCACTGAAAACATATGATAACATGTTAAGGTAGAAGACCATTTTGCTCCATTTTCTCAAATAAAAACATTTTATTCTACCTTAAATGTGTATACTCCAAACTGAAACTTTATATTTTGTACAAAACAATTATTTTTCTTGTTAATTTATTTAATTTTAATTAGTAAATATAAATAGTTCTATGTTACACTAGATAATAACTTTTATTTTGAACTTACAAAACGCTTCACTTTCTGAAAATTACTAGCTCGAACATTTGCCTGTTTTGATTAAATACACATCAATGACTTCCCTCCCCACCCCCCACGTTTGCAACCTGTGCATTCCTTTTACTTCATTCTGCTCTAAAAACAAACCTTGACCTCAACCAGCAGTCTCAGATTGATAGGCTAACCCTGACATCTGACAGGAAGGACTTACATAACTATAACCCGGCTTTCATAAACTCAACATCAAACCTTTCCTGCTAACATTAGAGCCCATACACCACCCAATGTCCCCATAACTAGACTTTGTTTATTCTGAAAACATGTTTACCTTTGAACTAGCATTTGGTAAGTTATTTTTTGCCTTAGTTCACAATGTCTAGCTCTCTGGCTACTCAGTGGCATACTCAGTGGCATCCTGGTCTTAAAACCTGGTGCTCTACTTGGTTCTCAGAAATCTCCTAAGAACTAAAATCTGTTACTGATTATCAGTCATGAGCCTGAGGACTTACTCCTGACACATCTCCCTCAATGTTACTTGCTACTTGGAAGCTAAATTGATTTGTCTTTTTGTACCCTGGGACTACTTGTCAGCTCTTGGGAACATACTTGCTGATGCGAGACCCTGACAAATATGATTCTAAACTTTCTTCATATTCTCTTAAATTTGTTTAATGTTTTATTTATTTTTGAGAGAGAGAGCATGAGTGGGGGAAGGACAGACAGAGAGGGGACAGAAGATCTGAAGTGGGCTATGTATGCACTGATAGCAGCAAGCCCAATGCAGGGCTCAAACTCATGAACCATGAGATCATGACCTGAGCTGAGATCAGAAGCTCAACCAACTGAGCCACACAGATGCCCCATTTTTATTTTTTTTAAAACAAGCTAAGAGTAACGGAGACTCCCCTTTCTGGTTCTTTTCTCTACCTTCCTACAAAGCCACATATGAACTTAGCTGTCCATCTTTCTCCTATCTCACTCTTTTTCATCCTTTTATGCTTATCTAGATCTGTACCTGTGACTTTTTTTTTTCTAATTTGCTTTATGCAGTGTACACGATTAGACAGGTTAAACAATTTGTAGTCTCTTTTACACACTATCTAACATTAGACATTTCTTTCATTGACCATATGCCACATGAACGTATAGTAGATACAATGCCTGCAAGGAATATAGGGATGGATAAGTGTCAGAAGAGAGATGCCCATACTAATTTGAGAACAGACAGATGAAATTTCTCCCAACTGGGTTTGAGAGTGAGAGCTGAACAATGTGCTCTGTAAGAACAAACATGTGTTCTCGATTTTATTTGCACTCTATTCCATGTTCTTTACAAAGGGTTGGGTAAAATTCTAGCTGAATAGTGAAAGAACAAGAGCTTCGTGGGAAAGGTGGATTTATTCTGGCACTGAAAGCCAGATTAAGTTTTTATTCACATAGGTTTATTCCATCTAGTGGATGGAATGATGTAAATGAGCAGAGAAAATACACCAGATATGTTCAGAACATGGAGAAGTCTCGTGTGGCTTATTCAACTCTGTTTCCTGAAGAGTTTCAGAGACACAGCCAAGTTGAAGAGCTTTGGTTAAGTTTAAACATTAGGCCTAGAGATATCAATTTAGGAGTCACCATAGAGGTAAAGTTTGAAGCAGAGATTGTTAATACTGCCTACTTGCATAGGGCAGAGGAGAGAAAAGTCAAGGAATAAACTCTGGTAAGTATGTATATTTAGGTGATAGAAGAAATAAGGTCCTTAAAAAAATAGATACATAAACTCCTGGATCTAGTATCTTGAAGTCCCCTTCCTACATGAAGACACTGTGTTCAGGAGAGACTAAGGATTTTGATTGATGGATGTGATGACAGAATTTGAACTCCAAATGAAGAAGAAAAAGGGAGCAATTGGAAATTTAGGAAGAGAATCAGAATATTGCAATAAAAAAAGGGTGAATGAGTAGAAAAAATAAACACATACCTCTTTGTAGACATTTTTTTTTTAATTTTTTTTTCAACGTTTATTTATTTTTGGGACAGAGAGAGACAGAGCATAAACGGGGGAGGGGCAGAGAGAGAGGGAGACACAGAATCAGAAACAGGCTCCAGGCTCTGAGCCATCAGCCCAGAGCCCGACGCGGGGCTCGAACTCACGGACCGCGAGATCGTGACCTGGCTGAAGTCGGACGCTTAACCAACTGCGCCACCCAGGCGCCCCACCTCTTTGTAGACATTTAATGATAAAGGAAGGCACATAATTCCAAGGCTTTTTTTTAAAATATCCTGTTAAATTGTGAAATAGCAATAATTCCTATTTTTCTTTGATTGATAACATGAAATATCCTTAAAAGAAATTGAAAAAAATAAATGTTTTAATTATAAAACAATGCATTTAAAGTCAAATACTACCTCTGCATACTACCTCCTACCTTGATGTTCAATATTTCAATTAGTCAAACCATTATAACTAAATCAATGAGTAGGCTTCAGGAATTATTGATTGAAAAAAGAAGCTAGTAGAAAATGTAGTTACAAGTAAAAATGCTATCAAGAATATATCTTAACTTTGACATATGTTCTATTATAAAATTATATAATTAGAGGAGTTTTCAAGGCAAATTTCAGAAAGTGTTTTAAAAATAATTCTGTAAGATATAACAAAGCATTTTCTAAATTTTTTAATAAGAATGATATTATTTTATAATATTTATGGAGATTATTCAAGTATTACATACTCTTCAAAAAAAAAGTCCAATGTGCTCCCTCTCAAAGACAAGTGAAAAAAAAAAAAAAACAAAAAACAAAAAACAAAAAAAAACCTTGGATTTTATAATCCACACCAGGATGGAGTTTCTAATGATGTCCAGAATCTTCAGAATATGTACTGTATATTCATTACATACTAGACATGGTGCTGGGGGATTTCACAAGTATAGTCTTATTAAAGCTTCATAACAACCCAGTGACAAGTATTTGTATTTGCTGTGTGAGAAAGCCCCGTTTAAATATTTGAGGTAGGACGTGACCAAAAGGTTCAATCAGGGATGATGTCTCATAATTGACATCTTGTCTCATTCACTAACACATGCAAGTATTTGTTTATTTGTTCGATCCTCATTCAATAAATCAGATACCATTCAATAAATGCTGATTAAGCATCAATTGTGTGCCAGTAGGCACTGTCATGTTAGGTTATGAAATATATTTTGGTAATTCTTTAAGCTGATCAATCTGCACCTCCTGATTCTACAACTTTACATGATTACCTTTCTTGGCTAGGAAGTACTGATCAAGATTAAGCATTGTACCCAAGGATGGCACTGTTCCTTTCAATTCAGCTTGACAAATAACTATGTGTCAAGCAGATTTTTTTAGGTGCAATGCTTATAGAGGTGAGAGAATGTAACATTGTCTCTGTTCTTTTGTGATTAAAGTCTAGTGGGGAACACGGATGATAAATAAGTAACTACTAGTGTGATGAGTGTTATGAAGGAAGAATTACAATGTGCAGTGGGAGAATCCGATCAGCCTCAAATGCTTTCCTACAGGAAACTTGACAACAAGAGGACAATGGGAAGAAAATTTTTATAGAGATAACTGGTTTCATTTTCAGGAGCAATATCTCTTGATTACTCTTTTAGGACATTAAATAGAAAAGCAATATTTTGCTATAGTCGTCACAACTGCTAAAATTTATTCTTCCAGTAATTCTACTTGTAACAAAATGCTGAGAACACAGAACACAGAATAGTCTCAAAAGAATATTCATTTCAGGTTAAGAAATTATCTATCTGAGCTTACATGGCATCTAGTAGCTCACAGTGTAACTTCTAAATTATAATACTAAAATACAGTTTTAAAAAGGATTAGAAAAGCTACAAGTAATCACAAAAACAAATACAAAACATACAAAATATGTTGATATAAATATATAAATATATTTATATATATGTATAAATATAAAATCTATTGACATGTCTGGGAAGAATTGAAATTAACTTCAAGACCTATGGAGAGGTAGATATTACAGCCATGTTGGGATTGACAGTCAGGCCTGGGTATGCAAAGATAACAAGGGACTTGGTATGTAAACTTCTAGAGTTTAGAATTTATGGGTGAGAGAGACATTAATATAAACCACTGTACTAATGAATGAAAAATTACAATCCCAAAAACACAATTATGTGGTCAAATTTGTGTTAAAATGTGCTGTGTGTGTATTATAAATCTACACAAAATGAAATGAAAAAAATGCACAAAACTATTATGAAATGCATTTATGTAAAATTTGTGTAATTAGGAAATAAACACACAAAAGTAGCACATAATACATAGCATAAAATTTTGGTTTTCTTTTTATGTACACATAGGCATATCACAAAGAATGAAAGCTAAAAAAGAACAAATATACTATTTATGAGCGGCAGAATTATGATGATTTCTAGGTTCTTCTTTCTTTTCTGCATACTCCAAAATACCTGCCATAAGGATGCATTACACTTATTCCAAATTTAACAGAAACATTAAAGTAATATATATTAGTGAATTTGGGGGAAGAAGTTTTGCATGCAAAATGTTAAGGCATGATGGTTTAATTTGTTAACATGAAGGGCTTCTTTTTGTTGGCTGCTATTATGCAAGGCTATTGCAGTGCTGTCAATTTCTTTTTAATCTCTAGTTTTGGTATGCCTTTTGTATCTTTCAATAAGGGTATTGTTAGTACATTATAAATGAAATAATACATTTAAGATGGCGAGCACGGGGGTGCCTGGGTGGCTCAGTCGGTTGAGCGCCGACTTCGGCTCAGGTCACGATCTCACTGTTCGTGAGTTCAAGCCCCGAGTCGGGCTCTGTGCTGACTGCTCAGAGCCTGGAGCCTGTTTCAGATTCTGTGTCTCCCTCTCTCTCTGACCCTCCCCCGTTCATGCTCTGTCTCTCCCTGTCTCAAAAATAAATAAAACGTTAAAAAAAAAAAATTAAGATGGCGAGCACAATTCTTGATGCAATGTAGTAGTAGGTAAATTTCTCCTCCATCTACTTTCATTTTATTTATTTGGTTATTTGAAAAGAAATTTTTGGGGTGCCTGGGTGGCTCAGTCAGTTGAGTGTCCAGCTCTTGATTTTAGCTCAGGTCATGATCTCAGAGTTGTGGGATCCAGCCCCTTGTCAGACTCTGCACTGGGCATAGAGCCTGCTTGAGATTCTCTGTCCCTCTCCCTCTACCACTCCCCCACTTGCACTCTTACACTCTCTAATGAAAAAATAATAATAATAAAAATATAAATAAATAAAAATATAAATTTCCATTTTGGAATTAATTTTAGATTTATAGGAAAGTTGAAAAATAGTACACAATTTCCAGTTTCCCAAATTTTTTAACTTTTTAAAAAATATTTATTTATTTATTTTGGGTGAAGAGTGCAAGTGGAGGAGGGGCAGAGTGATGGGGACAAAAGATCCAAAGTGGGATCTTCGTTGACAGACTTGACTGCTGGAGCGCGATACAGGGCTTCAACTCATGAACCACACGCGAGATCATGACGTGAGCTGAAGTCGGATGCTCAATTGACCGAACCACCCGGGTGCCCTGCAGTATCCCCATTATTAACATCAGGATATCATCTACCTTGGAGATAGCATGGCTCAGTTGGTTAAGCATCCAACTCTTGATTTTGGTTCAGGTCATGTTCTCACAGTTTGTGGGATTGAGCCCCCGTCGGGCTCTGCACTGACAGAGCAGGGACTGCTTGGGATTCTCTCTCTCCCTGTCTCTCTGCTCCCCCCACCCCAAATAAGTAAGTAAACTTAAAAAAAAAAAAGATATCAGCTACCTTCACTTTACTTATTCAATCCCTACAAACCCTTGTTATCTTCAAAGAAATACCTTCTTACAAATATTTGAAATTCTTGCATATGAAAACTAATCCTGGTAACATTTTTCAAAATGTAAAGAAATATGATTTCAAAGTGGAATGATAGGGGCACCTGGGTAGCTCAGTCAGTTAAGCATCTGACTTTGGCTGAGGGCATGATTTCACTGTTCATGAGTTCAAGCCCCACATCAGGCTTTCAGCTATCAGTGCAGAGCCAGCTTGGGGTCCTCTGTCTCCCTCTCTCTCTGTCCCTCCCCATTTGTAGTCTTTCTCTCAAAAGTAAAATAAACATTAAAACAAACAAAAAAAACTCAAGTGGAATGATAAACTTTATATATGATTCAATCTATATAATGAAAATGAATAATTTCATATTGTGAAATGTTATATTTCAAAGAACGGGAAAATTATATTGCTCATTTTCAACTATTGGCACTGAGACTCCTATCCTCTTTGCCAAATCCCACATACTTTATGTTTGCCACTGTCTATATCATACCTTTCAGTAACAAGCTCAACACATATTGGATAGGAGCTTCTAAGATCCTGAGTTTTATCTCTGTGCATAGCTTATAATTCAAATATATAGTAATATATATATTTGTTACATGTATATTTGTTACATATATATGTATATTTGTTACATATATATATGTTACATTTCTAGAGGATAGATATTATACCATGCAGTATTTCTGACACATTTTTAAACCCAGGAAGATGCTGGATGAAGCTAATAGAAAGTTCTGATTTAAGCATGTGTAAAGAGATCTTAAATTTTATGTTGACTCATTTGTTAGTAACAACATTAAAATGTACAGAATGAAAGTCAATAGTTTGAAATTAGTCAATAAGCTATTTTTGCCTTAGTTTAGAAAAGTCTAGGAAAAAAGTTATCACAGTTGCAACCATTGCATATGTTTTGCTTGTGAAAGAACTAAACAAAGTAAAGTTGTATTCATTCAAGCTTTCACTGGAATTTTTAGGCTCTGTAATCATTCTACAATGCAGAAAGCAGTCCTGATGGCATTGAATTAAGAATCCAATTTTGTTATTTTTGTTTGGGTATTTGTTTACAGATAATAGTATAATTATGGTCATAGAATTACATATCTGTAATGAATCATACAAACTATTCCAAGTCTTCACTTGAGAGAGACATAGAGTTAGGGGTGTTAGATGTTATGTAAGACCCTACTGTATACTCACATTTCATGCTCCACAATAGAATATCAGCAGAGCAGGCTTTTCACTAAATAGTATGTATATTTAAAATGCATGGAATCTGTGTAATATCAAATTTATTGGAACAAAAAAGTAATCCATTTTCCTCCCTGTTCCTATTTTTCACCAAGCCAAAAGCAAATGTAATCAGATTTTACTTTTTATACTTTTGTCAAATATTCTAAATACAGAATAGCATTTTTAAAACTTATAAATGCCATCAACAGTGGTTTTTCAATGGATTTTCTTCTTTCTCAATTCAAATGATTTAATTTTGTATATGCAACTTTATTTTCTGTCCAAATTCATTTTGAGTTGTTTCTTCATAGGCCCTCGTCTCCTCTGATCTGTTCATTTTAATAGGCCAAACAATCGCATCTCATTCAGCTTAGGTAATTGGTGGCTGGTCAATTACTAATATTTTACTTAAAATAATTTGAGTATTTTCAATATATTTGAGATTTTAACTGAAACTGTATTCAATAAAAATGAACATTTTCTAAAAAGTACTCATACCCTAGATAGTCCAAATTAATGACAGACTATTTCTAATTCTTGGGAAAAGTAACTGAAGTGAAAGCAAAGAATTGGTTTGTGGCCTAAGCATAAATTGTTCAGCTGAAACCTGGGTTGCTTTAGCATACTGTAAGTTGAGTTCATGGTGGATTGGGTTAAGCTGCCTTAAGTCTGGTCCTACTTTTTAAATTTGACTTAACATAATAAGAAGTAAATGTTTTCTGCTTTGTGCTTTTAACTTTGTAAGGATTGGAAAATATCAGTGAACTTGTAGGGGAAAGACTCACCAAGCATAGCAGATCCAGGCCTCTAGACAGAGAGGCTGGAGACATCTGTAATCTGCCTGGAGACTAAACAGAAGGAAAAATATTGTCCTTCCTCTGCTCATATAGGCCCTCACTGCAGGTTGAAGGAGCATCTCCTGTGCGCACTTGTATTTAACAGGCCTTGCCCTCGTATGGTCTGTTGCCAGGAATAACAATAAACAGTAGCTCATTACACAAGGTGCCATCTCATTACATGAGGAGCTACTCTGGCGTATTAAAAACAAAATACTGAAAGCCTAAAAGAAAACATGACTGAAACTAAATGCAAACAACTGTGCCTTTTATTTTAGATATATTGATCCTCTACAAAAGAGTGGCATACTTAATGAATATCCTTAATGATTTTACAGTGGGGCAAATTATCTATGAAAGGAACATGATTTAAAAAGACGGTATGATCTGGCACCCAGTGAAATCCAATATTCTTGCAAGCAACACCAAGTCACTATGTTATAATTCTCAGGGAGCAAGAAAGCTACAAAATCAGGAAGGGAAATAAAATTACTTTGTTTTAGCCATAGTTTCAAAGTCGACTAAAATGCTTACAGGGTGCCATGAAAGTATTTCCCAAACCAGCCTAATCCTGTTCTTAGTAATTTCTTCCTCCCTTTCAGGCAAAATACAGTTGACAGAAAACAGCAAACTATTTTTAGGGGATTTAACAGGAATGAAGTATCATATGCAAAGAAAATTTTCATTACTTTAAATCATAACCTTTTGAGATTTTATTTTCTGGAAGCTTTTCAAATACTTAAGATATGATTGGGCTATAAAAGGTTAAGTTAGAAGGAAGACAAATCACTCAAATTCTTGAGATTGGGGTTCTGTGAATAGTCTACAGAGACTCAAAGAATTTGAAAGTGAGCAAAAAAAATGAAAGTGAGCAGAGCAGAAAAAAAGTCATGAATATATAGAAATGCTTGATACACATTAAAGAAAAAGACATTAAGTTTGGATAAAACAAAGTAAGGTTTTGGGTTTTACAAATAAAAATGTAGGAATTTCTGTTATGTAACAAAAGTTTAGTGTATTTCTGGACACAACAGATCATGTGATTTGTATCCTTCCTGAGATGTAACTGGCCAAATAATTTTCTGCAGAGAAAAAATAAAAGGCTATCACATATTTCTCTTGAAAGCCCTAATCTCTATTTTGACATTGTCTAGATTCTGCAAGAACACAGATTTAGACCACTTGCTATGGTCAAAGGACTTTCTAGCAGACCTCTATCAATCCCAGTGGAGGTATCAACCCTTCTTCCTATAGAATTACTGAATTATTCCTATTATAGAATTATTCCTGTAGAAATGTGAAGATGAAAGAAATTTTAGTACGAATGCAGTTCAGCCATTTCCGTTTACAATATAAGAAAACTAATACTCGGAAGAAAAAGAAACATTTCAATAGTGGAACTTATTTAACCTTTAAAGGAACATTATGGAATTTATATTATTACCCTATTGTCAAAAATATAATGTTCAGAGTGTTTAAAAAATTTGCCATGGGTCTCTCAGCCAGATGTCAATGCATTTCAAATTCAAACATTTTAATGGATCATTTCATTCTCAATACCACAGCAATATGAGAAAATGTAGTGGGTGCAAGGTTAAACTCTCCTGATACATTTTCCGTAATTTTCAGAGCCTGTACAGGGGGATGTTTATTGCAGTAGATTAAAAAATATAATATAAATAAATGATATATATTTATATATATCATAAAAGAAAATAATGTATTTTGTTTGAATTTTCCTCCTATCCCTACCTCATCTCATACTCTTACCTTAGTGCAGAGATAGGGAAAAAAATTGCAAAAAGTTACCTTAGTCATAAAGAGTAAGATGTATTGTAATGGGATGTTTTTGATTACAAAGAACATCTGAGAGAGTTTTTAATTAAAATTCATTGTAATGACTAATGGAGCCATGGAAACAAGAGAGATTGTGAAGACAGGCAGTAAATTGGAGAAGGTGGTGTGGTTTACAAGAGAACTGTGCTCCTATTCAAGTTTTCCCTTTAACTTGCTCTATGACCCTAAATAGTTATGGAGGACCAACCCAATGCAATAACGAAGGATTTTTAGCTCTTGTGTTTATGTCTTTGGGTAATCCTCTGCCTTTGGGGCCAGGCCGGGGGGGGGGGGGGGGAGGGGGGAATCTGTGACTTGCTTCTAACTAACAGTATTTGCCAAAGGTGATGGGATAGGTTTACACTGTATAAGACTTGGTTTTAACAGACTGAAACAAGAGACTCTTTTTGTGGCTCAGTAAACTAAGTGGCCATGTTGGAGAATCACATGTGGCAGAGAACCATGGACAGCCTCTAAGAACAGGGGAAAAAAAAATAAAAATAAAACAAAACAAAACAGTGTCCTAGAAATATAGCTATGAGGAAATGAATTCTATCAACAACTTGAATGAGCTTGGAAGGAGAATCTACTCCGGTATAGCTTCTTAAGGAGAAGGCAGGCTGTGACACCCTGAGCAGAACACCCAGCTATGCTATGCCTATAGTCCTGACCTATGAAGACTGTGATATACAAAACACATTCACTGTCATTTGTTATGCAGCAACAGAAAACTAACACAGGGGTTTACCCTAATTTCTTTAGGACTGAGTGGAAATACTGCATGCATTTTTAATACTTATTTTTTCTAAAATGTTTCTTGGTTGTAGGAGTCTAGAATTTAAAGGTTGTACTCTGAGAAGTCAATGCTCTCATTTAAGCAAGAAGATTGTGAGTCTGAAATAGAAATCCATGAAGGCATGTATGGTACAAGAACGAAAAAAGAAAGGTCTGAAGTTTAACTCTGTGTCACCTCCAATATGGGGTTCCTGATTTAATGACCTCTTTAAAGTAGTCTGAATGTGGAGTTCCTGGGTGGTTCAGTTAGTTAAGCACCCAACTTCAGCTCAGGTCATGATCTTGCAGTCCGTGAGTTCAAGCCCCACGTCAGGCTCTGTGCTGACGGCTCAGAGCCTGGAGACTGCTTCAGATTCTGTATCTCCCTCTCTCTCTGACCCTTCCTTGCTCATACTCTGTCATTCTCACTCTCAAAAATGAATAAATGCTAACAAAAATTTTTAAAGTAGTCTGAACAGTTTCTCTTGGAGCCAATAGGCAGATTTCCTAAGTAGACACAGCTATCCATTATCCCTGAACTTTGGGAAAGTGTCCCAGAGACCTCAGGGAGATATGTCTGATCGCCCTGGTAGATGATCCTTCTAAAACTGACAGAATACTGCATCCTTAAATACAGAGTTAAATGCATTTAACCTTCCTCCACCAACATTAGATTCAATCTTCAAATTCTAGGATAACTAGCAGTGCTTGTAGACTTGTTCAGGTCTCCTTAATGCTATAAACCAAACACAACAATCACTGTACATCCGAAACCATAAGAGACTGTATTCTGCTTTTATAAGGACTTCCTCCTACAAAGTTCACAAAGCTGAAGTACATTTTTTTTTTTTAGGTCATAGAACAAAACCAGAACGTGCAGTTTTAATTAATTTAAATAATCCTCACTCCACGCTTACTATTTGGTCTATTGTTCAAAAAGATTGGAATAGGATGTGTTTTCCTACAATTAGGAATGATTCTTTTTCAAAAGCAAGGACTCACGAAATACCAGTTTGCTGCTTTATGGCTACCATTTTATATTTTTATTATTATATTTTAATAACATATATATCTTATTTGTATTTTTAACCTGGCACACTTATGATGCCTCAGCATCTCCCATGAAGAAAGTTGAGAAAACCAAACATTTTGTAGTTGAGAAACGTGAGCTACTATATACAATTTTCTGTTAAACTAACATGAGTGGGGCACCTCGGTGGCTTGGTCAGTTTAGTGCCTGAGTCTTGATCTCAGCTCAGGTCTTGATCTCAGGGTCATGAGTTCAATCACCATGTTGGGCTCTGCACTGAGTGTGAGGTCTACTTAAAAACCACAATAGCAACATGAGTGAAACATAAGCACCTACTCGTTAGGAATTTCTTTACTTTCAAGTAAGCATGCTAATTTAATAAAGACCTCTCACTAGGTCATTAAATGTTATCTAAATATCTTCTCTGCTTTCTTGCCTTTTCTGTTCTGCCCTCTTTTATCTTGCCATTCTGCCTCCAAACACGCTGGGCCTGAGTTCTTATAAAATGCATGTAATTTAAACTTTGCTTCTCTTTAATAATCTCTGGGGATGTTGGAAAAAGCAAAGTTTTATACATATTAAAACTAAAATGTGAAATGCCAGTTTGGAATGTAGACAAGAATTGGTAAAGTTATGTGAGGGTAGGAAATGGGTTTCCTTCCTGAAAGTTTAATTTGGTGGTATTTTCTGGAAGGTGCCTGGAGCACTTGTTAACATTCATAACATGCTAACAAGATATATTTTCATAGAGAATATAAATTGGGCAGGAGAAAGCTTTGTGAATGAACAACAGACTGGTATGGAGAAATGCAGGAATGTGGTTCTACCTACTGCCCTTCCTTTTTCAAACATACATGGACACCTTCATGCCTGAGCCCTTCATTTTCTCTCTTTCCTCTTTAGTTCTCTATTTCCTTTCCAGCCTCCATTTGTATTCCTTTTTCCCAAAGCCTTTTAGTATATACTTCAACACTATACAACACTGTACATTTCTGTCTAACCTAACAACCTTAGTAGTATCTTTTTTATTATTATTAATTCAACACATTTAAAATGATCATCATATACTATAGTTCCTTAACACTTAAATTCAGTGTCTCTATCAATCTGAATTATACTTTAAGCGCAAATATTTCATCAAAATATATTTGTCATTTTATTTTTAGATATTTATTATATGAAGCATATGTGTATGGGTGTGTGGTAAGATTAAAAACAATCAGATCACCATTACTGGATATTTCATTTATAACTTTCACTTAATTGCAAAGTTAATATTGTAAACATGTCTAATATTTGTGTGCCATTTATTATTTTTATGTCATTGTGTTTTTATGAACATTTCGCGAGCTTTGTTCTTTGAGTTCAGAGTATTCACAGAGCACTGGGTCACTGATCATTTCTGATCAAGTCAACAAGTATCCTCATCTTCTGAAATAGTCTCAAGAGCTGAGCAGTGAATTCAGATCTAAATCTCACTTTTATCTCCAGTTTTACCTTGTTGCTAGGAGTATTCAGCTTCATTTTCAGAAATTATATAAAAGAAAGCCAATTTCATGGGGAACTTTGCAGAACCATGACTATGACTCAAACATGAATTACAGATTTTATATATTTCTTATGGTCTCAAGAACACATTCACTTGTTCCTGAAATTCCTGTTGTATAGGGAGTTTTTAGGGGACACGGTTTATTTTCAGCTGCTTAAGAAACTAACACTGAAGATGCAGATACTTTATAATTGAGATACTTCTTGAGATGTGCACTTCAAAACATAGCCACACAAAATAAAGCACATTTTATAATCACTAACCACTTTTGAAATTGAGAATTCATTTTCTGGCAAGAGCTGTGTAATTTTTAAAAATCTATTATTTCTTCAAACCCAGGGCAGTTCAGCAAAGAGAAATAAGAATAGTTTTACAGTGCCATCTGTTTAATACACATGTTCAGTTTGAATCTAAATATCTGGCTTTCTGTAAACAATTGAACAAAGTTTCTTTTTATTCTTTGGAAAAAATTTTGTTTGTATCACTGTTGATCTTTTCCATTCAATTTCAAAATAATACATCTTCACTGAAGAAACCATGACGTTTGTAACAGTAAAAAGAGCAAAATAATATTTATATTAATTCCCATTTCACAGAGGCCAGATCATGGACCCAGAGCCAGACTGCCTGGATTATAATCTCAACTCCAGCCCTTACAAAATATCTAAATTTAGAGAAATTACCACACTAGCCTCAGTTTGCTCATCAATAAAATGGAGTTGGTAACAGTGCATAAATAACAATGTTATTTTGAGAATGAGTACTGCACTCCCTGATATACCATAAAACCCAGCGAGTGTTACTAATACCATTATTATTAAAATCAAATTACTTTTTAATTGCATAACGTTTTGTGATAATTTTATGATGTCATTTAAATTTTTTTCACATGGAAGTGAAAAAAAATACACTACATTATTTAGGCTTATTGATAAATATGGTAGTAATTAAATATCTACAGATATACATCTAAGTTAAAGCAAAAGTCAGTAAGTATTGGGGCACCTGGGTTGCTCAGTTGGTGACAGCTCAGAGACTGAAGACTGTCTCCCTCTCTCTCTGCCCCTCCTCTGCTTGTGGTCTCTCTCAAAAATAAACATTAAAAAATATCAGTAAGTATCAGAATTTCCCATTTTTCCTTACACATATAAATACTTGTAGAGAACTTAAAGGTCCAGGCCTGTGTATCCCATAATGAAACAAAAGGCATTTATAACTCACTTTTTCTCCCACTAACAAAAGCAAATAAATACACATAAATGTGCATATCAACACAAATGTAAGTATAGATATTTCTCAATCTGCACTGTATTTTAGTTTATTTTTCCTCTGCTGTCTTTTTCAGTATCCTTCATAAAGAGTATCTATTACAGCACACCCATTAGTTTATTTGTGCTAGCATTTATATGGGCTAGCATACTCAAGAGACTCTCAGAGTATCATCAAAGGGTAAATGACAAGTATTTACTGGCTGTATTTATATGTCAATAAATGAATATCAGCCGTTAAATAATTTAAAAGAGGAAAATAGGAAAATAGGAAAAAAGAATATGGAAGAGAAGGTAACTATCATTCAAGGGTATGCTTTAGAAATAAGGAATTATCTAGGGAATACAATGTTATTTATAACTTAAAGCACATGGGGCAATCATTTAAAAAAACAATATCTGAAAGGCATTAATCTATAATCATGCTAATACTTTACCATTCTTTGTTAAGAAATTACTGCAATGCTCCCCATATATGGTGATATCTAATGTCACTTCATACTTTACAATTATGAAAACACTTAATTTTAGTTTTAAATAGACTAAAGTACATAAAGAAAGATCATTGTATTAAATTTTGTATGTAAACTGTAACCTAGAGTTTTGGAGCAAACAAAAAGAGCTATACGTTCGTCACCTAGTCTCTGTGCCTTAGTTTCATTATGTATAAAGAATCATATAAAATCATATTTAATGCCCTTTCCATTGCCAAACTTCCAGTTCTACATGTTATTTTAAAATAAGCAAGAATTATATATTTTTTATGATACCTAATATGTTCTTTTTGAAATTTAATGAAGAGATACTGGCTTTTTTCCTACTACCGAGAGAGGGGTCCACACCCTCTTGTTCTGAGTTTCCCTCATAGCTTTCAGGGAAACTTTGACAATGTCCAGAGCCCTTGATGTCCTACAGATGAAGGAGGAGGAAGTCCTGAAATTTCTTGCAGCAGGAACCCTCTTAGATGGCACCATCCCTGACTTCCAAACATGGGCCTACCATCGCTCCGTATAACATACTCTCCCCCACCCGTGTGGACCCGGCCATCCAGAGCAAACACAGGAAACTCACCGGGCGAGCCTGAGGAGGCCGTGGCGGCCAGGAAGTTCTGCGCATGTGCGGTCCTGGCTCCCGTGAACGCTTACGGGAAGTCTCGCGTGATCTCTACCTCCAAAGAAATTCTGAAGAGCCTGACGAGGAAGAGCAGGTTGTTGCTGGAGAGGGTGTGAGCAAGGGGGAATTTCAGGCTGAATGCACAACCCCAGCTGCAGCGATCGCTATGACTCAGCGGGAGGTGGCGGTGGGGTCTGAAGGTGCACGTGGTGCCCGCAGCCAGCCGGCAGTTCCATGCTGAGGCCTGGTCTGTAGCTTCCACTACCAGGCCGGAGTTGGGGGCGAACCACTGACCGGTCTGAAGCTCTTCTTTCACAGACTCTAAACGCAAAGTGGACATAAGGTCGACGGAAAATAAACAGCTTGATAGAAAAAGAAAAAAAAATCTAGAATCTTTGCTCTAAAGAAGAGAAAATAGACGGTAATTCTCTGGATATAGGCTCTGTAGGGTATGCTGTCAAATTTTAAATTCTTATCTTCATAATCATGATTGTGAACAGCCTAAAGAAAGCGTGCAATACAGTATTCATTATTAATTGTAATATCTTGTAGAATGTAATTAATCTAAATTGATCTGTGATGAAGTCCTGAAATATATTGAGGGGTGAAATCAAGTTTGTTTCTTTCAAAATTAATAAGACCTTATTGGATGGGAGAGCTTTGGAATAATTTCTTTAAGAATACATTTGGAAAAGACTTCATCAAATTTCCCTGATTAAATTAGATTTGGACTTTAAAATCATGATTTGAAATCATGAGCTTTCTGATGGATTTGAAACAGTTAAGATTAATGTATCTATGAAAAATGGAATAGTCCTGAAGACTCTGGAGGGAAGCAGGCTATTTAAGTATTTTTTCTGCTTTGTTGGAGTCCTCAAAATAAATATGGAAAAAAGCCAAACAATAAGAGGTGAAGGAGTTTCATTAGGATTAGGCACTGAAAGTTGTCAGCAGAGTCTGAAGTATCAGAATCTGTCCTTGCCAGAAAAATAATGACAAGAGCAGTTTAGACCTCTAAATAATCTACATATTTTGTGAAAAGAGAAGGGAATTAATATTAAAGTCAGTATTTTGTGAGATTGTAGGGAAGATTCTGTAGCAAGTTAAAAATGAATTTGTCATAGGTAATAGGACAGAGAAGAGATTTTGCGAAAGAAGGGGAAATAAAGGGTAAAGATATAATAAAAAGTAAAGAAGATGTCAGGTGAGACATGCAAATATAGATAGGGGAAGCAATAAATTGACATAGAGTTTAAAAGAGAATCCACTGAAACAGAAGAGTGAAAAAATAAACCCCCATTATTTCAATGAAGGGCCAGAAAGTGGGCAAATAAAGGTGCTAAACTCTTGAACACATTAAAATAAATTTCCACCTTGTTTCTTATGGTAGTTTTGAGAATAATTTTCACTAGTTGTTCCTTAATCCCAGGCAGTAATTTCTAAATTCTGGCAGGTAAATGTTTAACAATCCAGTAAAGTCTCTGATATCAGATGGAGTTCTTAGCAAAATTGCAGGGTATGCTAAATGAGGATAATTAACAATTTACACTGAATTATAAGTAATCCTTTTGCTGATGAAGGTGTTTGAGGAGACCAAGAACTGAAGACGTTTAACAAAGTAATGGGTGACTTCACCCAAGGCTCTGGCACAAATTCAAATTAAAGGAAACAAATAATACTCATGCCTGAGGTAGCTGAGCTTATGCTAAACTGTCAGCATATGTCTGCAAAAACAAAATGGGAATGTAAATAAATAGATAACAAAATTTTGACATTAGACATTCACTTAATTTTTGATCAAAAAGAGTTTGTGAGTTCACTCTAATATAGAACTTTGAACCCATGATATCAATTTTGTCATTAAAACGAGAGGTTTACTCAGTGAAATCTGTCTCCCTAAAAATATGCACTATTAAATTATTAGAAATATAAGCTTAATAGGATAATGAAAATTTCTCAGGTTTGTAGCATTTCTACTATGTTCCATTTGGTGTTTATATCAGGAATAAAAATAAGCACTAGTATGTATTTTCAAGAAGGAAAATCCAAAATTATAACTAATAAAAAGCATTAATTGAATCAAATAGGAAATCAGTATTATATATGTATCAAATAGGTTTTTATGTCTTAATGTCACTTTTTCAAAGATTTTATTTTTTAAGTAATCTCTACACCCAATGTAGGGCTCGACCTTATGACCTCAAGATCAAGAGTCATAGGCTTCATCGACTGAGTGAGCCAGGCACCCTATATATCTTAATATTATATGAAGACTTTCTGTTGATTAGGAAAGAATGCCTAGGCCAAAATTTCAGTGATGATTTAGCATCATAATGTAGAAAGGCAAATACATGGTTTGGAATAAGAGCTGGGTTCAAATGCCAATTCTATTAGTTACTTTCTAGGTTAAGTTTGAAAAATTATTCCCTTCCTCCGAGATGTTTCTAAAATGTTGTCAAATGCCTAATCGTAAGAGTGTTTTGAAGATTGTATTAAATTAGGTAGTGAATGTAACAATCTAGTATCCCACTACGCATGGAATAAATATTAAAATGAAAAGTATGATCATTATGATTTCATGAATGAGTAACGCCAGCCGCATTCCAATGTAATCTCACAACCTTCTTAGCCCCTCTTTTAAATATCCCAACAAGGAGGAAACATTTTCTTAGTGATCCTCAGGTCCCCCACTTGCACCCAGGCTCCACCAAAGTCTCTTGATGTCTGCCATTGCCTGAGGAACCCATGAAGTCCATCTCCAAAAACTTAGTCACACTTTGTATTGGTGATATTCATTTATTTGGCCAATTCTTGCAACTTCAAGGTTTCAGAAACCTACCCAATGTTGTCAGCTGCATCCTTTAATCTTTGCTTTCCATTTAGCACTTCTCTTTTCTGAGATACTGTTGTTTTATAGGAGGAAAGCAACCCATAAACTCTGTCAAGTAAAAAGGAAAGGTTAGAAGGATTCTCACCCAGCACCCATATCAGTTACCCTTCTTCCATTATCTGACTAAAAGTAGTTTTATCTCTTATCCTCATTTTGGTTCATTTCATGAAAATCTGAATTGCTATAAAATTTGTGTGTGATAAATATGATTTGACACATATAATTCTTTATATCAAATTAACTATGCAAGTTACAGATAACCAAAGGAAATGGGAAAGATAAGAAGTTTGTGATGGCATTATAAAATCTGTATGAAATAAATGCAAATGTTGACAAAGTTAGACTTCCATGTACAATATTTGCTTTATCATGTTTCTCTTTAAGGTGTGTACCATCTTACTGTGTTCTGTTTTGTTGTACTCCTCTCTTCCACAGTGTCTGATAAAGTGAAGAGGTTTGTGTTTTATTGGAGCATGTGATTCTGCATACTTGTACTGAAGATGGCAGTGAATTTGTGGAAGCATATTGCAGATTACATGAGATTAACTACTTATTTCAACACACAGTGTCAGAATCCAACCTGTAACACATACAGTACGAGTTAAATTCCAGAGGGAGATCAATGATGAAAGGTAAAAGCATTTTGGAATCATTAAGCAGACCAATTCTACAAGAGTGTTCCTAGAAGGGGTTGGGGAATATTTATTTTTATAAAGTTTCTACTTTTTAAAAGTTATTTTCTTATGCCTGATTAGGCACAGTTATCTTGTCCTTTCCTAAACTCCAAAAGCATTCCTATGTGTACAGTGTCATTAGCTGTTGATCATATGCTCTCCTGTGCTGGCACTTTACTCTCATCTCACAATGTTAATTAACTTTTCAAGTTAGATTTAAAATTTTCTTAAGGCAGGGGCAATGTATTATATTAATTTATTCAATAAATCTTGATAAAGGAATAACTAGGGAATATTCAAATGATACTGAAGTAAAAGCACACAAAAATAAGGAAGTTAATCAAAAATCAAAACAAAAAAGCCATTAATACTGTTCTTTCAACTTATGCTCTATGAAGGTATCATGTTAAAGAATTTGAGCAAAGGGGAAGGTAGAAAGAGCATGATAATGGAGGCAGATATGACTCCACAAACCCTGGTTTTGTTGCTTGCTGACTGTGTAATAATAGGGTAATTATTAATTCTCTTACTGGTATGATATATAGACTACTAGCATAGTCTCATTTTTCCCCCCACTGGGAACTTGGTAACAAAAATATGAATTAAATTTCTCTCTCAAAACCCATTGACTGTGTCTGAGCATATAGTAGATGGTAAATAAAAGCAAGTATTTTTTTTCTACATGTTTACTTACTGTTCTGTAAGTCCTCATCATTGGGATGACTTAATGGGAAGAAATGATGCTTAAACAGAGATTTGGAACCTAGTAAAAATAAGAATTTCTGGATTAATTTGTTCATTTCCATAATAATGAGATATTAACTAAATCTATTTATTATATTCAACCTAGCTCACATTTTACTTATCAAGATGATGTTTGGTGTTTTAAGTGGTACAGGTTATGAACTGAGGTAATTTTTGATTAACTAGAATCATTAAAGTCTACTGATTTTGAGTTTCACAACTCAATGACAGTATAGTTCATTAACTGCTTGTTCCATAGAAGATCTATAGTCAGTGAAGCATAATCTCCTACACACATACTTAGAAAATTGTACCCACCAGGAAGTGAGTTCCAGAGGTCCCATCAGTATCATTCATTCAGGATTGGTCTTCTAATAGTCAGATCAAGAGAATTAATAGATTAAGCCATGGATCCTTGAAAATTCCATTAGCTAAGCAAACTTATTTTTAAATTGCTGCTGACAGTTTGAAAAAAAAAAAAGAATTGAATTTTAAACACGAAGATGAGTAAAATTGAGGAAATTATTTTAATTAATTATCTAATTGTGCATTATGAAAATGATGGTGTTGTTCTATATAATTCTGTCATCTTTGTTATGATTCTATTTGAGGTATCCAATGTGTCTAAGTTGGATTACATCAGTTATGTGCAAACATCTTTTACCATTATTAAAGTTTGTTTATTTATCTTGAGAGAGAGAGAGAGAGCACAGGTGTGGGAGGGGCAGAGAGAGGGAGAGAGAGAGAGAGAATCCCAAGCAGGCTCTGCACTTTCAGCATAGAACCCAATGTAGGGCTTGAACTCACAAACCATGAGATCATGACCTGAGCTGAAATCAAGAGTCAGATGCTTAACTGACTGAGCCACCTGGGCATCCCAACATCTTTTACCTTCATTAACACTTTCTTCTATTCAGCATCATTTACTTCACCTCAGAGGAATGCCCCATTTCCCTTAGTAACTGTTCAAACAAATTCACTTTACTTTTAAAGTACTGAGAGTCTGACCTCAGCTCACCTCTTCAAGCTTCTCTCCTGACCTCATCTCTGAGTGCCAGTTCCCACAAGCCTTATAAAATTCCTTCATTTCTTTACATGTGCTCTGTTATCTCTCTCCTTCAGGTTTTTCCATACTTCTGCTATGACATTCTTTCCCTCCAAAATTAACCTGGCTAACTTGTACTCATCATTCAAATGTCAGCTTAGACATAATTTTCTACACTAGGTGCTAACCCTTGCTTGACCCCATAATTCTGAGACAGATGTTGTTCTTATGAGCTCCCATAAAACACTGTTCTATGTCCACACTAGTGTGTAATTGCCTGTTTAATTGTCTGTACCCCACACCAGATGGTAGAACACCTTGTTCACCCTTGAATCCCCAGTCAACAGCACAATGCCTAGCACAATAGTAAAAAAAAAAAAAAAAAAAAATTGTCATAGAATGGATGAGTAAACTCACATAATTTTGGTTTGCTTATTTTACAGGGAGAGGGTTTACAAACCCTTGAATGGGAATGTGATTTTTAATTTTTAGTTCTACAAGACAATCTAAGAGCAAATAAGTATCACTTTATTGATTACACTTCTTACAAATGACTCAACTGTCCTTGTTTATATTGAACATCATTCCTAGGCTCAAAAATCATTCACAAGTAATAAAATAAGCAGAGACATAATTACAGCATAATGCTCAAATCTGATGAAGCTAGGAGATATTGGTAATTTAGACCTATGTGAAGTGCAAAAGCAGATTAGTGAGGCCTGCAGAGGATAACACAGATGAGAAACAAATTGCTTCACATTGTAGAAATTAAAATCTTAGAAATTGGAAGGGACAACTTTGGTGAAAGACAAGGGGGAGGTGGAGGGAGATGCTGAAAAGAGGGGGATTGTTTGAATGCTTTTTAATGGAGTGGATTGGGGGCCAGGTCCCCAATGACCCTTAATGTGACCTGGATACTCGCCCTTCATCTACCACCAGTCTTAGGCAATGGGTTTAAGAACCTGAACCCGAAAAGTTTCAGAGCAGAGGTAAATAATAGGACAATATAGAAGAACTGAAATCACAATGAATTAATGTGGCCTCAACTCTCACAAGTACCCAAAATCCATGTAGGGTTCTTTCCTGCTCTCCTTATTTTCTTGCTTTTCTCCACACTCCCTCAACCTTGTCACAACAGAGTAGAGGATCCCTCTCTGGGGAAAGAGAATGGCTTTAAAAGATTGTCTTGCAGAAACTACAGTGTGGGGAGTGAGCCCCAAGGTAAAAACAGACAGTACAAATGATTTCACCACTTGACAAACTTGGTCCACCCATGGGGAATATTTGCAGGCAGTTTTTCAGGTATTTAATCTTACATATGACTTTCTTTAAACAACCTTCTAAAATAAAGGGGGAATAAAGCAAAAGAAGCCATGAGAGGCATTCAGCAGAGATAAATTTCAAAGAAAATTTGATCACCTATCAGAGAGATAAGACACTGCAATGTGAAACAAGGATATGCTATTAAAAGAAATAAAAGAAAATAAGAAATTTCAATTGGTAATTATAATTATGGAAGCTGCAATTTTACAAAAATTCATTAGATTAGAAGTTAAAGTTGATATTTCAAAGGATAAAAGAAAAGAAAAAGTTGAGAAATAAGGAGGAAAAGTTAGAAGATTGAAGAAAAAATTGCTACATCTGTTAATGAGTTCCAAAGAGCACAGAAGGGAGGAGATTTCTAGTGAAATAGTATGAGGACCTTTATTAGAACTCAAGAGTATAAAATTCTGGATGGAAATGGCCTACCAAGGCCAAATACAATGCCCTGAAAAGTAGATGCATCATTAACATAATTTTGAAATTTTAGATCACCAACACTCGATAGTCAATTCTAGAATTTTGCAGGGTAAAAATAAGGTCATGGTAAATATTCAAGCATAGCATTAAATTACTCAAAAACATTGGGAATCAAGTTTGGAACACTGGCTTCAAAAGTCTAAGATGAAATTATTTTTATCTTAAGACATTCAAATTACAAAAATCATAAGCCAAGGAAAAGAGTAAAATAAAAGTAATTTCAGACAACGAAACATCAAAATTTTATTCCTCACTCTCCCTTTCTTGGGAAGCTATTAGAAGATGTGCTTGACCAAAGCATGGAGACAAACCAGTAAATAGAAATGCAAGGGAGTTCCAAAATAACACGAAAGAGTGTAAAACTATAATAATAATAAATCAACAGATAATATAAAATATTATGAATGTTTATCAGCACATTGAAAATATTAATAAATAGGGAAATAAAAGCCAGCCCCTCTCCAAATAGTTTTTATAAGAGTTGAAAACAGTAGACTCACAGGACAAAACTAATTTTTGTGTGTATATGGAACAAGAGAAATGGATAGCCAGGCTAATGCTGTGTTCTGTTATAAATTTGTGCTTATAATATGTGCAAGTATTAATAAATATAAAGTAAAATATAAAAATTAATTATAAACAAAATATCCTTGTTATTTTCCATTGTGTTTTCAAAGGAGGCAGAAGTGATTGAATGATAGAATGTCTTCTAAGAAAACCACAAATCTTTGCATGTAATTGGAGTCCCAAGTACTCCATGCCTTGAAAAAACAGCATATTAACAAATAATAAAAATTAAATTTGCCAGAATGCTTTTTATCTGTGATGTAGTTATTGACTGGTAAAGTTTGTAAGCCTTCTTTAACTTACTAATAAAATCTCCTTTGAATTGAATAATGTACTTTTGATACAGAGATTCCCTTGAATTCTGGAAGATTTAAATCTGATTCAAATTTGAAAACACGTATTGAATGGATTTTAAACATAGCCAAACTAAATCTTGAATTTTCATCTGTTAATGGTACATAAAAATCTGAAGCTTTCACACTAATTCTAATGACTTAAGACAGGCTTATATTCAGAAGTCTCATTTTTACATAACTTATCTTGGTTAAAATTCTGGGATATTTCTGTTAATCCAGAGCAGAGTACAATGGAGAGAATTTAAAGATGTAAACAACACTTTAAATCAGGAAAACCAGTTATGTGTTCTAAACCAAGGCAAATTATATAAAATTTACCTCTTCGTCCTCTTCAGCTCCTTGAAAGGCATTTGTGCATTTGTAGTAAGGCACAAGGATCCCTTCTTTCACAGAAAATAACCATCCTATGATAGAATTATACCACATACATTTCAGGATGGTTCCATGTTTGAAATTGGAATGTAACAAAGTCTAATAGGTTAAGGCAAATTCACTCAAACCAAAGGAATTTTGGACTTCCTCCATTGCATCAATTTGATTATCAAAGAACAAGTTGAACCTATGTACTCTGTCCTGATTGAACCCTCCAACCCATTACTCTTTGCTCACTGAGTAAAGTATTTAATACTATAGTAAGTGGCTTCTTGTATCTCAACATTACTTTAGAATGATGGCTGGTTTCTTCAAGTGTGTGACAGAGACAAAAGATAGTTCTGAATGGCAATTGCTTTAATAAATAACTCAGATAAATAGATTTCATAGAAGCTACCCTACCTAGGACAATGGTTTTTGCTATTTTTTTTTTCTCCAGCATAATACTTCCATAAACTCAGCTAGAGTAATTTCCATTTCATTAGCAATTATTACCAGTTAAGACACTTTATATTTTAGGATTGTATGTGGACTTTAGAGAACTGCAAGTTGTTGTTGTTACTGAATTATTATTATAGCAGAAGAAACAGACAAATTAATGACAATTCATAATGTATGGTAATGGTAATAATGATTTTATTATATCAAATATATGACAAACTCACCCTCCCAGCTTCATTATTTGAAAAGAATGTCCATGAAGATGTTGGTATACCATACTAAGGAGTTTGTATCTTATCCTTTTGTCTTGTCAGGAGCAAATGCAATGGAAAGGGTTGGGATTTGAGTTTATGCTCTAATTGTCTCTCAACTATCTGTTTTCCCCTTATTTCCTTTATTAATAGAATTTCCTTTTATCTGGGCTAACAGCTGAAAAGACTATAGAGGACAATATTTCCTTCTTCCTTCACACAGATATACCTGTAAAATTAAATTCTTGACAATGGAATATGAGCAAAAAGTGACGTGTGCAAGTTCTAAATCATGGCCTAAAAAAACCAGTTGTTAACTTCTACTCCCTTTCTTCCTTCCTGAGGACCTGAATGTTATTCTGGTCATGATCAGCCAGCTATAATCATGTATGAGGGCTACACATGAGAGAAAGTAGAGCAAGAAGACAGAGGGACTCTGTATCTGTGGAAAATTTTTGGAGAAGCAGCCTAATTCTTTCTGGACCATTCACCAACCCCTGAACTGTTATGGTGAGAAAGATCTTAATATATTTTTTCTTTAAATTACTGTATTTGGTAGTCTATTAGTTGTAGAAATTTAGTTTCCATCCTGTGCAATAGGAAGAAAAATGGTACCTGGTAATTAGGTGATTTTATAATAAAATCCTAAAGTATATGGCATCAGTTTAATAATCTTAAGCCGAACAGCAAGGATATAGATGCCACAGTCTAGAAGGTTTTAATTCTGGTTAGTAGTGAAAAACACTAAAGCATTCTATAACAATTTGGAAAGCAGATCATATTTCTATATAATCTACAGCTCTGGAAGTGGTTAGAAAATGTTAAAATATTCTGGGGTTTTTTGGTTGTTTTGTTTTAGTCTTATAATGATTAGCAAGATATCATCATAAAATAATCAGACTAAAGCAGAAATGGCAATGGATATAGTTCTTCAATGGAAGATTCTGCCATGGCCTGCACTATAAAGTGACTGGGAGTTTAATCATTAGAGGTTTTACGGTGTTGGGATGATCAACTACTTTTCAACTGCAAACACCGGGGTTTATCAATGTGACCTCAAGCTTGTCTCACATCTTCTATTTAAATGTCCCTTGCTATGCAATAGGAATTAACTCTGTAGTAAATATAAGATTCAGGAAGTTCCAGTTTTATAGAGCATCTTGTTTCAAGGGGCATCAAGGGAATCCTAAATAGCCTGAAAGAGAGTGGGATGTTCTGAACACAGAGGTATAAGGCTTAGGAAATATGTGTAGATGAAGTATTTGGCTAAGGGCACTTGCATATAGAACTAACTGGAAGCATACATTTAGAAGCCTAAAAGATGAAGTATGTTGCCAAAGAAACTATAATTCTGGCCTGAAAAAGTCTATGTCTTTTCAACCCCTCCCACCCAAAAAAGTTGGGGACACCAAATCTGTACCAGGACAAAGTTGGGCAGGCCTTGGCAGGGCATATTCTCCAATGGCAACTATAGAGATGGAGCGACAACTGACTGTCCAAGCAGCAACAACTCAGGTTGCAGATGGTCTTAGGAGCTGCCAGAGAATGATTCCTCACAATGTCTGCCAAGCAGAATTTGATAACTACTAGAGAACAGTGACTGTTATGTGTTCCTCATTCTTTCAGTTTTCTGAGTAAAGGATTTAATGCAATTACTCTGCTCATACTCCACCATTGTAAATTAGGCATAATAGGAAGTAGATAAACCCATTTGTTGAAGTAAAGGATGCCATAATTTTAAGGAGCCACATCTAGGCCTGATGGAGTGGACTACTCCTCATCTAGAGATCGTGGATGGACCTTGAGCTGAATGGCAAACATGGATAGGATGTTGGGATGTCTTCCTGGAATGTGTGTGTATGTGTATGTGTGTGTGTTTGTTGAGGATATGCTTAATATATGAGAAGAAAGGTGCTTTTATGTTTATAGGAATTGGCTGAGGGAGAATTTTCCTTTTGAAATAAAATACTCGTCAACTAGAGATTGCATTCAGGTGTGGCCATGTGAGTACATTCTGGTCAATGGCAGGTGAAGGGAAGGTATGTGTACCCATTATAGGTCATGTCTGAAAAGGAAGCTGCTTACTCTTATTCTCTTTTTCTCCCTTCCTGAAATCAGAAATATACACAGTGGTGTGAATGAAATGACCTTCTAGTGGATGGTGAACATCACATAGAAAGGTCCTGACTGGCTAGATTACTCTGTACTACCCTGTTTCTTGAGAGAACAGTGAGTTTTTATCTTATCCAAACTGCTGTGATTTCAGATCTTCTTAACAGTAGCCTCTTTTACTAATCCCAGAGATGATAAATATGAGATTTACAGTTTAAGATGCTACCGCTGGCTGTGGACTGGATGACAGACTGGAAAGAGATAGAGGATCCAATTAGTTGTCTAGAAATAGCCCTTGTGAGAAATGATGGTATAAAAATATAACACAATGACAACAGCAATGAAGATGAAGAGAGTGCTTTGACAGATATTGGAGAAGTAAAAGTGACCAGACATTTTTAACTAATTAAAGATGGAAGTTGAGAGATTAGAGTAAGTTTTAGATGAGTTCAAAAATTTTCAGTAAATGCCTACCATATGCCAGACACTTGGTTATTTTCTGTGTGCAAAAATAAATAAATAAATAAATAATAAAAAAATTTAAAAAAATGTAAAAAGCTTCATTGAAGACATTCATAATTTTGTTTACAAGATAAGAACAAACACATATACACATGAAAAAACTTAAGGCAGTATTTGTTTAATTACAAGAGTCAAAGATAGTCTAGAAAGGTTATCAGCTTTCAGCAGAGAAACTCATTATAGGAGAAGTCATAAAGAATGTTCAACTTAAGCTATTCCTAAAATGATGAATCATATTAATATAGAAAAGAGAATAGATGGAAAAGAGAGGCTAGCTGTGTTATTAGTGGTTAATATTAGCTATTCCAAAAGTTCCAATTTGAAAATTTATATTTAATTTGTCATAGATATTGCCCATTTTTTAATCCATCAGCTTTTGTTTTGAATAGTTTGATAAAGTTAAAGAAAATACTGTTATTCTAATTAATACATACACACATTCCATCTCTAAGTATCCAGATTTCCATATTTTATCAAATGTATAGGTTAAAAAGTAAATTATTTAATAGATGTGATGGGTTTAGGTTTAAGATTTAGCATGATATTTACCATCATCAAAGATTTCTAAAGGCAAAACTGTTATGTTTCCTTTATTCTAATTTAATCAGGATCTTGAAATCTTAATTACATTGTATTTTAAACACATGATAATGTATACCATTTATTGAATGCTTATTATGTTGCAGGTCCTGTTTAAATGACTTCATGTGTATTCGCTCACTTAATGGAGAAACATAGAAGGAAGGAAAGTAGGAAGGAAGGAGGAAAGGGAGGGAAGGAAGGAGGGAAGAATGGAGGGAGGGAGATCAGTAAAAGTGTATTTCATAACCCTAAGTGTTTTTTTTTTCAATTTTGTAAAAGTTGAGGATGACTGTTATTCTTTGTATTCTATAAGCAGTTACACAATTGACATTGCTGAAATGTACATTCTGAAATGCTGCTAAGAGAGGAACATATTTATTGTGTTCAGTAACATTTTTTAATCACCTTTCCCATTGCTGACTGCTTCCTCTAAGTTCCTCCTACAGTTTGCAGATGATCTGGTCTCTTGGTCTCTTTATAATCCCCCTCCTGAACTCTACAGCTCCATCTGTAATTTTTTTTTTAATTTTTTTTAAGTTTGTTTATTTTTGAGACAGAGAGAGACAGAGCATGAACGGGGGAGGGTCAGAGAGAGAGGGAGACACAGAATCGGAAGCAGGCTCCAGGCTCTGAGCCATCAGCCCACAGCCCGACGCAGGGCTTGAACTCACGGACCGCGAGATCATGACCTGAGCTGAAGTCGGACGCCCAACCGACTGAGCCACTCAGGCGCCCCCTCCATCTGTAATTTATCTGTATTCACCTTCTACTTCTCCCTCTGTCTACTTTTCTATTTTTCTCTCTCCTGCCAGTTATGCTCTGCCCATACAAATATAAAATCTTTCTATATCTCCACTTCTCTAATTCAACCATTTCCCCCTTGGTGCTACCCCTCCCCCGGCCTATAATTTACTATACCAAATGCCAGGGTAAGCATCGGAAAGCAAATCTGACAGTGTTAGCATATACTTCAGAGGATTTGCAGAAAGGAAAAAAAGGCCAGTGAACATTTAGGAGTTAAATTTTGCATTTATTCCTCTCACAATTATAAGAGTGCTATGCAAAACTTCTGGAAATAAAACTCTTTTTATACCTTGAGGATTCAGTGTCCAGGGCATTCATAACATTAAAATAGTCTGACTATAGAAAGTTGTTAATAAATCCCTGAAGGTATATTCCATATTCTGGGAAACTGAGCACATACAATAGCAAGCAGTGTAATTCTATCTGTTTCCAGTAATTGCACCAATTTGTTTGAAAGATAGAAATGTGCCCTTTACTTTAAGAAAAACGAAATTGAACATCCATATCCAGTGCCTGTAGCCAATTGACTTTGTTCATGAGAAATTCTTTGCAAAATGTGATATTGCCCAAAGTATCAGCACTGTCCACTTTGCTTTTGTAAATGCTCATTTTTAAAGTTTTTTTTTTTCAGTTGAATTCCTTCCTCATTTGTTAATTTAGCAGACAGACATTTATGGCACCCCAAGATGTCCTATGCACTTTATCTGTTTCTAGGAATACAATAAGAATTAGCAATGGCTCTTACATCAGTGAATTTACAGTCTACACGTATGTAAATATATAAGGATCACAACATGTAACAGAAGCCTTAGTAGAAATATACATACATAAAGAAGATCCATTTTAGGAATAAGTATAGAGAACAGGGCATCTGGGTGGCTCAGTGAGTTGAGTGTCTGACTCTTTATTTTGCCTCAGATCATGATCTCAGCATTGCAGTTTCACACTGAGTGTGGATCTTGTTTAAGATTCTCTTTCTCCATATCTTTGCCCCCCCCTCAAAAAAATTTTTTTAAAGGAGTAAGTATAGGGGACCCAATGGAGAATTCCATGACCTGCTCTGTAACAATTCTAGCTCAAGAAAAGCTAAGACTCAAAGGCAGTTTCTTAAATTACTTCATTTGGTAAGGTTGAACCCAAAAAAATCTTTGATACAATCCATATAAATTTTTAATACTGAAATAGAAAGTAGTTTTAAAAGGCAAGGGAAGAATTAAGCTAAAAATGTAGAAGAAAAGTATTCAAAAGTTTAAGTAAGAGTCATCTCATCTCTTTTTTTAAAGTTTTTTTTTACCTTATTTATTTTGAGAGAGAGAGAGAGAGAGAGAGAGAGAGAGCGAGCACAAGTGGGGGAGGGGCATAAAGAGGGAGAGAGAGAGAATCCCAAGCAGACCCTGAACTGTCAGCAAAGAGCCTGATGTGGGGCTTGAAGTCATGAACCATGAGATCATGACCTGAGCCGAAATCAAGTGTTGGATGCTTAACCAACTGAAACACCAGGCACCCCAAGATGTCTCATCTCTTATCACCAAACAAAAAGGTGTCCTCAAATTCTGCAGTCTTTTCCAACCTTTGACTTTGTGAAGCCTTTCCTCCAAACTGTAAAAATGTTGCCTTTTCCTAGATAACTCTTGAAATGCCTGTTCTATCATTCACTTTCTTTGTTGGCTCTTGCTGAGACTACTTTTCCATGCCTGTCATTAAATATAGTTTCATAGTCTGATGATAGTATCTATACCCATCCTTTTAAATACTATCTTTATGACTATGGAATTTACCTGTTGCTTCCTACCTCCTACCTGGGAAATAGACCAACCCCTTACTTTTTTTTTTTTTTTAAGAGAGGAAAGAGAGTGTGCTCATACATGAGCATGTGTGCATGCATATACCATACACACATGCACATGAGCAAGTAAGGGGGAGAGGGAGAGGGAGAGAGAATCTGAAGCAGGCTCCACACCCAGCATGGAGCCCAACGTGGGGTGCATGGGGCTCCATCCCACCACTGTGAAATCATGACCTGAGCCAAAATCAAGAGTCAGATGTCTTAATCGACTGAACCACCCAGGCACCGCCCCCCAGCCCTTACTTTTAAACATTTTACGTATGTCTCCAATAGGATATTCATAAGGCATGTCCCTACCAACCTGTTAAAAAAGAAATCCAATTTCTCCTTGCTTCTATATGTTTTATAAAGAGTTTCTTTAATAAATCTTTGATAACAACCAAATTTGTTTCCCCTCACTACAGTATATTGCATATTCCTCTGTCTTCCTTTCTCCCTAACACCAGCATTGTATAATCCAACATTGCCCTGCCTCTAATGTATTCCTTTCCTCTTGTGTGCACTCTGGTCTTAGCCTATTAATTTGTCCATGATCACTTATCCTCCAGATCCTCCCAGATGGTATTGTTAGACTGGTCTTACCACACCACAATGCAGATTGCATGACTCTCATATTGAAAAGAATTTAAAGACTCCTCATAGACTGTAAAATTAAATTAAATTTATTCCTATAAGTGTTGTGTTTAAACATCTTTTTCATGATGCATATTGAAACACTTTTCTTTTTTTGAGTCCTATGATGCCACATATTCTTGTTTTTTTCTACTGAATGTGTACACATTCTCTTTTTATTTTCTTCACACACTCTCTCCAGATTATCCCCATTATTCTCATGACATTTAAGTTATCCATATGCTAAGAGTTCCAAATGTATATCTCTAGCCTGATTCCTCTAGAAAGCACACATTTAACTGCCTACTTGTTATTTTTATTTCAATATCTTACCAACATTTCAGAACTAACTTCTCCAAAGAGAGCATTTTTTTTTTACCTCTGAAATCTGTGTTCCTCCCCAGATATTTCTTATCATAATAAATAACACCACTTTCCCACTTGCTGACATCAGAAATCCATATTTATTATTTGTTTTATTCTTCGATTTCATCCCCAATTGCAACTCATCAGCAGACTTATATTCGTATCTTCTGTCATCAATTCACTTTAGATCATCACCTGTTCTTGCTTGAAATATGACATCCTTCTAACTCTATGTTTTCATTCTTGTCACCTTCCACATTCTTCACAAGGCATCCAGAGGAATCATATTTGGATAGTGTCAACCTCTATTTGTAATCCATTAATAGCTTCTATTGTGCATGGAGTAAAAATCAAATTTCTCAACATAATTTTTAGCCCTGCGTGATCTTGGTCCTGCTTACCTCTTTGGCCTCATCTCATGCTGTTCTCACCTACTACCCTAATCCCCTCTTTCACCAGATCCCAGATCTGGTGAAACATTTGCATACATTTGCCTGTGCATAGTGCTCCATTTTACCCATTCTAAAATAAGTCCTTCTCTTCATTCAGCTCTTATCATAAATATTTCATTATCAGAGAAATCTTTCCTGAAAAGGTAAATAAGATAGTCAACCTTTTCTTAGTATCTATTTTAGATGCCAGCTGGTTCCCTTGGCACCCTTTATCACAGTTTGTAATTGTTTAATATATTTATGTATTTATTTGCTTTTCTATTTCCCTACTCCATGTAAGCTCCCTGAGAACATATAGTTGGTCAGCCTGGAAGTCTAGGCCTGGAAGCTAATATGGTACATGGCACAACATGGTGCATATTCAGAAACACCTGAATAAATGGATGAAAAACTATGTATCATCTCCCTTGTCTACTTGATATTTTTCATATCTAAACATATTTTACTTCTAGTTTATTGGTTTTACTCTTCCTGTTTCCTTTGAAGTCCCATTATACTTTCAAAGCACCAAACTAATGGGGCTTTCTTGAAATGCCACTGTCCTTTCCCTAAAGTGCCAATTAACCAATTGTTTATAAAAGGAAATCTTTCAACAAATGGAATATAATTTATTTCTCTGTGAAATCTCATAGCACTTGAGGAAAGGGATCTTTTCCTAAGGAATTCTCATAATACATTACTATGGGTATAGGAATTGTGTCTGACAAATGTTATATCCTTTTATCCCATATCAGAATGCTATATTGTTCAACACTTGCTGAAGAGGAGTTTCTGGTATATATATGAAAACATTTGTATTTTAAAAGTCTAGCTTATAATAGTTAACTATTAACCTATTAATGTGTTATGTTGACTTTGGGTTAGGCATAGGGCACATTTGAGACACTTAAGCTTTAATATTCTTGGTTTTATTTAGAAGTATCAAAAGAAAACATGAATAATTATTTCTTACATTTTTTATGAGTATAAAACTTCTTAAGTTTTTTATGAGTATGTATAAAAACATAATTTATAGTTATTAGAGAATCTAAACCAAAAAAAAACCTGCTCCTGCAAGATTCCTGGGGTTAAAACCATGTTAATTTCAAGTGCCATTGAGTATCTATAGACCAGTGTTATGTTTGTGTGGATTGTATCTTTTAAGGGACTGGAGTTAGAAGTGAATCCAGAATACATAGCCATCAATAAGTAACTCCTCAGTTGCTTCCTTCATTTACTGCAATCCAGTATAACACAAACCTTGAAAGTGGTAAGGATCCTAATTTGAGGTTAACTTAAACATTTTTATTTTTTTAAACACAGGCATTATTAGAATTGTTTTTCCTGGAATTTTTCCTGTGATGTAAACATGCTTATATTGTCTTCTAAAAAACGAGGCAATCCTAAAACCTTCAAATACAGAGATTGGGTGGATTTAATTTATGAAATAGTGTGGTGCTTCATAACCCAGATATAGTTACAACACTTTCTTCTATACATGAAAATCTGTTTTGGGGTGCCTTGGTGGCTCAGTTGGTTAAGCATCCAACTTCAGCTCAGGTCATGATCTCACGGTCCATAGGTTCAAGCCCCACCTTGGGCTCTATGCCGACAGCTCAGAGCCTGGAGACTGCTTCAGATTCTGTGTCTCCCTTCCTCTCTGCCCCTCCCCATTCATGCTCTGTCTCTCTGTCTCTCTCAAAGATAACAAATAAACGTCAACAATTTTTTAAAAAATCTGTTTTGGAAATAGAGCTAAGAAATCTTTGCAATATAAATCATTTTTTAACTCAGATCTACATGTGTCATTATTTGGAGGGAACATATTTTTAGCTCTTTGTACATAAAAAATATTATAGGCAACTATCATGGTTAAACTAAAATTTTTGAGAGATGCCATAAGTCAAAGAAGAGTGACCATTTTTTATGAGCTAATATTTGGCAATGTTTGCTTATGAAACAAGACATCTTAAAAGAACCCATCCTATGATCTCAGAATGCAGAATATGTTTCTTCTTCGTCCAAGGCTAATAACTAAAACCCTTCATTACATAAGGTAAAATAAATCCATGGTTCAACAATTTGATCCAAACATCTGGGTGAAGTCTTAGCTTTCTCTAATTTGCAAGTCTACTATTTGATTTAATTGCATGTTACTTTATCTTATTCTGTTTGCTTATTAGGACTTTCTTTTTTTTTGGATGCATGCAGTGATTACTAATTATATGTAACCTGTTGACTTCTAGTCTTTTAAATTCTTTATTACTATTATTTTCTTGTGATTTATTTTTTGTCTTTATTAATTTTCTTTTACCCCTTTTGATTTTTTTGTGAGTTTTGCTTATAAGCATCACTAGAAAACCTACATAATTATGCTTCTCATGTTTTTCATGGATGTACTTAAAAGCATAATCTAGAGTCATTCTAGAGAGCCTATACTGAAGGAAATACAGCAAATATGTTGCTTTTGTATTGTAACAATTGGGCAAAGTAATTGTTTCTCTACCTCTGTTTCTTCTACAAAAGTGTTTTAAGTATCAGAATCTATATCTGTCTGTCTAGGACACGCCTGTGGTTGGAGACTAAGTGAGAAATCAATTGCTAAAGAGGTCCAAATATTCAGCAGGAAAGATGAAACTCTAATATTTGAAAGAGTCCAGAAGACAAGTAGCTTTTCTTATATTTTTATTGATTTAATAGTTCTGATATTATCATTTTTATGATATCCTTATATTTGTTTAAGGCTTCAATACTCTTTGGTAAATTTGTTTTCAGGAATTTATCAATATCGCTGTTTTATAACCATAGCAGCCTTGTGTGCCTTTACAATATTCCCAACACTCTTCACTTCATTTTGGTCAAGGCTGCTAAAACATCAGATATATTGCTTTTCTAAAGCGATCTGTCTTCCATCTACAGTTTTCAGAATTAGTTTATTAATCCAGTGCAAGAGAGAGATGGCTTCCTGCAAGAGGAATGTGCAGTGGTAGAACATCTGCTGGGGGGTTAGGCAGGGGCCTGAGATTTGTGACTGTCTCAGGGTGACTGCACGAGGGGGCAGGAGCGGGGGGTGGGGGGGGGAGCAACATCTTGCCCCTGCCCCCATTGCTAATCTGCTGACTGTAGATCAGGGGTCTGGGCGACCGGAATGCAGAGAGGTGATTCACGTGTGTGGGAACTAATAGTTTTCACTGCAGTTACGGGATCTGGAATTTAAAACCAGGTCATTATATATTGTACAGAACCCTAAATGTTTTGATTTTACAGAAGGAAGGCAGACTGAAATATATAAAAGCACAACATTTGAATGTAGTTTTCAATTCCATTTAAATTCCTCATTGGCAAAAGACCCTCAGTTTACTAATTTGTAAAATGTGTATAATAACATTTTTCCACATGGCTATTGGTAATAAATGAAATGATAGTAATTAACTGCTTGGCATTAATAAAGCACAGAGAAGGCTCTTATGAAAGGGACTCCATTATTGTTTTGATGTGGAGAGAATAACCTTGGATACTACCGTGGTAGGAATGTACCTTGTTTTTTATTTTTTTTCTTTCCTGTAGGCTATTGTACTAAAAAGAGTCTCATATGGTATACTATTTACTAAAGAGGCTGGTAAGATGTTATTTTTTACTTTACTTTTCTTCTGAATATTCCACATGTGGAAATAATAGCAAAATGCAGACAAATAGGCATTGGTCTTTGTCTACTTTGGATTTTCTATCAGTTAGAGTCAAAATAAGAAATAGATGGCACACCAGAAAGAGGAATGTTACATACAAAGAAACCACATAGGATAGCGCCATAATCTGAGGCTAAAAGCAGTGTAGCTATTAGCACCTAGAGTCCCGAAGAAATGAGGGAAGGGACCCTAACTGGAGACATCATCTTGTAGAGATTCCTGGCTTGTAGAAGGGAGGAAAAACTAAAGTACACTAATGTCTACAATACAATCCAGCTATGGTTCTCATTGGTATTTGCCTAAATGAGTTGAAAATTTATGTCCACACAAAAATCTGTTCATGGAATTTTATTGCAGCTTTAATTCATAATTACGAAACTTGGAAGCCATCAGGATGTTTTTCAATAGGTGGATGGATAAATAAACCGTAGCCCATCCACAAATGGAGTATTATTCAGTGCTAAAAAGATTAGCTATTAAGCCATGAGAATACATGAAGAAAACTTACATGCGAATTACTAAGTGAAAGAAGCCAACCTGCACAAGCTAAATCCTATGATTTCAACTATAAGATGTTCTGGAAAAGGCAAAACTGGGGTGACAATAAAAAGATCCATGGTTGTCAAGGGTCAGGGAAAAGGAAGCGATGAATAAGCAGCACTTGGAGAATTTTTAGGGCAGTGAAACTATTGTGTATGATACTATAATAGTAGATCTATGTCATTATACACCTGTCCAAAGCCATAGAGTGTACAATCCCCTAAGATGAATTGTGAATTTTAGGTGATAATAATCTGTCAATGTAAGTTTATAGATTGTAACAAATGTGCTACTGTGGTGCAGGGTGTTGATAGTGGGGGAGGCTACTCGTTTGCGGGCAGGAGGTTTATGGGAACTCCCTTGTACTTTCTACTTAGTTTTGTTGTGAACCTAAAATTGCTCTAAAAATACAGTCTGCTTTTAAAAAGTACACTAATCTGGGGCACCTGGGTGGCTCAGTTGGTTAGGTGTCTGACTTTGGCTCAGGTCATGGCCTCTCAGTCCATGAGTTCAAGCTCCACGTTGGGCTCTGTGTTGACAGCTCAGAGCCTGGAGCCTGCTTTGGATTCTGTGTCCCCTCTCTCTTTCTGTCCCTTCCCTACTCATGTTCTGTCTTGCTCTGTCTCTCAAAAATAAATGTTAAAAAAAACATTAAAACGTACACTAATCTTACTCTGCTCGATCACTCTGACTTCTTGCCTAGGGGTAAAACAACCATAAGCAATTAGGGTATATGCACCTTGTTAATACAGTCTATGCAGTCCAGCCAATCAGTTCAGAGGGTAGGAGGAGAAGGAGGGAGAATAAATAAATCTGGAGGCATAAATGGAAGGTATCTAGCACAGACTTCTTATGAATGTTGCGACTATTAACAAAATTTCCTGACAGTGTTTTCATAACAACATTCCTCATTATCAGTAAGTCAGAGCATTGCATTCAAGTTTGTTGGTAAAACTCAATATGTGTTGAGTGGCCTTGACAACACTGACTAAAGAAAAAAAAATCCCGTAGAAAATACCATTGGATTTTATATGCATTATATTCAAATCTAGCACAGAATTATAATAAAAATATTAATACATATTATAAAGAAGGTATAGTTCTAATAAATATTGGGATGACTCTTAATGTTTGTATGAAATCGGATGTTCAAGAGAAGAGCACAAATAAAATAAAGCTTAGTAATAGAGGCTAAAGATGAACTTATCATTCTTCTTTTTTTTTAATATTTATTTATTTTTGAGAGAGAGCACTAGCAGGGGAGGGGCAGAGAGAGAAGAGGAAGCGTATCTGAAGTGGGCTCCATGCTGACAGCAGAGAGCCCAATGAGGGGCTCAAACTTGTAAACTGTGAGATCATGACGTGAACCAACGTTGGATGCTTAATTGACTGAGCCACCCAGGCACCCCTGAATTTATCGTTCTTAAAGTAATGTATAAGAGTGACTGGAAAACTGGATGTGATGGGCACACCAGGGCATGAAGCACAGCTGTGACAATTTCTCACTAGATAATTCAGATAACATGTTTTTTATCTAAAAAAAAAAAAATGAGAGGAATAATAATATCTACCTCAGAGATATTATGGGATAATTTAAGTTAGATAATATGTATAAAATATTTAACACACTACAATGGTCATAGAAATCCTTCAATAAATTTTGACCACAATAGTATTACTAAAATTACTATTAATGTCAACATCATTAGATTTTTTTTTAATAAATTTATTGCACTGTTGGATTTTCTAAATGTTCATGCATTTCAGCATTAGAACATGGGTGAAACAGTTGTAAAGAGTCCTATTTTATCTTTTGAGTATATTATTTAGTAGATAGCTTATGTGAAGAGCACATTTTGTGTCTTTTAAAGATAGTATTGGCCAGTCTGTACCTAGGGAATGCTGATCTTTATTATCTGTTTTATCACATGCAAGGGAAGCATTGCTACTAAAATCTTTATATTGCTGCCAGTGTACTGGCACTGCAGTAAGAGAAGCAAAGAAAGAGCTTAATCGAAGGTCATTTACTCAAATCATATTTGCTGTGTGGAATTTATTGCTAAAGAGAAAACCAAAGACAAATATAGAATTTGACATTTGAGAACCAGTATCAAAGCATGAAGTGTAGAAGACCTATAGCTTTGAGATTCAAAACTATATGGAATTTTAACAGTAGCCATCAAAATACTTTATTTCAATATGATATAAACATTTTGATTAATATTACTTTGCTGATCACAACACCATTTTGAAATAACAGCCTTGAACACTGCATAGATCCTCAGAGTCAAGTTTTATTATAATTAATAACAAAGAAAAATCATGAAAGATTCATAATGCAAGTAGTACCCACACCCTTCTTAAATAACAATGTGGGGAATATAAACAATTGTCATTCATTCAAACTTTCTCTGGGATACTTAAGGCCTCATGGATGTGTGCGTTACAGGGATACACGCACTTATTTTTTATTGAAGCTGCTTTTAGAGGAAAACAGCAAAGTGAGAAAATGGTTATATCAGTAGCGGTGGTTTTTTTTTTTAAAGAATAGGAGGTACCTATTGGAGGCAAAGAGCCAAATATGGAATGTTCTTTCTGCCATACTTTTCCTCTAGGACCAAATAGAAGGGGTATTTACCAAACTTGTTAACTTGATGTTAAGTGGACTGATATATCCTATTATTTAAACTAGAATATAAGAAATCCGCTGCATTTAAGTGTGGTGTGTTCCAGATTCTGAACAAAAGAAAAATCCATGAATTATACACATGGATATACAGAGAAATTCTAATTAGTGAATAAACAAGTGGGAGGGGCATTCTCATAAGAGACAGAAAAAATGATATTCTGTCATCTGTGGATTAAAATGACAACATCATTCCCTGAAGTTTTGACAGTGATATGATAAGGATATTGAGAAAATATGAAATCTTAAATTGTGAAACTGAACATGGGAAGAAACACCTGCAAGCTCATGATTCTTTTGTGGGAGTAGGAAAATGAAATGGACGTGGGAAATACTGGGGTAATTACAGGGACAAAACCAGCTAAGATTGTTTCAAACATTTTATGTCAGTTCTCACGACGTTTTATTACATTTGTGGATTTTACGAAATATTTTATTGTTGTAGCGATTTTAGAATTTAACTCAGCCTTGGAATAATGAAGGGATATGCCAGATTCACAGATCCATGCAGCATAATATTATATAAAGCATTTTAAATTGGGGGGGAAAGGAGAGTAGTTCCAGAAATCCTTAAATGTCCAAATTTTTCATCAAGTCATAGACAAAGGACATCAATTTATCTTTAGTGTTAATGATTTGGTTTTGGGGAAATAAATATGCCCCAGGATGCTAATTTTAGTGAATTTACTAAGCATAGATCATGATACAAGAAAGAGATGGATTCATTTTACATTATAAAAAAACACTACAGGAAAATATAACTGCAGAATTAGATTTGCTAAGTATGCCATTGGATAAAAAGAATATTTCAGAGAAGACAGCTCCTAGTTGTTGCTTTTTGTTTTTGTTTTCTCTCTCCCTTTTTAGAGATATGCAGAGCAGAAACCTTTCTCTTGGGGAGCATTTTGCTTACTCCAGTGAAAATGAAGGCATGCCTGTTTAGCCCAGGAGGGGATACCACAGACCACTGTAAAAACCTATCACATTGATACTAAAGTCCTATGCTCTATCTAAACAGGGAAGACTCTGCATGGATAAGATGTTGACTGGAAGTCATAAGTCAATGATTAAAAAAATTAGAATGTGTAAATCCATCAAGTAACCTGTTTTTGTTTTTCTGAAGGATATTTTGACTAAAATCACCATTCAGAGCACATTTATTTTCTTTTCTTCTTAAACTTTATTTATTTTGAGAGAGAGAAAGTGTGAGTTGAGGGTGGAGCAGAGAGAGAGAAAGAGAGAGAGAGAGAGAAGGAGAGAGGGAATCCCAAGCAGGCCCCATGCTGTCAGCACAGAACCCAACACAGGACTCAACCTCAGGACCTGTGAAATGATCTGAGCCAAAATCAAAAGTCTGAGGCTTAATCAGACAAAGCCACCCAGGCGCCGCAGAGCACATTTATCAAGCTAAGTATTTTTTACATGATTTTGTGTTTTTAAAATGTAGTGAAAATTGTCGTCAATTCAAATGGTACCTATTTTTGCAGAGAAATCCTGAAACAAAAGACAATTGTCTAGATTCTTGTTGGATTAGGTTGGAGTTGGAGTGGAATTGATTCAGCTGGGAACATCAACAAAGCTGGGAACTCCCCAGTTCCCATACTGAGACTACCTTAATGTCCTTCCATTTTCTATTAATCTTGTACTTGTGACACATTTGTTACCTGACCTGTAGAGGTGCTAATCAAGAAAAACACCCCAAAATAAATTCATAAAAAAAAAGGAATATTGGGGCGCCTGGGTGGCGCAGTTGGTTAAGCGTCCGACTTCAGCCAGGTCACGATCTCGCGGTCCGGGAGTTCGAGCCCCGCGTCGGGCTCTGGGCTGATGGCTCAGAGCCTGGAGCCTGTTTCCGATTCTGTGTCTCCCTCTCTCTCTGCCCCTCCCCCGTTCATGCTCTGTCTCTCTCTGTCCCAAAAATAAATAAACGTTGAAAAAAAAAAAAAAAAAAAAAAAAAGGAATATTAAGATATTTCTTTCATTGTAAAGAATACCTAAAGATTAGTTCTGAAATTGGTGGTGGCGAGAATTGGGTGAGGTGGGTAACGGGGATTAAGGAGTGCACTTGTGATGAGCACCAAGTGTTGTATGGAAGATTTGAATCACTACTTTGTACACCTGAAACTAACATTACACTGTATGTTAACTAACTGGAATTTATATTTAAGAAAGAAAGAAAGAGAGAGGGAAGGAGGAAGAAAGAAAGAAAGAAAGAAAGAAAGAAAGAAAGAAAGAAAGAAAGAAAGAAAGAAAGAAAGAAAGTTTATACACAGTGTAATTGCCATGAGTTAAGTACATGGCTATTTAAAAAAAAAAAAAAAGAAAAGAAAAACGATTAGTTCTGAACTTTGCATGAACTGTTATTCCTATAGCCAGAAATGCCAGAAAGTGTTAGATGGAATAGCATGTCAGAGACAAGCTAGTTTTAAAATGTTTTTAAGAAATGGTACATTATCTATCAAATCCTGAAAGTAAAAAAGTTTAACGGACCCTAGGATTGGGCTGAGATGGAGAGGTTAAAGACAGCAATCAAGTAGAAGGAACAATCAAGGCTTCCCTTATGCTCTTTTTCTTTCCCTGTAAGTTGTTTCCAGGAAAGGGCACAGGGAGAAAATGCTCCCAGTATCGAATCCTGATGTATAATTTATCAAATCCACAGGGTAACTCAGTCAAAGATTTTTATGTTTTTTCCTTTATGCAAGATTGCACTGTACATTTTGTTTAGTCTCTTAAACGGATAGGAATAACTGAAGGCAAAAATGTTATATTGAATTTTCACTTAAAGTCACCAGATGCCCAAGGATTTCAATTAGTTGAATTTTCATTTTGTAGTATAGCGTTCCATCCTGAAGTTTTATCTTTATCCTGTGCTTCCTCTGGCATTGTTCTTCAAGTAGGCAGCATTATTTTAAATTATTTCCTTTCTTATTATAAGTTACACTTTAGCAAAATCAATCAAAAGAGTAAATTGTTTTCTTTCCATCTACTTGCATTAATGAGATAAAAAAAGAAACGAAAGGAAGAATTCATAATTGCTGTGTTTAGATAAAGAACATTCAGTATAATTGGAAAATAAAAGAAAAAAATTCTAGCCAAAAGTAGTCTGAAGTGGGGAACAATATCACTTCTTGAAGCAAAAAGTAGGTTCTGCAACAATTGATATGATGTTTTTTAAAAAGAATCTATTAATCATGTTGAGGGAGCAGTAGAGAAAAATTCTCCAAGGCAATACAAGGGAGTTTGAATTTTGCCTCAAGGATGGTCTCTTTGGGAAGACTTAACTGCATATACTATGAAGCAGACCAGAAGATGATACTGTATTTTCTCCTTAGTAGGTCGTGGCTAGAAGTAAGACATGAAATACAGACTAGCAAAACGTCATCTTGTTTTTATTAGACAGTATGTGTGAATTGACACAAATCAGAATTTATACAGATTATTAATGCATCTAGTTACACAGGTGTAATATTTAATTATTACAGTGTGGCAGACATTGAAATAAATGTGGAAATAAAAGCATGAAAAGGTTTATTTTTTTTAATTTTTAATATTTATTTGAGAGAGAGAGAGAGAAAATGAATGGGGAGGGGCAGAGAGAGAGAGGCACAGAAACTGAATCAGGCTTCAGGCTCTGAGCTGTCAGCACAGAACCTAACGCTGGGCTCAAACCCATGAACTGTGAGACATGACCTAAGCCAAAATCAGATGTTTAACCTACTAAACCACCCAGGTGCCCCTTAAAATTTTTTTTAGGTTTATTTACCTACTTTGAGAGAGACCAAGATAGCAAGAGCAGGGGAAGGGCAGAGCGACAGAGGGAAAGAATATCTCAGTCAGGCTTTGTGCTGCAGAATCAGGGTTTGAACTCATGAAACTGTGACATCATGACCTGAGCTGAAACCCAGAGTCAATTGCTTGCCCAACTGAGTCACTCAAGTGCCCCCAAAAAAGGTTTTTCTTGGGAGAAGATAGTAGCATTGGTCTTTCATAGATATATGTTCAGAAGAGGAGATAATATTTTACATAAGCTTGATTGCCTTATTACCTAAATGCATACTTTATTTTCTTGTATTTGTCTATGTAGTAACTAAAACACACATTTGTAATTAGTTGTACCATCTGACACATTGAAGTTAAGATTGGCAATAGTAGCTGCAACTATTACAGGATAAAGTCCCATAAATGAAATAAAAGATGTTATTATATATGTGTGGGACTTTTAAAGACACTGGAATAAAATACTAAGAAGTAATTGTAATTTCAAATATTTGCAAATAGGAAGTTTGGGAGTTTTGGCTAAGTAGGAATGTGCTTGAAAAGAAAGGGAATCCTAGAGAATTAAGACAAAAGTGAGACTATAAAAACAGATAACCTTTTGGATAGCAAGCAAAGATGTCTGAGTGAAATTGATTTGCATGGATAGTGACTGGATTTGCAACTTCCTCCATCTCTTACTGAATGTGGGGTTCTACTGAATAAGGCAGTTAGTTAGCAGGAAGTGATCCATGGTTCTCTACCTGTAGAGGAAAGTATTAAGAGTAAAATATTTGATAGATTCTTTAACACTCCCTGACTTAGTCAAACAGACTTAGTGAAAATTAGGGGACTCTGACCTGGAAATAGGTTTTTCAGGAGCAAGTTATCTGGAATAGTCATTTGGCTATTTTGGAGAAAGAGATGTGGGCCTGCTTCATCTCCTCATCTCTACTTTGCATGTTTGGTAGATCTATCATGATTGTGGAATGTAACAAGGTGTGAAGGTGCAACCATTAATGCAGATTTTTTTTTTTTTTTTTAGTGAAAGGAAAAGGAAAGTGTATATAATAAGAAATAAATTGACATATTCCAGCATATGGTAATGTAAGATCTATAGGACAGATTTTGAGCAAGTTGGTTAGCACATGGGATCCTTTCAAATAGCAGAGGATTACCTGAAGACCCTTAAAATATTTTGAAGTTGTTAATTTATTAGCTTCCCAGTAGACTCCATAGTCATCCTATGTTCATAAAATTTTGAAACAACTGGATTCAGGTTTAACTGTTACTATACTATTTTTATACTGTAACTAGTCATGCCATATAACATTTCTGAATATCTTCATTAGATTAGTATAATTTTCTGCCTACTTTGACTACTGGAGGAATTAAATAAAATTATGTAATTAACTTTGAAAAATATAAAAATGTTACATAGTAATGATTAATTTTCCTAAAATGTTATAAGTATTTTTGTTAACATTTTAACCTGTTCCTTCTTTACAAACAAGGGTATACCAATGAGTATTTAAGGAAAAAAAAATACATCTTATTGATATACGTGTGTATATGACATTGTATTTCTTAAGTCTAAAATATCAGTGAATCTACAATCTGGATGTGTTGGGTAGATTACAGATGAGAAAGCAATATATTTATAACTTTCTTCAAAGATATATTTTGTGATTTATCTTTGTTTATGCATGTAGCTTTACTTAATATTTTTAATAACTTTCTATTTTTTTATTAAAAATTTTTTTTAATGTTTATTTATTTTTGAGACAGAGAGAGACAGAACATGAACGGGGGAGGGTCAGAGAGAGAGGGAGACACAGAATCTGAAGCAGGCTCCAGGCTCTGAGCTGTCAGCACAGAGCCCGACACGGGGCTCGAACTCACGGACCGTGAGAGCATGACCTGAGCTGAAGTCGGACGCTTAACTGACTGAGCCACCCAGGCGCCCCAATAACTTTCTATTTTATTTATTTTTTTTTTTAAATTTTTTTTTCAACGTTTATTTATTTTTGGGACAGAGAGAGACAGAGCATGAACGGGGGAGGGGCAGAGAGAGAGGGAGACACAGAATCGGAAACAGGCTCCAGGCTCTGAGCCATCAGCCCAGAGCCCGACGCGGGGCTCGAACTCACGGACCGCGAGATCGTGACCTGGCTGAAGTCGGACGCTTAACCGACTGCGCCACCCAGGCGCCCCATAACTTTCTATTTTAAAACAGTTTTAGTATTATAGGAAAGCTACAAAGATAATACAGACAGTTCCTATGTTAGGGTTCTCCAAAGAAACAAAAGCAGTAAGAGGTAGGGGTGTGTGTGTGTGTGTGTGTGTGTGTGTGTGTATGCATTACTATTACATATTTTTCAAAACCAACATACTAACATAGGTATATTACTATTAGCTAAATTTCACACTTTATTTGAATCTTGCCATTTTTTCCACGGATGCTTTTTTTATTATTCTAGGATCCAATCTAGGATGCTGCGTTTCATTTAGAGTTAATTCATTTTAATTTTGTAGTGTATTTAATTGTATGATTATGCTACAATTTGTTTATTCTTATACAAACGGCAATTATTCCCAAGTTTCACTCTTACAAATATAACTGTTTTTTATGAAATAAGATAAAATCCGTTATGTGTATTCATAAAGCAGCCCTACTCTTTCTCCCATCGTCTCTCGATCTGTCCTATAGAAAAAAAAAGAATCTGACTTGCTCCATAGCATTTTGTCTAATTCCTAGTCTTAACACCATTTTTCTTTTCTTTTTTTCCATCTTTATTTAGGTATAATTGACCAATACAAATATAAGATATTTAAAGTGTACAAGATGATTTGATATACATATACCTTGTGAAAGGAGTCCCCCACTGAGTTAGTTAACATATACCTCACCTCACATGTTCCTTTTTTTTTCAGTGAACATTTAAGTTCTACTTTCTTAGAAAATTTCCAATATACATACAGTCTTACCAGTCTCCCTTTAATAACTAAAATGTATGATACAATATGATCATAAAATCCTTGAATATTATTCAAATTAAATAGACAGCTTTTCCTCCATCTGGGGTGAGCTTCAGACTTGGAAGTGTGCTGTGAAGCGTGGGCATGGTGAGGAGATGTCATTACAAGTGGATTTTTATTCTTGGAGATTGGCAAGGTGATGGGAGTTCAGGATAAAGATATGTTTAGAAAAATTGTTCTAAACTTGGAAATAGGGCTAAAAGGTGGGCTGTATGTCATTTAAGGTCATATGTGGACATTGTTTAATGGACCCATCTAAGGATTATCCAGAGAATATATACTTTAACTCACTTTAAACAAAGTCCCAGACTTAGTGACATTACATGTTTACTTGTGTATCTTTGTCCAAGAAAGATGCAGATACTCTTTCTATTAAAAAAGATAACCCTAGAAATTATGATTTGTTGTTCGATAAGAAATCAGCAAGTTTTGTAAGTAACCAAGCAATCTTATTTTAGTATTCATTGTCTATAAACCTCAACTTCTTAAATGCTCTTTGAATCATCATAATGGTTTCCTCTTCAATTACATTTTCCCTAACACATGTTCCTTTTGTGTTTATTTGAGTTATATGTTTAAACTTTTTGAAAATCAAACTTTAACAGACAAAAGGACCCTGCTTTGTTTGTGGCGCGGTATATAATTTGGCTTCTGCTTCCCTCTGGGTGTTGCAGATGCATAGTCGCTAGTTGCTCTTTTTTAGGTGTGTGCTTTTTTTTTTTTTTTTTTTTTTTTTTTTTTTTTTTTTGTATTTTTAGAGATTCTCTTATGGCAAGCTCTGACTGATGCTACTTGGCAAATGATGTCTGTCATCTGGAAGGCTGTTTTTCACTCCTTTCTTCATATACAACTCTTTTCTTGGAATTCCACTGCCTTTGAAAATTCAAGTGACCCAAAATGCATCATTACACAACCATTTGTAAAGTACAGAGTATTTTGAATGCAGCCAGCTAGGAAGACTATTCCAACCACATCTTTCTTCTTTACCCTTTCCTAAATGGTAACCAGACGTAAGAATCTATTGCTCCCAAACCTGAGAGAGTACTTGTTTAGCTCTCTAAGTGATTGGCTTGAAATCTCCTCACCTAGCTTGAGATAAGAGAAAGCATCCCTTTCACTTCCTCTCTGTCTTTCCCCATGAGAACTTGTATCGGCATCTTTCTCTCTCTTTCTCTTTCTCTGAAGAAATCTTCTGTCTCTTCAACATCCACTCATTTATAAGTGTTATCACCTTTACTTCTTCCATATTTCCTTGGCTGTCCTTGGCATTTGTACAGTTTGTACTGATGCCTGCCTAGTTTCAAATTATCTAGTCTAGTACTATGAAATTTGTTTGATATTCTGAGTGAGAATCTATAAATTTATAATTTTGGATAACTGTAATCTTCATAATTTTAAATAATATCATTCATGAACATGGTATGTTTTTCCAGTTTTTAAAATCTTTTATTTGCTTTAGCATAATTTTATTTATAAAAGCCTTATACATCATTTAGTAGCTTGGTTTGTTTGTACCTTGTCGTTTTAGGTTTTTAGGAGATATTTAAAATATTTTAATTTTTTAAATTATGATTGTAAATTGTTCTGACTTTTGAATATTGATTTTATACCAAACAACCTTGCTGTTCACTATTTTATTTCTAATGATTTCTAGATTCTCTAAGGTTTATCTGTCCTATATAATTAATGACAATTTTGTTTTATTTTTCTTATTTTATATCATTGTATTTCAATTCCTGGATTTATTGAAATTGGCCAGGTTCTGTTATCCTTCCTAACCACACACACAGTCTGTGAAATTAAATAGAAATTATAGTGAGGATAATTCTATTCATGATTTTACTGAAAAAATATCTAAAGTAAGTATAAATGTGATGCTGGGTTTAGATTTGTGTGTATGGGCCATTCCCTTAATTAGTTAAAAAAACATTTTTAGTCTATTATGTAGATAAGAAGTTTTTATTTGATTACAGATGGATTTTAATAGGTTTTTTTTTTCTGAATGTAGTGGTACAATTATAAACTATTCCCTTATATCTTTCAATTCACTAAATTAATGACTGTTTTAATATTTTAAAACCTTGGATTCTTTCAGTAGAGCTTTCTTGATCATATGAATAAATACATTGGTAAATAAACATGAACAAAATGTGAACGTATTTGTAGATAATAATGTACAAAATATTCTATATAATGTGAAATCTACTTTTATTCAAACACTTGTTATGACATAGGTTGAGTACTCAATATTTGGATTTAAACTTGAATATAATGTATTAGCAGCTTAGGCCCTTTTCCTGAATGCTTCCAAAAAGGATGAAATTGTTTTTTTTTTTTTCTTTATGTGAATATTATGGTAATTAGATTCAGATAAATTATAAATATGCAATTTAGTTATATTATGGAAGCAAGGTTTTATGAATTATTGTTATCCATGAAATGTGCTCTCAGAATAAGCTTTGACCAAATCCTAAATGCAGCAGTGTATGCTAGGACAGCAAAACCAATACAAAACATCATTACTATCCACACATTATCTAAAACATAAGGCTTGAATATAATCCATAAAATTGTAAGATAGTTTCCTTTGTTACGCTTATTTACATGGATTTTAACAGAAGTGTAATGGCTTTACTCATAATTTTTCTTTGAAAATCTCTAAACATGTAGCATAGAATCTACAATGGAAAAGATGGTAAAGGCTATGACAAGAGCAGAGCAGAAAAGATTTTCAATTCAAAATCTCAATAATTATTTAAAAAGATGTTCAACCTCTTTATTAATCAGGGAAAAGCGAATCAGTGATAACAATTTCATTGGTCATATTGGCAAATAAATTAAAGATTAATAACATCCAAGCTGGTGAGGGTAATCAAAACAGGCACTCCCATACATTGCTGATTGGAATAACAGCAACCTTTTGGGAAACTAACCTGGCAGAATTTAAAATTGAAATATACATTCCATTAAACTCAACATTCTCACTTTGAAATAAAAATACGAAAGAAAAACGCCATCATACAAAGATTTCCTGCAGAATTCCTTGAAGTGATAAAAAAAAAAAATAAAAGCATCTTAAATACCCACCAATAGGGAAATGACTAAAAAACTTATGGCATATTTATAAATATTTGATATTATACAGTCATTAAGAAAAATAAATCTCTGTATAAATATAATGTTCTACTAAAGAAGCAAGAAGCAAAGTTATGTTTGTGTATGTAGGTTTCCCTCTGCTTACATGGACAAACAAAATTACTTGGAAAGATGTGCTTTATACAGGTAATAATTTTTCCTTGTGGAGTGAGCAAGGGGAATGGAGAGATGAGAGTGAGTGCTGAATTTTATTATGTACTTCTTTGTGTCATCTATTCCAATGAGCATCTTAATGCCTTTGTAGCTTGAAAGGACAATCCAATAGAGCATAATTCTGGATTTTGACTGAAATATGCATACAACTGACAAATATTATAGTTTACAGGCTTAGTTTCTTGTGGAAAAGAAAGAAAATTTTTCTCTTACATTTCACAATTAATTGAGTATCAGTCCAATAGCTGATATTGAGCTACCAAGTTTTATGAAATCTTCAAAATTGCTAGGGAACCTTCAGAGGCAAATAATCCTTCCTTTAAGGGCATTTTAGCTATTTGGATGAGAGTTAACAGATTGTAGCTGTTGGAACATTGTGATCTAGTCTGAGTGATAAAGTGAAGCACTATAGTTCATGGCAATAAATGCCACCTGCAGTGACTTTATCAGTCAACTAATATTAAGAACATATTCGAGGGCACAGTATCATTTCTCAGTACTTGACATACTGACACAAAATATTTTCTAATGTTTATTAGCACCATATCACTTGATAAAAAAGGTGGTTTTGTTGGTTTCAGAAGTGCTTTTTCCCAAAAACTGCTGCCTTTGACAATGTAGAACTTGAGATTTTTTACTTGTAAAAGTATAAAACCTTTAACTTGAGTTGTATGCATTTACTGTATATTCCGTAAGTATTTGCGGTCTTATAATTTAATGTAGTGTGAGGTATATGCATTAAAACATGATTTTATTTTTCAAAAAAAGATATAAATCAGAATATTTAAAATATACTAATTGCATAAAACTGACCATCCTGATTAGGTGTTAATAGTATCTATATTGTCACTGCTTAATAACATTCCAAATTGTTCAACACTGAGAGGAAATATGTACAATCCTCATTAAATTAAAATAAATCCCATAGGACAAAAATAACAAATACTTTGAAAAAAGGTGTTTTCCAACCTATCTGTGTGTTCAAAAGCTTGAATGTAAATACATGGTGGTAATGATATCTTGAAAGACTTTTGGATCCTCATCCAATTTGAACATTGACTTTAGAAAGTGCTTGCTTCCCAAAGTCCCTGTGCATAGGCTGACTTTTTACACCACACTTCTCTTATTACTAATTAACTCCTGTAATGTAACTTGTTAAATGTATGTTTTGCTAGGTTATAGCAGCTCTTCGTATAATATTTCTCTCAGGGCTTCTGATTCCTTCCTGTTCCTTTACCTATTATTTCTCTTATACCTCTAGCTCTCTTCATTAACATTTGCAGCACAGCTAGCGTGAACCTCTATCATTGGCTGACCATGTTCATTCTAATATGCTCTTGTGCCAGAGATAAAAATTTTACCCTACAATTTTCATTAATATAAATAATTTTTATTTACTTCCACCAATTTACCTTATTTTTCTATTCTGTCAGTTGCATAATGAGTTTTGATTGTATTCCAGTTTCTTTGATTATTCGTATGTTCCCTACTTTTCCTGGAGAAGATATAACTTATATACTCTTCTTTATTTGTATTTGCATACTTGTATTTTGTGAAATATGCTTACGTAATAACTAATTTTATAGTTGGTGAGTATAAACCAAGTGCAGAGCACAAGAAAATACTTAAAATATATATTTGGGTTCAATTAATTGACCCCATTCTAGAATGACAGTTCAAATAAAGGGGAAGCCCTTAGTTAACAAAAATGTTAATATCCGTTTTCAGGTTTAAATGAAAAAGTGAAGAGTCCTAAAATATATATATGTACTGTGGTTGATCTCCCTAGAAGCTGTTGCCTGAGATTAGACCATAATTTATTTGGCATTATTTTTAAGATATCCTAATTGATACGCCAATTATTATTTATATATTAGATGAAACTCTACAAATAAAAGCCTAAAACTATTCTCGCAAGTCCATTAGGAATCTGTTTTTCTTTTCTAGTTATAAGATATATGCATTTCAGTTTAATCAATTTACAAATGCAGTTCTGAGGCTACAAAAATAAAATACAGCCTCTAGTCATTGCTCCTCAAAGAAAGAACCCCTCAGGGCAAACTGTCAGTTTACACTGCAGTGGAAAAAAAAAAAGTTTCAGAAGCATCAGCCTCCAAGTAATAAGCACATAAGAAACTATAATGTAAAACCCATATCAGAGAATTATCTTGATTTGTGTGAGTAACGCAGATAGTATTACCTTAGGGGATCTGAAGTACGATTGAAACAGAAAATGCAAAGTCTCAAATAGTGCCTCACAATAGTTTGCAACAAAGAAGCCTCGCTCAAGAGGGTCATAAACTGACTTTAATGGGAATCAGTAATTCATCTATTGCATGTTGAAACATCTAATTGTTGTTTATGTTGATGTAATTGCCATGGTGAAAGAGGGGGAAAAAAGCCGAAACCACATTTTCAGAATATTAGACTTTTCAGAATTTAGAGTGTCTTATTAAATTAAAGATGAATAATAAATCGGTTTGACTGGCTACTAAATCACTTTTTAAAATTTTGCATGATAAAATATGCTTTGTATTAAGAGACAACAGAAAGAAAGAAAGAACGATGGCAAACGATGAATGGTGCTCTCTGGAAGGCTGATTACCACTGATAGGTCTCTCTTTATCTTCTCTGATTTTCTTATTCATAATTTAGGTTCATTTAAAAACACTTGGTGTTATGTTATTGAATCAAAATTATGACTGTCCAAACCAGATTGCATGGATGGGAAGGAGAATAGGGAACGTGACAATAGAACATCAGCAAATTCCTTTTCTACATCATAGTCAAAAACTCTCATTAAATGTGAACTTCAATATAATAATTAGATGAAGCCTACCGTAAGGATGGAAACCAGGAAAGGATGATATCCACAACAAAATTAATGTTTATACAATTGGATTTATACTCGATGATAAAAAGTAAAACTCCCTCAGAGAGAAGTTCAGAACACAAAATCCTGTTGTGAAGTTTCAAGAAACTTAAGACAATATGCCTTAAAAAAAAAAAATCACGACACAAAATGTTTAGTTTGTATCCCCAGTGATTATAAATGAGTTATGATGATCTTTCCTCAAGTAACAAAGCATGGTATTAAATAGGACAAAGTATGTAATCAGTACAAGAAAAAAATTAAAATAAGAAGACTTGAATAAATTATTCTGTCTTTAAAGAAAAAATAATCTAAATATATATATATATATACCTCTTAGAATTATATAATTCATTAAACTTTTGACATTAATAGATATGTAAAGTAACATACAGACATATAAAATGACTTACATAGCTAGATAAAATGTTTTATAAAAGTTTTGCATATAAATAGAGGATACAGTTTTTCCACAAATCAATAAATTAGACTGCCATTACATTCCAAATTAATATGGAAACAGTATTTAAAGACCACATTTCTTGAGTTGCATTGCAATAAACTAGAATTCAATAGTGAACACTTAATTATAAATTTTTTAATGTTTATTCATTTTTGAGAGAGAGAGAGACAAGAGCACAAACAGGGGAGGGGACAGAGAGAGAGAGGGAGACACAGAATCCGAAGCAGGCTCCAGGCTCCAGCTGTCAGCACCAAGCCCTATGCTGGGCTCGAACTCATGAACCGTGAGACCATGACCTGAGCCAAAGTCAGACACGTAATCAACCAAGGCACCCAGACGCCCCTATAGTGAACAATTAATGATAAATCACCAAAAGTTACTGAGCAGTATGTGTAGCTGAGTAGATTAGTAGCCAGGGAAAATTCAAAATATTTTAATATATTTTCATCAAATAAACTTCAAAACTTTCTGACTTTCTTTTTAGTTAGATCTACCTCTTAATGAACAAATAATTTCCATCCATATATAGCTTGAAAATATTGTAAAAGCAAGTTAATTTTATGATAGGTTTAAAATTCTAATATTAGTGGAGAGCAAAAAAAAAGACGGAAACTATACATCGGTCTTATTTGTCTGCAGATTTTGAGGCCAGGTCAGTGGGGGGCCACTGCGGCTTGAATACTCCTCCCATTAGGGAAATGCCCCTGGCTGCTATGTGGAGGATAATAGGAGTACAAGGTTGTTGTGTGTGGAGCATGAGGAAGCTATTGAAGTCATAGTGTCTGGGAACAAGATGGTATCAGTAGAAGTCATAAATTGTGGTTGGGTACTTGATATATTTTGAAGACAAAACTAATTTTCTTCTTTGAATGTTTGGCTATGGAGAGTTAGAAACATAAACGGCAAATGGCTTTCCTTGTTTTATAAAATAATATCTAAGACCTCACTTGCCTGGCCCAACTCAGCTCCTCTTCTCCTGGCTCGGCATATAACAACCCAACTTCACTCACTTTTCACTTCCAAGGGTGTACTCTTACATTATTCCCCCCATGAGGGTTTTTAGTGTATTTCTCAAATGTTTGTCTTCATTTCTCGTTCTGGCTGTTTTTGTTGTTGTGATTGTTGTTAAATCACTGTAGGTCTCAGCTTAGATGTGCTATCAAATAATGACTTCCCAGAGCATCATATTAGAGTACACTCCCCACTTACTCTTCTTCACCTTTTGCCAAAATCATTATTGCAGCATATTTTTTTATTCCTTCACAATGCTTTAAATTTGGGGGTCATTTATTTCTAGATTTGATTTCTTACCTTATTTTGGCTGTCTCACTGAGTTTCAGTAAGTTCCATGAAGGCAGGAACTAATTGTGAATTAAATTCTAGTGCATATTGGGTACCTGCTAAGGGCTTGGCCTATATTGGCCCTCAGAAAACATGTAAATAAATGAATAAACCCAAACAAAATTGGACAAACTGAACATCTATTCTTAATAAAAAAAAAAAGTTAATTAGTAATAGAGTACTACATTACTGTAAGTGATAGAGAACCTTTAGCTAGGGAAAGTTTTTAAAAATATGAATAAATGGAAAGAATCAGCATGCCACTAATTGAGAAAACACTTTTTTTTTATAAAGAGTTCAATTCTTTCCCAGTTATTTAATAAATCAAGACAAAATCAATTCAAGCTCACCATGGGATATTTTCACCCCAAACTTGACAAATGATTCTGAAGTTAATGCGAAAAATAAATGAACAAGAATTTATATCAGATAATCAGAAAAAAGAGTATCATCAAGAGGCTTGCCAGAGAATAAAATATAGTACAAAAACATAATAATTAAAGTGTGACCTACTGGAAAAAACAATAAAAATAAATAGACCATATTAGATGCATGTATATAATAGACAAAGGAAACTAAAATTTCTAGCAAATTTTTAGTGAAAAGTTCCTGGATTAATAGTTCACCTAAGTGAAAATGAATGTAGTTGGATACCTACTTATACCAAATACTAAAGGAAATTCTGAATGGATCTGAGAGTGAAATATGAAATGACTCAATCATTCAATAAATCAAATGAGATTATTAATATGATTTGTCGGTGGGAAGAACCTTCTGTGCTCAAGAAAGGAAATTATGGGGCGCCTGGGTGGCTCAGTCTGTTAAGTGTCCGGCGTCGGCTCAGGTCATGCTCTCGCGGTCCGTGAGTTCAAGCCCCATGTCGGGCTCTGTGCTGACAGGTCAGAGCCTGGAGCCTGCTTCGGATTCTGTGTCTCCCTCTCTCTCTGCCCCTCCCCTGCTCATGCTCTGCCTCTCTCTGTCTCAAAAATAAATAAAAACATTAAAAAAAATTAAAAAAAAAAGAAAAATTATGTACACACGTACTGTGTATACATAAATATATATTTGTAGTCAAATATATTTTAATTTCACTATTGGAACATTTGTGAGTCATTGTTATGTATAATATGCAAACAAGACACTCAGTAAGCAATATAAATACATATGACAAAGGATTAATTAAAAAAAAATGTTTAGTTTTTGAGAGACAGAGACATACACAGAGTGTGAGCTGGGGAGGGGCAGAGAGAGAGGGAGACACAGAATCAGAAGCAGGCTCCAGGCTCTGAGCTGTCAGCACAAAGCCTGACGCCAGGCTTGAACTCACAAACTGCGAGATCATCACCTAAGCTGAAGTCGGACACCCAACCAACTGAGCCACCCAGGCGCCCTGACAAAGGATTAATTTTTAAAGGATATGAATTTCTTTTAATTTGAAGAAGACAAACTCCTCAAAATAAAGATGGATAGGTAATATGTATAAATGATACAGAAAATTAGATTTAATTGTCAAATGTCTACACTGAAAGCACAATACTTAACTAATAAGTAATAAATTAAAGGGAGATACTTCTTTCATACAAAAGGATAAAATCAAAGATAATGAAATTATACCATTAATGAGAAGATATCAAATTATTCTTTGTAATTACTGACATATAACCAAGCTGTCTTCATATCTGAACTACGACTGTATTGAAAATGAGTCACTGGGGCGCCTGGGTGGCTCAGTCGGTTAAGTGTCTGACTTCAGCTCAGGTCACGATCTCGCGGTCCGTGAGTTCGAGCCCCGCGTCGGGCTCTGGGCTGATGGCCCAGAGCCTGGAGCCTGCTTCCGATTCTGTGTCTACCTCTCTCTCTGCCCCTCCCCCGTTCATGCTCTGTCTCTCTCTCTGTCTCAAAAATAAATAAACGTTAAAAGAAAAATTAAAAAAAAAAAAAAAAGAAAATGAGTCACTGAGTGTTAAAGAAACATTTCTTAGGCTACTTAGTAAGGAGAAACATTAATAAGTAGAAACAAAGTTCTTTTAATAACACAACCAAGTTCTTAATCACTATGTTTTATAATTTTATAATGTTTATAATTTTTCCCTGAGAACTCTATTATAATACACCAAAATATTAAACACGCTTATATCAAGAGAGAAGAAATAATAATTGTTGAAAGATGGGCATGTATTTCATTATGTCTATAAAAATTTTAGGATGCAATTTTTGTATTTATTATTATCTAAGCATTATAAATATAATTGCCTTGAGAATAAAAAGTAGATCTTCCCATGTATGGTCTCTACTATGAGTATCTTGAATGGTAGCAATACAGGTTTTTAATTTTTGATCCTTTACAATGTTATTATTTAAACATTTTTCCATAATGAGCATATAATACTTTAAGACATATTTAAAGAAAACTGATACATTTGAAATTTTATGTTTAAATTTGCATCTGTAGAAGAATGTGTAGGAGTCACTAAATTTATGAGTACCACGTGCCACAGCCTAAGCTAACTCCTGTACAGATTTAAATTTTTAGGAGCTATTTAAATAATTTTGGCTGCACCACAGGCACAGGAGAAGGGCGAGGAGTAGCAGCAAGAGCTTCACAAAAGTATTTATTGACCTTTACAAGAGCAGAGACACCATCAGGTGAGTGGAGATCTGGCAGCTTCTAAGCATTTGCATCCCTGAGAATTACACCAAGATTGTGAGGGTTCATTATGATGATTTTGACAGCTGTGTGAACTGCAGGAATCTCTTCATCACCCCACCTTTCATGTTTTAGCCTCATTCTTCTCTTGACTCTTCTATACATCTTTAAGCTTGGCATTTGAAACTTTGAACTGGTAAAGCTTATTTTATTTTTCCAACCTTATATCTTATGACTGCAGAAAAAGAAACTGCTACGAGAGAAATAATCTATGATGCCCCAAATGTTCTATAAAAACTTTGCCTTTTCTCCTCTTGCTCCTGACATTCTAACAGTTTTTCAGTCAAGGTGTAATCCTATTTGTTCATTATTTCCTTCTGATTTCGATAACCTTCATTTATTTGCCATTCTAAAATGAGTATAATGTAATCCAATATATAAAATATTTAACACAAGACTCAGGAAGGTTGAAAATATTGTGGAAATATTGTGAAAACTTGTGAAACAAGTGAAACTTGTGAAAATATTCTTTTAAATATGCTGGCAAATCTCACATTCAATGCACATAATAGCAAAAACAGGCAAATGAAATATATAGGCACTAATTACTGTTATACTCTTACGCCTCCTTGATTTCTGTTTATGTCTTTTCAATCACATTTCTCAGGAATGGTCTTTACCTGCTGCCATACACTTCTTATATGCACACTCAATGGGTTACTCCAAACTAGATCAATTTATTTCCCTCACTCTAATTACAGTCCTGGAAAAAGTTAAGAGGAGACAGCTTTTCTAAACTTTCCATTTTATGATGTGTCAGTAGAACTGAATACAGTTGGCTACTCCTTCTGTCTTTAAACTCATTCTTTCTTTGGACTTGGTGATACTTCTTTTATTATGGTTATTTGCTGCCACATTCAAAGGATAATTGTCTTCTCCACAACCTCTAAGGTTGATCCTTATCAACCTGGATTCTCTCACAAGGGAGTGTCTTCAAAACACACAACTATGGTTTTCACCTAGAGGTCAAAGATTTGCAATTTTATCTTCAGCTGAGATTTCTTCCGGGAGCTCAACATTTGTATTTCCACTGTTCTCTTGATCTCACCATTTAATGCTTAAAAATCTCCCCAAACTAACAAGCCAAGAATTGAAATAATGATCGTCCTCATTTCTCCCCCAGAGCCATTTCATTTCCAGTGTATCCTGTCATAATAAATGATGGCAGATGCTCTCATGTGAGCCAGAAAGCAAAGGGTTGTCCATGAGGACAACTTTTCCTTCTTTTCCACATGTCTGTAAGCAACGCTGTCCTGCTAAGGTTTTCTTCTGATTGTATGTGGAATTCATTTTTCCCATCCCTAATATTTTGTCCAAACCTGTTACTCTTGCTCATGCCCTATTGCAATAGCCTTCAGTTATTTGGTTGCTTCTATTCTAGCCTCATCTACTGTACTCTTCTCTCTTAGATATAATGCTGTTTTCACAATGTCTTCTCCAGTCAGACCTGGTGATGATAGTTGTGCAGGTTGTGTTTTGAACAGCTTTACAGGGAATCCTTCACTCATTATTCTGGTTTACATAACTGTTTGACAACTTCCCAGCAGATGTCAGCAAAATGTTCTTGAGAAAGGGCCCCTTTTCCTAATTTATACAAAATCACCCTTTGGGCTAGTAGCCGCATGTGTGTCCCTCACTCTCTTGCTTAAAGTCGTTCAATTTCTCTTCATTTATTGAGGATTAGGTGTAACATACTAAACATGCATGCAGTGGAAAGTTTCACACATGACCCTACCTTTCTCTCCTACTTTAATTTGTACCACACTCTCTTCATTCTCTTCAGCTCAGTCATCTTGGCCTTTTCCAACTCCATGAAACATTACCTGCTCTGCGGTCACCTTACTTTTTCCCCTTTGCTTTCTGCTCGTGGAGTGCTCTTCCCTCTCCCTTCACCTAGTTTACTTGTAATCTTTCCATCTCAGCTCTACTTTCAGTTCCCCGGGAGAATATTCTCCCATCTTCTATTTAGGTCAAATTTCTCTGTTATGTCCTCTGATTGATCCATGAAACTCCCTGCTCATAATATTTAGCACAGTTAAGGAAATTTCAAAATTTTGTATGGCTTTTTTATTAACATAATACATTCCTTTATAAACTGGAACATTCATAAAGGTTAGTGACCGTGTCAGTTTTGTACAATACTGTATCCCTAATTCTACCCAGTTCCTTAACCCAAGTAGTTTGGGCCTCAATAAATATGAAAAGAAGGAAGGAAGGATCGAAGGAAGGAAAGGATCAAAGAATGGAGGAAAGAAGGAAGGAAGAGTCTACAATGCCTACCAACTATTGTTGGCATGACCAATGTAGATGGATAATTAATTGTGTGGAAGGTTTTATTAGAAGTTTTCTGATAATAATGGCATTATTTAGAGGATGGATATTTATGTAAAACTTTAGAGTATAAAGAACATAAATATGTAAAGGTTTCAATTTAATGGAATTTACAAAGTAATTTTATGTTAAAAATATGAAAAATAATTGAGAATTCCTCACACAGATACGAAATTGAAACTTTTCAATTATACATAATGTACTTCAAAGTTTTTTTTTTTAAACATGTTATTGACAGTAGACTGGTTTTAACTACTTAACACATTAAATATGTTTCACACATTTTCCATTGAGTATACCTATTTTTTTTTTTTACATAAAGTTTCCTAAGAAGACTTTCATTAAAATTTTACACTTCGGTAACTGGAACATTAATAACAGCTGAAGATATCTTTTCATTATCCATTTTGGTTTCATAAAATTAGTAAGAATGTTATATTTGAATAATACTCAGTTTGGTAGATGCTAATGAAATAAGAATTCAACCTTCTATGACTTCATTTTTCATTATTATGATTAAGTAATGTGTTAAAAATAAATGTTACTCAAATTCATTATATAAGGTGATTTCCCTTTAGATTTAAAACCTGCAAAACTAGAAAGATGGAACAAATTTAGTAAAAGGATTAATAGGATTTTTGTTGGCCAACAAAATGGATGGTACATTCGTTCAGTCTTCCAATTGTTCAATAAATGTATATAAAATACATCTCTTTATATCTATATATTTATATATAGATATAGTCTGTGCCATGTCATAGACTGGGTTATTTAGCACTAATTGAGACATAATGTCTGTGGTCACATAGCTTACAGTTTCATGAAAGAGACATGAAAGACTGCCATAAGCAAGACAAAGGGCCGAAAACGTGAGATAACTCCGTCTTAATATCCTTCAGAGTCTAAGTTACCTGTTAGAACCTAGAAAACCTTCAATGTCCTGGGATGATTTGTTTGTTTGGGGGGAGCATGCAATTGCTGAGTAAAAGAACCTTCATAGAAAAAGGAGATAAATAGAAAAAGTTGATAAACAAATCTTAGTTCAAGGTGAGGGTAAATAAAAGACTTGAGAAAAATGTAAACACTATATTCACATTTAAATACAGAAAGCAAAAGTCATATTTCTAAGCTAAATTCTCTTAAGTGAAAATCTTCTTAAGTGAAGTAGAAATCAGAAAGTAGACACTAGGGCTGAGATTCTCAGTAATCCAGAATATTTGTAACATTCCATTTAAAAATAAATGTGTCATTCCCTGACTACTGCTTCATGGTGATCAGAATTTATACTAGCAGGACTTAGTAGCGGGTTAGCAATAGGTTTTCTTTAGAGCCAGCAAGAAAAATTAAGCCACTCTTGAGAAAAGGATCCTCAAAGAATATAGAAAGTAATGGTTGCTTTAAAAGGGAGTAAAAGGCAGCTTTGGCAAAGAAATGAGAAAGTATGTGTTCCCACCTTGGGGCTGAGAAGTCGCCCTTGGGTCTACTGGTATATAAATCCACAAGATTAGGAAATGCAAAGACAAATAGCTCCCTGAAGGCTATAAGGTTATAGAGAGTTGAAGGCTACAGCCAAGCTAAGAACCATTGATGAATGATTAGCAAGCCTCTTGCAAAAGATACACTAATTGACAGATAAGGAGAGAAATGGTTAATTTTTTTTTTTTTTTTGACAGAATGGCATCTGATGAGCCAGTGAGCACAAAAACAAGATAAAGGTCAATAAAATTGCAGTGCAATCCACCAATCATACAAATGTCAGATTTGGAAGACCAATGTTGTAACTTTAAATTAAGTGCCAAAGAAAACTCTGAAATCAGCATACTTGAGTGTGATCTGTAAGCTGACATAAATGTAATGCATGGATCTTAAATTATTTCAAGAGTCAATATATTTTGAAGATGTGTTATGCATATTATAAGTCATAAAAATAATCTTGAAACCCTGAAAGGTTTTATTTTAAAAAAAGCTAATCAAGTGAAAATTTTAGAAATCCCACAGAAGACCATATACTAAAATTAACTAACATAACATTTATATGCTATATAATAGCATATATTTTAATTTGATAACACCCTTTAGGCTTAAATTCAATGAGTTGAGTTTCAATGAAGGAGGTTGAGTTTTAGGGGGACTTGAAAGATTATGGCTAGAACTGTATTTGGAGATAGACACATGCATAGACCTTATTCTGCAGTACTACATCAACATGACTTTTAGCTAAAAACAAGATACTCCACAAAAAGAAAATATTGCTTCCTCTTAAATAGTCAAAAAAGAAATCACACACACACAAAACAGCCCAAATCAACTGCCAAGATCTTATACTTAGAAAATGCAAAAACCACTTTCCTTTTGTTAGAAAAAAAAAAGTCACTCTAACACATGTTCCCTTTAGAAGAGTCTCTTTGTTATGTGATTCTTACTGTCAACCTGTTGAAAAAATGAAATAGTGTATTTTCTGTTCTCCGATTGCATCATTCATTGGTTGGGATTTTTTCAAGATGTGGAAGATAGTAGGGCATCATTTAAGTAATCACCTTTCTCAGACATGTTTATTGATGTCCTTTGATTTGTATTAATAGCATCCAAATTGGAACTTTATTCATCATGAAACAAGCATCAACACAAACCTTTGCTACAGACCTGGTGTCTGATGTCCCTGAGTGGACCCAAATGCCTCCAACCTTTGTACTCAGCACACTGTATCTGCTCATTCCCTAAAGCAAAGGGGTTTTCTTGACCTCTAATTTATACCCCGCAGCCAACATGTATGGGGTCTTTACACCTGTGTTTGCCTTTTCAAGCTCTCTCACTTGAGAGCACAAAATTTTCCAAAGAGCTTCAAGAACTGGTTGGGTATTACTTCCTCCAAAGCACATTTTCTAAAACTTTTCAACAGGTGACTACCTTTGCTATATTTAAGACTTGTATACTTTTATATCTCTTTCACCAAGTGATACCTTTGGATGCTCTGATCTGGAAGACCATTCCCAAAAGAAGCCAGTCAATCCCACAACTAGTTTGATTTATCTCAGATTCAGCCTTAGTCTTCCTCAGATTATTCTATTTCCATACTATTTTGCCTCACAGGCAAGGACACACAGGACACAATAATATGTGTCTAGGATTCAAAAGCACTTGGGCCACGTTTCCATATTGAGTCTTTGTCTTGTAGTATTGTATAATTTGTCTGTTTACAGATATGTTATGTCTCTACCATGGGCTTCTCTAGGGTAGAGATATCTTTATCCCTTAGTATCCACATGATGTAAGAGACAATGCAGTGAGTATTTAATAAACTATTAAAAAGATGAATGTCTGAAGTTGCAAAGTAATGAAAATAACTTGGAAGAAATAAAATTAACTCTTTGTTATAAAAGTATTTAGGTAACCAGACCTATTATATCTTCGAGTAATTACTGGTTTTTGAAGGGAAATATATGTATCAAAGAGTTGTCCTTTTTCTTTCAGAGAATAGTTGTTTTTTCTTTTTATTAAATCATTAATACATGTTTGTTTCGTTTCATAACTCAGAGGAAAAAACTATCAGAATTTTATTTCTATATATTCATTCAGTCATTCTCTTTGCATGTTATATACATATATATATTCTGCATATTCTAATTTGTAATCTGATTTTTAACATAAAAATAAAATCTATGTTTTTCACTGTGTCAGTATTTCCACAATGTAATTTATAACCTTTGCTTTCAAGTATTCTGTATTTTATTTCACCAATAATTAACTAATCCCATATTCATGTATTTTTAGATTTCTTAATCCTTCCACTTTTGTGAATAGTGCATTGATGAATGCCGCATAACACAAGCTTTGTCCAGAGCCTTATTCTCTTTTTTTTTTTTTTTTTCCAACGTTTATTTATTTTTGGGACAGAGAGAGACAGAGCATGAACGGGGGAGGGGCAGAGAGAGAGGGAGACACAGAATCGGAAACAGGCTCCAGGCTCTGAGCCATCAGCCCAGAGCCTGACGCGGGGCTCGAACTCACGGACCGCGAGATCGTGACCTGGCTGAAGTCGGACGCTTAACCGACTGCGCCACCCAGGCGCCCCATAGAGCCTTATTCTCTTATGATAAATAGCTCTAAATGTATTGGTGGGTAAATGATAGGCATTTAAAAAAACCTTAATACATATTACTAAATATATAAATATGCTATCAATTTTAAAATCTGTAACAGTAGTTTTTATATCTTGCTTTCTGTCTTTCCCTCATCTACTTGTGCTGAGATATGTACATTTAAATTGATCGATTCTCAGATTATTGCCCACTATGATCAGTCATCAATTATAATTTGTTTTGTTTTAATTTTTCTTCTTTCCCCTCTATCCAGACTCCCCTGTCATATCTCCCTCCCTTACACAGATATGGTTTTGAATGTGTTTGATGTATGTCCTTAGATATACGCACCTCTAAAATATATCATGTTCCTTTGTCTTTGTATGTATTTTTGATTTACAGAAATGAGGTCTTGCTATGAAGCTCATTTTTTTAATCCAGTACTCTCAACAGTATGTTCTATGAGATCTACTGGTACGTCTGAGAGTACCTTTAAATTCATGCTTTTAACACTGCATCCTTTACATATGATTCTCTAGTTCCCTTAATGATAGGAGGCTGGGTTGTCTCCAACCCCTTTGACCGGAAAGAGTGATGCAATAACTGTGCAAATACACTTTTTACAGACCAGTACAAATATGTTTTTAGGACAGATACCCATAATAGGGTAGTTATAGGTTTTAGTTAACTTGAATAGGTATAGTCATAGGTATAGTTAACTTGAATAATTACACAGTTCTTTCTAGATAGATGATTGTCTAAGTATGCCTCACTCATTTATTTTATTTTATTTTTTTATTTTAGAGAGTGCACAAGTTGGGGAAAGGGGCAAAGAGAGCAAAAGAAAGAATCTTAAGCAGGCTCCACAGTCAACACAGAGCCCAACATGGTTCTATCCTATGACCCTGGGATCAAGAGTGAGCTACAATCAGGAGTGAGATGCTTAACCGACTGAGCCACCCAGACGCCCCACTATGCTTCACTCCTCACTGCAAGATAGTCATAGTTCTTTTTCCCCCATCCTTATCAAAACTTGTTATCTGACCTTCCCTTCCTTGCCAAGTCTGTGTCCATAAAGTGGTATCCTATTGCCTTCTTATTTGCATTACTTTAATTATTAGTGGGGATGAGCACTTCTTTATAAATGTGTTAGTAATCTGATCTTCAGTGTCTGCTGACTCTTACAGCCTGACGGCAGAGCATCTTGCATGGCAGCCTGGTCCTGTTACACAGCCTTGTCTTGTGCTGGGTCCCAATCAAAACGGGCAGACTTTCAGGCCACTTGCTAACTGGCTCAGAATATAACACCCAAATGAGGAATATGTTTCCTCCAATATTCAAAGAGGCCTACTAGCCACTGCCTCTTTTTTTTCTTATAGAAGGGGAACAGATGCAGCAACTTATGCTTCACCTTAGAAGAGATCTCACAATGCCCCGCACCGCAGGCCTCCGGGAAATTTTACGAAGGTGAGAGTCCCCTGAATTTTTGTGGAATTTATTTCTCACCTTTTAACATGCAAATGTTGTAAGAATAAGTCTAGAGTAGTTGCTGCTTCTTGCTCATTATGCCTAATCAGCATAATATCATCAATACAACAGACTGGTATAATATCTTGGGAATGGGAAAAACAATCAGACTCCCTACAGACTAAATTATTACACAGGCCTGGAGATACCCTTGAGGGAGGACAATGGCGGTATATTGCTGGCCTTGCTACCGAAGAGCAAACTGCTTCTTGTGCTCTTCAGCACCATACATCAAGGAAAACACATTCGCCAGATCAATGGCTTCGTACCAGGTACCAGGGGATGTGTTAATTTGCTGAAGCAATGAAGTCACATCTGGAATAGCAGCTGCAATTGGAGTCACCATTTGGTTAATTTTATAAAACTCCACTGTCATTCTACAGGATCCATCTGTTTTCTGCACAGGACAAATAAAGTAATTGGAATAGGGATATGGTGGGTATCAGCACCTCTTCATCTTTCAAGTCCTCAATGGTGGCATTAACTTCTGAAACACTTCCATAAGTGTGATATAGCTTTGGTTTACTATTTATCCCCAAAACGAAGCAGTTCTAGTGGTTCCCACATGGCACTACCACAGCAGTCCTCACTTGGTAAGTAAAGGAGCCAATGTGTGGATTCTGGCAGTTGTTAAGTAAGTTCATTCCAATTATACATTCTGGAACTTGAGAAATAACCATAGGATGGGCTTGAAGATCCAGTGGACCCAGCGTAAGAGGAAACTGAGTTAAAATTCCATTCATCACTTGATCTCCATAAACTTTACTCTGAATAATCAACCACAATGACATGGATCTCCTGGAATTAGTATCACTTCAGAGCCCATGTCCAGTAATTCTCAGAAAAATATGGATATCCTTTTCCCCAGTTTGTAGTAAACCTACTAGAAGGCCATATTCCCCTTTCAAGAAGACTGGGAGAAAGATGAAGGGTATCCATTTTGAGCAGGGTAGCTGGATTCTTTCTCAAAGGAAGCTGGTCTTCTCTTCATTTAAGTAGTTCTGGGTCTATAAACTGGTTCACATCTGGGTATTGTTTGAGGGAACATCGTTCTCTGTTTCAGTGATTCAGGTTACTCAGTTTAGACCTTTTCCATTACATTTTGTTAAGCAAGAATTTTATAGACTCCTTATCTCTCAATTATTGTGGTTACTGCTTTGACTTCACTGTCCATTCTGGTAACCAGACCCACCTTGTCTCTGGTGATCAAGTTCTGCCCCTGGTCCCCTGCCACCCTGGCATCAGTTATCCCCATTTTATATAAGGATCACTGTTCACTGGCAGTCAGATCCCACTGTAATTTCTGGCCTACAGAAAAGAGATAGCAAAAAGCTCTTCAAAGGTGCTGGGGCTCACTTCACAAATTATTTCTCAAAGTAACATGAAAGACATCAAGGTGTCAGTAGGGCCACACTCCTTCTGGTGGCTCTAGGGGATCATCCATTCCTTCCTCTTATAGCTTTCCTTGGCTCATGGCCACATCTCTCTTCAATCCATGTTTATATCACTTTCTCTTCTATGCATCTGTGTAAAATATCTCCCTCTGCCTCTCTCTCACTTGTAAGCTCCTATGCCAGTCAGTTTCACCATTTTGCTTAAAGCATGGCATTGTCGTTTTGCCTTAGTATTTGATAAGAAATGTTATCCATCTGTATTGTCTTTTCTTCTCATGAATAATATCTCATTTTCTGTTATATTCTTAATTGACTGTTGATGGTATAGAAAAACACAGATGGCTTCGTAAGTTAGTCTTGCATATAGACTATTTGCTAAATTTTCTCATAGTTCTATAAATGTCTCTTGATCTAGTTGAATTTTCTATGTAGATAATCATATCATCTGCAAATAACAGCACTTTGACTTTTTATACCAATCCTTATAACTGTTATATCTTTTTTTTTTTTTAATTTTTTTTCCCCAACGTTTATTTATTTTTGGGACAGAGAGAGACAGAGCATGAACCGGGGAGGGGCAGAGAGAGAGGGAGACACAGAATCGGAAACAGGCTCCAGGCTCTGAGCCATCAGCCCAGAGCCTGACGCGGGGCTCGAACTCACGGACCGCGAGATCGTGACCTGGCTGAAGTCGGACGCTTAACCGACTGCGCCACCCAGGCGCCCCATAACTGTTACATCTTACTAAAAAGATAGTTTTGCTGACTATAAGTTTTAATCCTGTGTTTATTAGTAATGGCAATAGTAAGAATTACCTTGTTTCAGATGTCATGGGAAATATTTCTAGCAGGTTTCCATTAAGAATCATGTTAGAAAAGGGGCTCCTGGGTGGCTTAGTCAGTTAAACATCTGACCTCGGCTCAGGTCATGGTCTCACAGTCCGTGAGTTTGAGCCCTACATCCTGCTCTGTGCTGACAGCTCAGAGCTTGGAGCCTGCTTCAGATTCTGTGTCTCCCTGTCTCTCTGTCCCTCCCCACCTCATGCTCTCTCTCTCTCTCGCTCTCAAAAATAAACATAAACACATTTTTTTTTTAATCATGTAGACAAACACATAGAAGCAGAGAGTATGATGGTAGTTAGTAAGGGCTGGACAGAGGGGAAAATGAAATGTAGATCAAAAGATACAATGTTTCAGTTTTACAAGATAAATAAATTCTGGAGATCTGTACAAAATAGGGCCTACGGTTAATAATACTATATTACACATACTTAAAAATTTGTCAAAGAAGTAGATCTTATGTTAAATGCTCTTCCCACAAAAGGAAAAGAAAAAAATCACGTTTGTTATTAATTTTTAATTTACACACTAGTTCAAGTTAAGAAAGTTTCCCTGTTCCTTTTTTTTTTTTTGGTTTCAAGCATATTAATCACATTATTATATTTGTATATAGATTTTCTTTTTATTATGTGATTGGCATATTTCTTTGTGAGAGGTGAATTTAAAACTATAATGCTTCTTTTTCCCTCTCCAACTTTTTAGTTGTGTATTTATAAAATTGGGGGCTGTATATTAACAATTTAAAGTTGTTGTAACTTCTTTTTTTTAATTTGTTTTAACATTTATTTATTTGTGAGAGACAGAGAGAGAGCAAGAGTGCGGAAGGGGCAGAGACAGAGAGGGAAACACAGAATCTGAAGCAGGCTCCAGGCTCTGAGCTGTCAGCACAGAGCCCGATGCTGGGCTCAAACTCACGAGCTGAATCATGAGATCATGACCTGAGCTGAAGTCGGTCGCTCAACCAACTGAGCCACCCAGGCGCCCCATAAAGTTGTTGTAATTTCTGAATCCATTTTCTATTTACATGTATTTAAAGTATTACTACTTGTGATACTTTTAACTTAAATAATATATCATTTGATATTAAAATTTCTATATTGAGTTATTTGGGGGCTTATATTTACCTGTTGTGTCTATAACAATTTAGTTTCAGAATTTTGTATCCTTTTTGGTTCAGTGAATTGTTTACAGACAACATATTGCTAGATTTTCTTCCCCTATGTAATATCTCTTCTGATTGATGGGGTCATTCCATGTAGTGGGCTGAATGATGGCCCACAAAAAGAGATTTTTTAGATTCATACCTAGGACTTGTGATTATTATTGTACATGGCAAAGATGTGATTAAGTTAAGGCTATTAAAAAGAGGTGCTTATCCTGGATTATCCAAGCAGGCCATGAATGAAATTTATAAATTATTAAATTGTTTTGTGTCTGTTTACTCATATCCTTAATAGGAAAATTAGTGCCTAACTAGTCTTCCTCACAGCTTCTTGGTTGTGACAGTTAAGTGGTTAACTGGCCCCAAGCCATTTGTCTGCACCCCAACATGGCTCCACTTCCTCACCTAACCTTAGCTTAGGATCTTGAAAAACATAGGCTTACATATTAGATATAGAAATACTGATTACAGAAAGAAAAATCTTTAAATCTGAGGTTAATTTATATGACAATTCAGTCATGAAATACAAGAAAAAACTGGGGTAATAATGGAATGCATATATAAATACAACAATATGGTAAAATAGATATAGTAAAAGTAGTCAAAGTATAAAACACAGTATAAACATAGTAATCTAAGCAAACTAATATGAAATAAATGTACATGATAAATTATCCATTACAATTACTTATGGTATTTCATAGAAGAAAAAGATTTGTTATAAACGCAAAAAGTAGCCATAAACCTCATTAACCAACATAGAATATGGCAACTTTATCAAAAATTATTAATAATATACTCTACATGTAACCACCACCAATTTCAGAAATGCCTTGGAGTAATTGTAGATAACAATTGTAAGTGTATTATTGAATTTTTTTTAAATAAAATTATGATAATGGCACCTAGATGAAGAGTAAAAATTAAAACCTACATGGTTGAGAAGTGATAGAAAATTTTTTATTCTTGTTGGCTTTATTTCTTCTCAGTTATACAGAACAGTATAATTAAATAATAAAAACTATTAAAAGTACATTTTATGGTGCCATAAAATTTATGCATTTCTTGGAATTTGAAATAATTAAACATATGTAGAGTACATGTTTTATCTCTAAGTAGATGAAAGCTTCATGAAAATATAAGAGCTAAATTAATTGAAAACTGTTAAATTTAAATTAAAAATGTTTAATATGTCATAAAGGGATGGGAACATATGCCCACATTTATACAAGTCTGTGGAGTTCAAATCATAGTGAGATCTTAAAATGGCACACTTAAACATAATTTGGTAAGTATTCATAGATTTTTTTTATGTATATAGAAGTTTCAAATTTATAAACATAGGTAAAACTAGCCAGAAAAATTATTACTAGGAATGCATTTGCAGAAAGTACTACTACAAATAAATAAATATACATATAAAGGTTTTAAGTTCTTGGCAAATTTCGGTCTAAGCAATATGTAGCTAAAGCCATGTACATATTACTAAACATCCACCATATTCACTACTTTTTGAATCTTGCTAACACTTCTTCATTAAAATGGCTGTGTACTGTTATATTTTTTTGCTTATTAATATAGTCAGTATTTAAAATACCCCTGTAAAGTATCATCCACATTTTACAAATGAGGAAACGGTAAGAAAGAATTTAAATAACAAATCCAAATTCACACAAGTAGAAACGGTTTTAGCCCAGATTCAAACCTTGGTAATTTGGTAATTTGGTCCTAGAATGAACACTTTTCATCATTTTGTGACATGGCTTTTGCAGGTTTTTAACAATTAGAGTCAGGTCTCCAGGAAAATGTTGATAGAGACAACGTTTGCAATCCACACACTCAGCATTTCTATCAAACCCCTCTGCTCCCATAACTCTAAATTGCTCTGAGGTTGCTGCCCTTTGTAATTACTCCCAGGGTAATAATTACTAAGAGAAGTATCACAGATTGCTACATTTGTATTTTAATAATCATGCTAGAGATGTACCAATGGATTCAAAGAAATAGATCTGAAGTTGTTAAATTTGAAATAACAGGCAAGTCAATAGTGATGATGGAGTCAGGGGCTGGGCAGGTACATGACCATAAGCAGGAGATCTTATTAATTTCCCATGAAATGCACCATAGTACTATTTAATTTTTTTACCTATTTATATTATTAGGCTAGCCTTAAAAGTATAATGTTCTTGCATATTTTATGAATCCGGGTTCTTCAGAGAAACAAATCTAATAGTCTAGTCCAAGGATAGGAGAAGGCTGATGTCCCAGTTCAATCAGGCAGGAGGACGAGGGGAGTAAATCCTTCATCCACTTTTTGTCCTCTTCAGGCCATCATTGGATTAGATGATGCCCACTATTTGAGGGAGGATAATTTACTGAGTCTACCAATCATAATCATCATAATCATCACCAATCATAATAGAAATACCCTCACAGACACATCTAGAAATACTGTTTAATTTGGACACACTGTGGCCTAGTCACATAGACAAATAAAATTAACTATCATAAGTCCACCCCTTGTCAACCTGGAACTCATATGAATCCCCTTAAACCATACTTTTTTCCAAATAAATAAAATAACAAGGTTATAATTCTGCCTACCACATTCCAACTATCCAGTGTTAACCAACAGTGAAATAACCCCTTCCCTAGAAGAGGAGGTAAATCCTTGAGTGATGTTTACTGAATTTGATATTCCTTAAGTTAAATAATGCAATGTAAAATTAACAGCAATTAATTGCAAAAATAGAAAGTTAAGGGGCACCTGGGTGGCTCAGTCGGTTGGGCGTCTGACTTCAGCTCAGGTCACGATCTCACAGTCATGAGTTCCAGCCCCGTGTCAGGCTCTGTGCTGACAGCTCAGAGCCTGGAGCCTGCTTCAGATTCTGTGTCTCCCTCTCTCTCTGCCCCTCCCCTGCTCATGCTCTCCCTCTCTGTCTCAAAAAATAAATAAAAACATTAAAAAAAATTTTTTAAAAAGTCAATACATCTCATGTATCCCATGTCACACAATAAAAAACTAAGAGAGAAGGAAAACACTTATCTAATCTTTAGTGGTCACGTGCTCAGAGCTGGTGTTGACAACTACCTTCTTCCACTACACACTCTGTATTCCCTTTGACTTCAACAAGCACCTCAGTAAGTCTTGGTTCTTCACCGGGTATGGTGACCCAAACTTTCATTCCTGAAGAATCTGAGCCATTTAGAAGTATTGCTTTGGATTGAGTTGCTATAACTTTCCAATGAGCTTAATTGCAGGGCGTGGTAATACTAAGAGATGCCCTAAGGAATCTCTTGTATTCCAAATATTCTCTTCCCTACCTCTGCTGGGGAGTAGTAGTACAATTTTCCTTGGTAGTCAGAATCAGTCACCCCAGTGAGCACTGCAACTTCCTTCTTTGCCTGTTGATTCAGAGGCGTGAGAAACTCAAACTGGCTGTGTGGCAGTCTTAACTTTTAGTTGAACAGAATCATTGTGTCTCCTAGTAGAAGAATTCCTCCCTCTGGGACTAAGGATTTGGGGCCAGCAGAACATAAATTCATAGGGAAAGCACTGTTGCTGCTTCAGGATGGAGTGGAACATAGACGAACGAATTCCTTGAGCTCTGTGGCAGCACATACTGTGTGGTGAAGGGACTTCTCATGGTAATGTGGTGGCCCATGCTTAAGCATTCAGTCTCTACTAAGGCCAGTAGAAGGCAAAGGCTGTTCCTCAAAAGGAGAATAGTTTTTTGCTGAGGATGACAGGGCTTTGTTTCAAAATCCTAAAGTCCTATGTTGCAGTGCACTTAAAACAGTTTGCCAAAAGCTTCAAAAACATGACTATCTGCAACTGACTCTTTTTTTTTTCAATACATGAAATTTATTGTCAAATTGGTTTCCATACAACACCCAGTGCTCATCCCAAAAGGTGCCCTCCTCAATACCGATTACCCTCCCTCCCCTCCCTCCCACCCCCCATCAACCCTCAGTTTGTTCTCAGTTTTTAAGAGTCTCTTATGCTTTGGCTCTCTCCCACTCTAACCTCTTTTTTCTTTTTTCTTCCCCTCCCCCATGGGTTTCTGTTAGGTTTCTCAGGATCCACATAAGAGTAAAAACATATGGTATCTGTCTTTCTCTGTATGGCTTATTTCACTTAGCATCACACTCTCCATTTCCATCCACATTGCTACAAAGGGCCATAGTTCGTTCTTTCTCATTGCCATGTAGTACTCCATTGTGTACATAAACCACAATTTCTTTATCCATTCATCAGTGGATGGACATTTAGGCTCTTTTAAAGCACCATGAGTGTGTTGGATCTTATGGGCTAAGCTACAGAAAATCTTGTTTTGTTGCAGTGCCTTCTCTTTGTGGGCCCCCTTCAAAACTAGCAGATGTTCAGGTCCTTAGTAAATGGGTCAGGGTAACACACCCAAATGAGGAATATGTTGCCTCCAAAATGTAGAGATCCTTTTTGGTTGTAGGAGGGACCAGGTCCAACAACTTATCCTTCATCTTAGATATCTCAATATGACCCATACCACAGGGCTCCTGAGGTGAAAGTTCTCTGAACTTTTGTTGGATTTACTTCTCACCCTTTGGTATGCAAATATATCACTACTAAGTCTAGCATAGTTACTACTTCTCTCTCACTAAGCCCAGTCAGCAAGGTAATGGACCAGGGTGACATCCTGTGGAAGAGCAAGGTGATGAGAATCCTTGCCGACTAAAGTATGACAAAGGGCTAGTGATTTGATCTAACCCCAAGGTAAGACAGTGAAGGTATATTGCTGGCCTTGCCAGATAAAAACAAACTGCTTCTGGCAGACCTTATAGGCAGCGTGGAGAAAAAGACACTTTTCAGATCAATAACTGCATAGTATGTACCAGGGGATGTGGTAATTTGCTTAAGCAATTAAACCACATCTGTATAGAAGCTGCAATTTGAGTCTCCACCTGGTTTAGTTTACAATAATCCAATGCCAATCTCCAAAATCCATCTGTCTTCTACACAAGCCAGTTAGGAGAGTTGAATGAGGAGTTGGTGGGAATCACCACACATGCATTTTTCAACTCCTTGATGGTGGCAGTATTCTCAGCAATGGCCCCAAGACTATCGTATTACTTTTGTGGAGGCTGAGAATTCCTATAATCTGCTGTCTGCAAACTGGAGGTCCAAGAAAGCCAGTAGTGTAATTCTAGAACAAAGGCCTGAGGACTATGGCAACCAAGGCTATTAATCCAAGTCCAGGAGCAGAAGATTAATGTCCCAGGCAGGGAGGAAGGAATCATGCCCACCCACGCTGGGGAAGCATTACTGAGTTCACCTGTTTGAATGTTAATCTCATCCAGAAACACCCTCATGGACACAGTCAGAAATAATCTTTTCATCTGTGCACCTGTGACCCAGTCACACCCACACACAAAAATAACTATCACAATATTTCCATGGCTATATAAATGCATAATTTAATTAGTTTCCCCAGAATTTGGGGGGAAAATATATTTAACATGTCTAAAGTGACTATACACCCTTGAGGTTGAACTATACTGGGACGTTACTTGAAATGGCCAAGTGTCATTTTGCAATTGCCCATAAAATTATATTTCTTAAGATTCTTGTTTAAATTCAGCATTTGAATATGCTACCCTCACCCTTGAAATAAGCTATACTCTGACTAATGGAGACACAGTAGCTGTCACACAGACAGACTTCTTAAATGAGGCTCATGTACCCTCAAGTTTGAACAGTTCCAGTGTGTACAACCAAAGGCTTGTGACCTTTGCTATTGGGAAGGAAAAAAAAAAAAAGATGTCTGTTGACTCTTGGGCTCATTATTTCACACATACAGCCAGTTGGATTAAAGTTTCCTAGAATGGCAATACCAGTTTCCAACACAAAGTTATTTTTTTTCGGTTGCAAAAAGGTGCTATTTCTCTTTCTCTGAGAGCCATTTTTTTACTTCTGTATAATAAACTTGAGAACTACAATGTATCTGCAGAAATAGGAATAGATGATTCAGCTTATCAAATAATATTTTTCTATAACTTCCAGATCAGGCAGTAATGAGGGAAATCAGTACCCCTGTAAAAATAATTTTATTTCACTTACTCTAACATAAAAAATATCTCTATAAAAATACTGCGACTCTCTTTTCAAATGTACATATATATGTGTGTGTGTGTGTGTGTGTGTGTGTGTGTGTGTGTATTACATTTTATCTTTTTTCTGGTAACTCATTATTTTTAAAATATATATTTTAAAATGTATATTTTCTGTTTCTCTTTGTTTACAAAATGCATATTTTATTGATTCCCAAATGAATATTACAATTTTTTTTCATGTAGGAATCATAGAGCCTACTTCCCCTGTGGATCTCAAAACATTTTCTGAAATATTTGAGGGGAGATGTTTCATCATAGACTATACTCATGTAGAAGAGAGAACCTGTGAATCACATTTAAGAACTGATGATAAAAAGTCATACAATTGATTGTAGAGATACCCTTAATTTCCTTCTGCATGCAGATTGAAAAAAAAGGCAAAAGTCATATATCAAAAAATAAAAAAATCCTAGTGTGTGGTATTATTTCCAAAATAGTGTCTGCTTGAACAGAGGTATCCAGCTTTCTTATTCCAAGATGTATGTTAAAATACCAAAAGTATTTTTCCCAGTAAAGAAGAAAAATCCCATTTCAGCCATAGAAACAGAAGAAAAGTTTGTCTCACACCCAACACCTTTAGACTAGAAATGAAAATGATACCATATTGAAACCAAAAAAACAAAATAACAACACCAAAAAAAACACTGAGAGAGGACTCACTCTCCTCTCACAGGTCCCAGTGAGAAATCATAGGAAATTAGGGGAGAAAAGAAGAGATTTATGGGCAACTTCAGAAACAGTTCTTTTGGAGGTTTACATTCTGTGTGGTGGCGATGACATTCAGGAAGCTGGTAGATTTTTGTCTGGAGCTCCTTCTTGAGGCGGTGGCCTTACTTGTATTAGCAAAATCAGGAAGGAGCCTGGACGTAGCCAAAGGTGAAGAGGCTAGGACAGAGGACAGCAGAATATTTAACATTTCCTGTCTGTGTCACTTCACCAAGCAGAAATAAAGATTTTTGTACCATTTGGAAAGCTCATGGCCCTAAACCATTCTACTCAATGTTTAATTTACAACAAATAAACCATTCAGCTTAATGCTTATGTGTACATTTCTCAGAACAATTAGGTAGAAAGTGGCAGGACAGGAGAAATACGCATTCATTGTGTCAATGAGTGAGAATCAGGTCTGAGAAATGTGTTCTTTGTTTAAATATGAGTAAGTAAAAAGACTGGGGGGGGGCACCTGGGTGGCTCAGTCGGTTGAGCGTCCGACTTCAGCTCAGGTCACGATATCACGGACCGTGAGTTTGAGCCCCGCGTCGGGCTCTGGGCTGATGGCTCAGAGCCTGGAGCCTGTTTCAGATTCTGTGTCTCCCTCTCTCTGACCCTCCCCCGTTCATGCTCTGTCTCTCTCTGTCTCAAAAATAAACGTTAAAAAAAATTAAAAAAAAAAAAAAGGCTGGGTAAAGGGAAAGTGGAACCAGTGAATCATGAGAGAATAGTGTCAATGAAGCTAAGGAAAATTGTTGAAGAAGAAAATTCTTGCAAAGAGTTGGCAACTGATTCAGATGCTGGGAAGGATTTAGGACTAAAAACATTTGTGCATTTAGGGGATTCAGATCCTCGGTGCATTTATTCAGGGTGATATTAGAGGTGTGATGGGAGCAAGAGCTAGGGTAGAGAGGATTGCAGGGATAGTAGAAGGTGTGTGGAAGGTTGAAAAATGCCTCCCTCCAATGATGTCCTGAGTTTAGAGATTCTTACCATTTGGAAATGTACTGTTTCGTTAAAAGAGAATAGCTCACAATGTGTACATATCATCATGTCGTACACTTTAAATATCTTAAAATTTTGTTTATCAATTATGCCTCAATAAAGCAGTAGAAAAAGAGGAATAACTGTTGGGTGAGCAGAAATATATGTATTTATGAATACTCGAGTGCATATATGCATATAATTATGTATGAAAATAAATGCATATATAAAAATTGAAATTGTTTTAATGGACCAGTATTTCCTTAAATGTGCTTTAGTAAAAAAAAAAAATGTTTTTTTCACCTATGCTTTAGAATAACAACCGACAAAGAATAAAAGTAATCTGTTCAGTTATATATAGTCACAAAAATGAAACTAAAGCTACCAAACCCGTCTTCTACTTACTTCTCATGGTGTAAGGCTCTCAATTAGTGGAAAATCCACCATATGCTTATATCCTTCATTTGAGCTTAACTCCTATTGTGTCAAATTTATAAAATAAATTTAATTTAAAATTTACAGACCATATGTTGAGTTAAACTTGAAATCTCCTAGGACGCCTACAATAAGATAAATATTCAAATTGGTGAAGTAAATTTCCACAGCATAACCCCTACTTCTCCTTATTGCATACCCGACCATTTTTATCCAAGCCGCAGTGCATAAAATAGACATCGTATCATCCTAGGCCTGCCAATCATATTGCTCTAATTGTTGCAGAAAACTTAATGTGAATTTACCTCTGCTAAAATTGCTCCTCCACAAAGAGTTTCTCAAAGTACTTTATCAAGATTCTGTGGTGTAGAACTTCACGATGTAAAATGAAATTCTAAAATAGAGTCACTTCCTGAAGAAGCACAGCTTTCACCCTCATTGAAGTTATAGTTGAGAGCGGAAAGCAAAAGAAATAATTACCTTGCATGAATGAGCAGATTTCTTGTATTTCTCAAACTGTATTGGCGACCTCGGTTTGCCCACGTTTGGATGGAAATGAGCTGGGTCCTTTCTTGCAGGAAAGAGTTGGGAAAATAATAAGAAACAAACAACTGAGAGGGTAGAGAGGAAGAGAGGTGGACATAAAGAAAAAAAAACCATATTTGTTCAAAAACATCTTAAAACGATCTGATACCTTTATCTGGTGAAAATAATATATTTCCTTGAATATAGAAGCTGTTGCAGTTACTAAGAGAACACACTTAACATTGTTTTTGAAAGGGTCCAGAAAGTATCTGTATAAGGTCTTTCTTTAGCAAATCCAAGCTACAGGCAAACTGGCCTGTCGCTTGAGTTTTATGTACTGGAAGTTTCTGGAATATATGGATATTACAGAACCTCTGACAAGTCTCAATATGGTAATCACAGTGCAGATGTCTCAGTCTTTGGAATAGGGCCACGTCCTTCTCAGGAGATGATATTCCATGCTTGAAAAGCAGCTCTGTGCTTACTATGGGGCCTTGACAAAGCATGAACGCCAGACCATGGGCAACTATGTGATGATGGCATCCAAACAGCCCATCGTGATCCTGGTACTATCTGATTTCGCAAATTGAAAACAGGGGTGCCTGGGTGGCTCAGCTGGTTGAGCATCCAACTTCTGCTTGGGTCACGATCTTGCTGTCCGTGGGTTCGAGCCCCGTGTAGGGCTCTGTTCTGACAGCTCAGAGCCTGGAGCCTCTTTCGGATTCTGTGTCACCCTCTTTCTCTGCCCCTCCCCCACTCATGCTCTGTGTCTCTCTGTCAATAATAAGTAAAAAAGAAACACAAAACACAAAAAACAAGAATGAGAGCACCAACCTTTTATTTATTAATTAATTTATTTTTGCTAAAAAGATAATCAATGTTTTCCACTGATTATTTGTATATCCCCTCATTCTGCCTGTTTTCCCCCTGTTTCTATCATGTAAAAGAGTATACCGATGTCAGCCAGTATTTCAATTTAGGTTTTGGGTAGGATTGTGATTACACTGACACCAACCAGGTATAATGTAACTAATATAAGACAAAGGAATGTGTATCCTGAGGGGCAAAAGTAAGAACTACGCTTAGGTATTCTTATTTTCCATTCCAGATCCACTCTCCATTGCTCTCCACTACTCTCTTTGCTCCTGGAAGTGTCCTTCTATCTATAGATCCAAATGAGTTCCCTTACCTTTTAACCAGATCGATTCAGAACTCAGCTATAGCTGCACTCTCTGAGTTCAGAGCTGTGGTGGTCACAGATTTGCATGGCTGCTCCTTCTGGAATGTTCCAGCAGGCCAAGTCTTTCCCTTAACCCTGCTTGCATACATGTGAAAGCTCCTTCCTTAAACTCTCCTTAATTACCTTTTGAGGGTACCATCTGTTTTTTGATGGTCTCTAACAGAAGCAGCTGTTTTGATGCAGCTGTAACAAAATGGTTGGTAAAAAAAAAAATGTAAAGGAACTGTTCTTATGAATTACATCAGATAGAAACAGCACATCCCTAAACTTCACAGTATCTCCAAGCCTTGCCCTATTTCTTACACCCTGCTTCTTCTCAAACTCTTGGCCAGCATCTCTCCACACCATATGTAATCAAAGATTCTCATTGCATCCTTGGTCCCAGTAGTCTGAGTTAGAGACATATTAACTTGTAGTTAGGGGAGACTCAGGAATGGAGTGAAGATGTCTATTATGTATATGACAAGGCAATTTAAAAAAAGTATAAAATTCTTAATTTTTCAAGGTCTGAACAGAATAATTGCAAGGCAAAATTGTCACTGTGCCAAAACAGTAACGTCCAAATGTCATGTGCTATACTTAGAAGTGTTCAGTCTATTAATATCCAGGAACATGAATAGGTGGACTGACTTCTATTACACATACTATAAAATCAACAACAGGAAAGTTCTAGCCTTTAATTATGAAATGTAAGCTTCTAGAGGAGAGTAGGATTGTGAAAGGGTCTTATTTGATGAGAATACATTTTCTTCATGGACTTTTGTTGGCATGCAAATCCACCATAACACCTTGATAGTATTAGAAATGCCTTTATTTACTTTTCAATGTTTATTTGATCCTGACTGCTTAAAAATTCATAAGCACTCAGTCAAGCATATGCAAGAAAAAAAAAAACAAGTTTAGAATAGGTGAATAAACACAGAGCATGTGAACTTTTAGAAAGCTGAAGATGTGTTGAATTTAGATCAAGTCTATTTTTGTAAAAGTTTATAACTATTTGCCAGCTTCTTTAAAAGCAAATACAAGAAAACATGCATTTTCCATATTTATTATTAAACTTCACCTGTACCTTTCAGGTGAACTTATCATTTTTGTTTCTGACGGGTGTTATCTGTAGAGACATGATTTGATTGTGTGCTTTTTAAACTGACAACTGGTGGGCTGAAAGTTAGGGCTTGATGATAGAGAAGATCTTGCACCAAAGCTCTGAGTACCAACCTGACTTTTGTTTCTTTATGTACTTTCTCTTTTACCATACAATTCCAGTTTTGAAGCATACAGCACTAACACCATTATAGGCATTTCTGCTTTCTTGGAATCTTTTTGTTAGAGTATTTGAGGCAAATTTTTTTTCCATACATGCCATTAAACTCAATTCATGTTTCTGTGTTCAGTTGAAATTGGACCTCAATTGATTCTAAATAACAGTGAAATGGAGAGCTGATCTCCATCCACCATTTTAAACCTAATCTTTTTAATGCTGTTTTTGATCTCCTTTTGATCTTTTTTTTTTTTTAGAGTTACGCATTTGTAAACCAGTTTCCTCAGTTGCTTGATTTGACATATTTATAAACCTAAAAAATAAATGTTGCAATAGAGAAATAATTGCCAATAGCTTAACTTTTTTCTCCTTGAAGTTGCCATGTTTTTCCTCCCTCAATCCAAACTCACCCTCTTAGGCTCACACAAGTGCACACATGGGTTCTCTCTGTCTCTTTCTTTCTCCTTCCCTCCCTTCCTCCTTCCCTCCCTTCCTCCTTCCTGCCCTGCTCTCACTCAATCTTATTCTTACTCCCTCTGTTACTTCAGTAAAATTTCACTTGTATGGGGAACAGAATAAAAATAGTGATTGAGTCTGATGCAAAAATGAGACATGTATTTCAGATACCTGGATTACACTCCCTGCTCCATAGTGTTCCAGTTCGAATTACTAAACTGATATTCATGTATAATTCAATACATGTCTAAAATAGGTTGAATAAGGGGCACCTGCGTGGCTCAGTCAGTTAAGCCTCTGAGTCTTGATTTCGGCTCAGGTCATGATCTTACGGTTTGTGGGATCAAGCCCCACATTGGGTTCTGTGATGAGCATGGAGCCTGCAGCCTGCTTGGGATTCTCCCTCCCTTTTGCTCTGCCCCTCCCCTGCTCACACTTACATGCTTTCTTGCTGTCTTTAAAAAATAAATAAAATTAAAAAAATAAAATAGGTTGAATAAAAACTATTTGCAAATTCCTCTTTTCCTCTTACTACAGTGGTTCTAGTTTGAAGACTAGTCCTATAGAGTTAATTGAGAATTTTACTTAGGACACATCTTTTTGAGGAATTTTTACCTGTGATTAATTTTTTATGTAAATGTTGACTCAACATATAGGAGCCCTTCAGTAAAATTATATGTTTATATATATATAATTATATTCAAACCAATATTAATTATAGCACATAGTATATGCATAATAATGTATGTATCTATTATAAATGAATTATGGATTAAGCACATCATCATATCTCTAGTGATCTCACAATGAAAATTCATTTTTATTATTAAATAATTTTAGCCACATACAAGTTAACCAGCAGTGTGGCTTCTAACAATTGACAATTCTCTTAACTTATCAGAGTTTCCTTATTTGTCAACAAGGAACAATGTGTCTGGCCCTATGAATTTATTTTCTGAATTTAAATACAAAATTTATGTGGCCAATTTTTGCAAAATGTCTGCATAGCTAACCGCAAAATTAAGTGGTGGTGGTGGTGATGGTGGTGATGACGGTGATGGCAGCAGCATTTGTTGTAATTTTTTCTCTTTGTCTTTCCAGAAGTTCCCCAAGGTAATTTAGATCTAAAGAGATGGATGTTTCTTTTGCTGCTATAATAAATGACCACAAACTTACTGGCTTAAAACCATTCGATTTTATTATCTTTAAGCTCTGAATCTTAGAAACCCAAACTGGGTCTTAACTGGACTAAAATCAAGGTGTTGTCAGGATCATGTTCCTTCTGGAGGCTCAAGGGGAGAATCTGTCCCTTTGCCTTTTCCAGACCTTAAAGGTCACATGCATTGCTTTGCTCATTTCCCTATGCTCCATTTTTAGGCCAACGCACCCGTGTCCCTCTGTGCCTTTTCTCCAGATTCATACTTTCCTCTGATTCTCTCTTTTGCTTTCCTCTTCCACTCTTAAGGATTCTGATTACATTGAGTACACATGAATAATCCGGAATAATGTCTGATTTCCGGATCTTTTACTTAATCACATCCGCAAAGGCCCTTTGCCATGTGAGGTAATATTTTCATAGGTTTCAGGGATTATGAATGGGTGTTTTTGAGTGATTATTCTGCCTGTTCCAAAACCTCTTCCATCTTTCAAAACTTCAATTGAATCTTACCCTGTCTTTTCTCTGAAAGATGTTTTTATGTTTTGCCTGATAGGTCTATTTTGCTTATATATTCAACAAGTTTATAAATTCTAGATACTTATCTTTTTCCAGTTACAAGTGTTTAAATGTATGTTCCTAGTTTAAAACAGATCTTTCAATTATCTTCCCTGACAGGAGATCATGAAGTCATTCTCCTGTATTTTCTTGTATTTTTTTTTTCAACGTTTATTTTTTTTATTTTTGGGACAGAGAGAGACAGAGCATGAACGGGGGAGGGGCAGAGAGAGAGGGAGACACAGAATCGGAAACAGGCTCCAGGCTCCGAGCCATCAGCCCAGAGCCTGACGCGGGGCTCGAACTCACGGACCGCGAGATCGTGACCTGGCTGAAGTCGGACGCTTAACCGACTGCGCCACCCAGGCGCCCCTATTTTCTTGTATTTTAAACTTTTGCCTTCAGTATTTAAGTTTTTGCTTATCACTCAAACCTTAGACAAGATAAATACTACAAAATATCTCTCTAATCATACTGCCAGAGGAATCTTAGGCTTCAGGCTTGCATACAAATTTATTTTGTGGGAGATAATGAAATGAAGATCCCTGATTGGAAATGAATCTAGACATTCCACTTTTGTCTTTTCATAGGGGAGCATACAGAACTCCATGCTACAAGTGTGTTCAGTGAGTCAGGTGGCCTGAATGAGTAACAGGTGCAGAGACTCTGTCAAGGTAGCCATCAGCACACAGGTTAGCATGGCATGTGAATAGAGGAGTTCATCCAAGACAAATCCGTAAGGAGGCTGAGAAGGAGCAATCAAGGAAGGGGATAGGAGAAGAACCAGAAGAGCTTCACATTCAGAAAGCTAAGGATATTTGGGGTTTCAATGAGGAGGTTATGGTTTACAATATTAAACACTCCCTGGATAACAAATGAAAATTCAGAATTCATTGCAACAAAAATTCAGTAATCATCTTTCTGAAAGCTTGTTCAGTGGAAGACTAAGACATGAGATAGATATCGCCATGATCTGAACAATAAATGGAAAAAGAGGGAGCAGATATAGGGATTTGGATGTCTTTTTCAAGAATCTTGGCAATGCCAGGGAATAGAGAGGGAAATAAAACTAGAGAAGGCTTGAAGTATAAAAACAAATAGAAAAGACATGAGGATTTCTCAAAAAACACAAGTAGATAAAGAGAGAACTTATGGGGGAAAATAGGATAATGTCTAATAACAAATGAAATTCTTGAGGTAGCATTTATGAGATCCAGAGAACAAGTGGAGGAGTTAGCTTCAGTCAAATGAGACATTTACTATCATCATGAGAGAAAGAAGTTAGTTATAATTCATCATCACTTTTGCAGATGGGGTGTCAGGAATTTGAAGGAGTTCTTATCTGAGTGTTTTCATATTTCTACGAAGTGGGAGACAAGATTTTCTGCTGAGAATGAGTGGGAAGGTATTAGGGTAGGGCATTTGAGGAGGCAAGAAATGGTTTGATTAGATATTATGGAAAATGGAGAAAAACCTTATCAGAGCACAGAATTGGTGAGCAGGGTAAATGGTCCTATTGAGCTCAGAGAACATTAATTTATAGAGGCAATTTTCTGAGGATTTTGTGATTTTCTCCAGTTGAATTCAACTGCCCAGGTATAGGAACAAAGAAATCAGTCTGTTGGATTGCTTCAGCTTTGGTTTGTTAGGTGGGTTCAAAAATGGAAATTGAAAATGGAATTGAAAATATTAACAAAGACGTGGCTGAAGAAATTGATCAAACTTCGTAGGCTTAAAAGGAAGAAAGTAAAGCTGACATAGAAATAAGACCTTATATATGATTGATTGTACATCACAGAAGTGAGTCCAAATTAGCCTGATTAAATAAAAAGATTACTTTTTTTGGATGCACTCACTCACCTTGGTCTACTTTGGGAACATTAGAAGATTAATAAGCACTAAAGTTACATATATACCTTTTCTATCAATGTCTTTGATTTATGTAATCATGTTCTTTCTAATGTCCTTCTGATGAGACAATATTTTGTCCACATTTAAAAAAAGCAACGTGACATATTTTCTAAACTATTAGCTCCTTTTTAATGGAACACTAATCAATGTTATATTGTCCCTAGGTCTTCCTTCTTGAGCAGGTTTCCTGTGTGACATTTTTAATCTGGTGTTTTCAAGCTCATGTAACCAAGAATACATATTAAAGGATAATATAATTTTAGAAAATCATTACCCCTTTGATCCACAAAGTCTTACAACTTTAAATCAGATTAACGTCACTTTTGACATTTCTTTGTGAGATCAAATGTATTTTGGTCATTTATTCTGGTTCAGTATATATTCTCGCTCTTCTATAAACCTCGTCCCTTGCTGAATTTTAGTTGATTAAGGTAGTGATTCAGAACTCACTGGAAGACACAGGTAAGTGTTGGAGGCTTCACATAAGATCCTTAAATTGGCTTGCACAGCACTGGGAAGCTTGCTAGGACAGGACTCAGCTTAATGCACTGCCGAGAAACTCAGGATGCAAGAACAGAGGATTTTACCAACATTGCCCTTCAAAGTCCTTATCAAAGATGTTCCTTACTACTTCTTAGGACTGTGCTTTTACTGTTGTACACGAAACACCTTCAGGTTGTGATCCACCCTTCTGATTATTGTGATTTTATTATATACAAACTGAAACAATTGTGATTTTATTTGCATGCTCTTGCACAGATCCCCGCCACCAGTATAAACAGAGAAGCCTAATGAACACTGTATAATTTACTCAGGGGTTGAAAATATCCTCTCGCTCACATGTTGTATCTTCATCCTTCTTACAGATTATGAAATATTCAGTATTTTTATCCTGAGACACATTGCTCTTAACATATTTGGCACAGAAGGTTATCTTTAAAATCCCCTCTAAATCTCCCAAATTAATGTTCTGTGTAGTGAGCACCTGCCAGCTTTGATACAGTTATGGGATTAGACATTTTTGAATGATTTTTGACTCTGAAGGTTGTTTGCATGCTGTTACCAAATCTGGCTGTGTTTCAGCACCAGTATCTTCTGTTTCATAAAGGATTTGCTGTGAACCTAATAAATGTTTTCATCTAATTTTATAATTATCATACCTAGGAAGTGCCTTTATTAGAGCTTGGCACTTTCCTGCATATAAACTGCTGCCCCTGTAATTGACTTTAACCAAGTGAGTACTAATCCGTAGTATTTCCTTGGAGGTGGGCTTGGTGGCTGGGGAGGCTCTGTATTATACCTCTTTTTCTCTGATAAAATAAATAAAAGTTTATTTAAAGTCTCTGTATCAAATTAGATGCCATAATAAGACAAACTTAATTCAACATCCATATGCTGTAACAGGCTCCAATAGTATTATTAAATAGGGAACTAAAACTGTTCAGAAAGAAAAATGTCAAGAAATAAACACTAAGTCTAAAAACAGCAATGCATTGTGTGTAACTTGCATATCACCCTTCAGAGACACTCAGGATGATGTATCCGTGTGGCTCATTGATCTTGTTTTGTTTCTTAAACTAAGTGAAAAAAAATGTATTTTCTTTTTGACACAAATTTTATCTCAAATAATTTGTATAAATTTGTTTCATGAGTTTCTGGATCCTCTTGTAACATGGAAGAATTGTTCATCTGAAGATGAGCACTCTCACAATCGATCTGCATAATATCTTCTTAATAAACATTGAATAAATTTAGATGAATATGTATGTTTTATGATAAGAAAAGAAAAAAAAACATTTAGTTCCTTGAAAAAAAGCTAACATTAAAATATAAGTAGAAATTGAGAATGAACGTTAAAATTTTGTTTGTATATTCTATTTCTTATATCTCTAAAAAATATATTCAAGAATGTTCTCAACTCCTTTATCAAAGCAGATGGCTACATCAGAGAGATGTCTCTCTCACATCTCTATTTAACAGAGTGGGACTAATTTCCCACAATTTTCCTTCAGCAAGATTCCCATTATCTTTAACCCATGGCAACAAGATTTTAGGTTTGATTTTTAAACTACGGATACTGAGCTCTCCTCAAAATTGGTGCCTGCAATTGAAAGTACTATGCATTGAGTAGTAAAATGAGTGATTCAAATTTAATAAAAACAATGTCTTAAGCTCAAGTAGAGTATTGCTTAATGGCTGAGGCACATAAGTGAACTGGCAATTGCTTTACAATATATAATTGCAATACAATATATAATTTAGTGTAATGGGGGTAAATAATGTGATGCTATTAGAGTATAAGAGACTTTTAATCCAAGGTACAGTGATCAGGGGCAAATTACTGAGGAGGTAAAGCCTTTGCTGAATTCTGTAGTAAGAGACCAGGTGAGTGGGAGCCAATTCAGACAGACAAAACATACAGAATCATCTAAAGACAAGAAAGATCAGCTTTGTGCAAGAAGGTAGTTAGTAAATAGTTAGTTTTACCTTTCATTGAGATAGAAATCAATACACTGTAGCATGAAAAATGTGAATTTCTTTAAAGTATTTTAGCTTGTAAACAGTTAGAATGTGGAATCATCCAGCTTCAAATCTCATGATGCTACATCTGAACTACAAAAAGGAATGGCAGAAAAGCTATACTTGGTACCAACATGCCTATTTAAATTAATAAAATGTACATGCGTTGTTAACTTTTCCATCACATGAATTTCTTCCCTATTCTTTATGGAATAGTTATCTCAATCTGTATGTATTTTGTGCGTGCTATTTCCTAGAAAACTATCCCCCCCCTTCTGAAGTTGTATATGCACATAAAATTTTCTTTTAGACTCAAGTCTAGTTCTAATTCATCCATTAATGAGTCTTCCTGTCTTACAGGTGAGAGCTTTGTTTCCTTTCTCTCTCTTCTGTTTCTCTCTTGCCAAGCGAAAGAGGACATCATTTGCTTTCATGCTACCACCACATGGGTATCATGCTAGGCACAGATGATACTGAGGAGAAAACTAAAAAACCTTCCTCTCCCAGATGGTCCCTTCTAGCCATGAGGTGTGCAGTGAGGAGTATATCCAAGTCGCTGGAGAGGTTTCCAAAATACTCATGCTTGAAGCCCGAGGCCTGGGAATGTCTGTGAAGAAATAGGTTGGAAATTTGAGTTAAAAAATCTTCCAGTTATGTTAATTTATGCTTCTTTACTTAAGCCCGTCTGCATTTTGAGAGCCACTGGTTCTGAGCTGCAGAAACGTTTGGAGAGCTGTGCGTCAAGGGTCATAAACTTAGATGGTAAATAAGAAGGAGAAACGACAATTTGGAGTAAACACTCAAAGGTCATAATCTAACATTTATTTTTGGATCAAAGTGTAGTAGGCAGTCATTAGAAGTCTGCAAAGAAAGAGGCAACATGAATAACCATTTTAGGTATGTGGTATAAAACGTGGTAAGCAAAGGGAAAGCTGTAGTTTTGAGAACTTATTATAAGACAGAGATAGACCTCACTTGGGGGAAATGCTATCAATTTGGGAACTATAAAGTGGCATAGTAGGTATATGAAAATAGCATGAACAGCATGAGATGAATTTGTTTTCCAAAAAGTATTTAATTGGAGTTTCAGTTCTTTCATTTATATGCTGTGTGACCATGGACAAATTACTTTGTCACTCTGAGCCTGCTTTCTAATATAGTAAACATATTAGATATAAATATACTTCATAATGTTTGGTCAGTATTAAAATCAGATCATGCATGTTCAAGAAATAAGAGGAGTTTTTTTAATGTTTATTTTGGAGAGAGAGAGAGAATACAAACAGGGGAGGGGCAGAGAGAGAGGGGGACAGAGGATCCAAAGTGGGCTCTTTGCTGACAGCAGAGAGCCTGATGTGGGGCTGAAACTCAAGAACTGTGAGATCATGACCTGAGCTGAAGTTGGATGCTTAACTAACTGAGCCACCCAAGCGCTCCAAGAAATGGGAGTTTTTATTATTACATTATTTTCAGTATCTTGTGAAAAATGGCAACAGGGCCATACTAAGAATATTGTACAATAGAAAAGTTATAAAGGGTATGCATTATTTTGCACAACTCAAAATCTCCCTGTGGAGGGGCATCTGGGTGGCTCAGTCGGTTAAGCATCCAATTCTTGATTTCCACTCAGGTCATGGTCTCACGGTTTGTGAGTTCAAGCCCCACATCAGGCTCTGTGCTGACAGTGTGGAGCCTGCTTGGGATTCTGTCTTTCCCTCTCTCTCTGCCCTCCTCTCTCTCTTTCTCTTTCTCTCTCTCAAAATTAAATAAATAAGGGGCGCCTGGGTGGCGCAGTCGGTTAAGCGTCCGACTTCAGCCAGGTCACGATCTCGCGGTCCGTGAGTTCGAGCCCCGCGTCGGGCTCTGGGCTGATGGCTCAGAGCCTGGAGCCTGTTTCCCATTCTGTGTCTCCCTCTCTCTCTGCCCCTCCCCCGTTCATGCTCTGTCTCTCTCTGTCCCAAAAATAAATAAACGTTGAAAAAAAAAATTTAAAAAAAAAAAAATTAAATAAATAAACTTAAAAATTTTTTTAATTTAAAAATAGTATTTAAAAAATCTCCATGTGGAGACTCTATACAGATAAACCGTCTAATCCTGTTTTTAAAATATGTTGAAATATGTGGCACTGGAAGATATCACTGCTATCACCAAGGCCATACTTTAAACATTCAATATCTGTATAACTTACAGCAATTTGAAAAGGGGGCATTTTCCCTTTTCCATTGGGAAGAACATTGAGGTGCAGAGAGATGAAGCATTTTACATATGGCCACACAACTACTAAGTTGGGAGTCTAGGATGTGAACCAAAAACCACCTGCCTTCACAGCCCATCCCTTTCCACTATGATCCATGCCTGAAATAACTGGAGTTAAGTGTTAATTTCTCCTGTCTACTCTGTTCCCAAGTTTTAGCCCTTAAAGTCTTTCACATTCACTATTACAAAACACTTTCTTACCAGTCTCCACACCTCTAGTTTTCTCTCCATTTGCTTCTTTCTATACCTATTTATTGAGTAACTACTACATGCCTGGCACTATTCTAGGTACTGGGAATGCATAAGTTGCTCTCTTTTTTCTTGGGACAGCCAGTCTAGTGGAAGAAACACAGCAAATACATAAACAAATGTAGAGTACATGGATGTATAGTATATAGTCTAGGGTGGTAAAAGTGGTAAATACAAATTGAGCAGGGTAGGAGGATTGAAAGTTGGATGAAAGTTACCATGGAGTGGTTATTTATAATAAAGTTAAAGGGAATTAGAGCAGACACTTGGGGGAAATGAGGGAGTGAGACATGCATAAATCTGAGAGATGGTGTTGCTTGGAACAGGAATAGCAGGGCAGAGTATAAGTGTGCTCTCTGTGTTAAAAGAGTAGTGTGGTTGGAGCAGAATTTTTGAGAGAAAGAGAGACAGTGAAAGAGAGAAAGAACAGGTGACAAAGATCAGTAGATAGTATAAATTAGACCTAGACCCTTAAAGGTCAGAATAAGGGTTTTGGTCTACTCGGAGTTGAGAAGCCACTGCAAAGTATTAATCAGAAAAATGACATGATGCAGCCTCTATTTTAGAAAAAAAAAATCACCCAATCTACTCTGGTTTTTATATGAAATACTGCTGGTTACCTTTCCAAGATACAGCATCACTCAGGCTTCTTTCTTGTAACCCAGCAGTGTCTCACCCTCACAGCCCACTGGATTCAGCTTCTGCTTAGGAGGGACAACCATGTTGGTGGTGGCAGTGGTCGTAGTGGTCATCATAATACTTTTTGCTCCATGTTCCCTAGCCCTGTTGATCTCTTGATCTACAGAGTATTTGATCTTTCACAATGTAATTCTTCTAGAGAATCCTCTATTTATTTGAGGGAATATCCATTTTCATCTCAACGGACATTGATTGTTCTTCTACACAACAGTTTTGGAAATCCTGTTCTGCAGAATTAAGATAAAACTCTTGGCATTCAAGCCCTTTTTATTCCTACCACATTTTGGTTTTCTCTTTGTGAGTGGACTTTTCTTTATCCATATCCCATAGTTAAGTTCTTTCAGTTCTTCAAATCTTGTTCAAATTCTACTCTCTCTAGGAAGCCTTGCTTGATTTTTCTTTGTGAAAATAATTATTTTTTCTTGTGATCTTCCATGATGCTAATTCTTACTTTTTTTTTAACTAAGTACCCTACATGGGCATTGAACTCATGACCCTGAGATCAAGAGTTGCATGCTCGACTGACTGAGCTGGCTATGTGCCTCTCATACCTTTTTTATGCCACTTAGCATTGACTATATTCTATCCTATACATGATTATCCATATCCTATTTCTAATGCAGAGATCCATGGAAGAAGGCTCTCTGCCTAATCCACCTTTGTACCTAACGTAGTATCTTAAATTCAACAGGAAATTGATGAATATGTCAACAGTCGGTTAATTCTTAATATGATCATATCTATTCTGATTGTATGTATCATTTATTTCCATGATTCAATTGTAACCTCTTTTAAATAAGAACCTACATTTTTCCCTTTAATATGCTCTCTATGTGCTCCATATGGACATCTGTTACTTTCCCTCAAGTCTTCAAAACTTTATCGATTGAACGGTCAATTAATCCTCCAGGATGGAGAAATTTGCCAGTGGGTCAAAAGATTTAAATCATCCCTAGAGCTCCATTCTGAAAGAGAGATTTTGTAGTTTCAAAATGTTTGTGGAACGCTGTGTGCACCGAGAGAGAGAGAGTGAGATAGTGAGGGCAGGTTCAAAGCCATTCTCCAGTGGCTCTCTAAAAAGCTAAGATGCCACAATTGGGGTCAGAAACCTTAATCTTTACTATCAGAGTTTTTATTGCTCTGGCGTGTGTTGATACACTCCAGAGGGAACTGTCATCTTATCTTGCTTATTCCACAGGTTGGGAAACAGGCTTGTAGAGAGTATGTTGAAGTAAGAGAAAGAGGTGAAATGAAATCTTCATTTGATTCAGTCTTAGAATGTGATATGAAGGTCTAATATCTGGATTATTAATTTAAAGAGCTATAGGTAAGTTGCAGAAGAAATCAATTAAATATGATACATAAATTTATTTTTGGCTTTGATAGTCTTATGTTTACTTATTACATAAATTAATAGTATGCAGCTGTGAGTCTGATTACAAAGTAATGTTTTCATAAAACATTACATCAAACAATAAGAAAAAAACCCCTACAATTCCATAATGAAGCTTCTGCCAACCTGCAAATAAACACAGGAAGAGGATATGGAAAATGTTAATTCATGGTTTAGATAGACTGCCCCCCCAGTCACTTTATGTTCAAATATTATCTTACTATCCCAGTCGTACATTATTAAATATTATTATTTGCTCCTCTATTGCAGTACATCTCCACCTGACTCCTTAAGACTTGTCTGAGATTCCCCTGAAGGGATGCTAAATGATTTACTGTCAGGTTTCCCACATCCTAGAGAGAGTCAAAAATTAGGATAGGAGGCAGATGTAAATTTAGGAAAGAATAAGGGATTTGAGAGTTCAGTGTAGGTCACAGGTAGAGAAGAGCACAGATGAGATAAGAACATTTATTCAGAGCTGTATAGAGCAGTGAGGATGATACAAGGTATGGTCCAAGTGGTAAAATTATAATAATAGATCCTAGTAATGTTGATCTGCCAAAATATTATAAGTACTGTATTTTTTCTCCTTTAAAAACATTTGAGTTTTTACAATTCCAATAAGAGAAATAAGAGTTGGTGAAAATTTGAGTAGCACAACTTAGTTCTTTTATCATCTAATAGAGGTGTCAATGATTCTTTGAAGCAGAAAGGAAGGATAGAATGCATTTAATTTAATGGAAGTAAAATTAGCAAGGAAAAATTTTATTCATGTTATACTAGAAAAGAGATTGGCTGGGACTTAGAAAATAATAGGAGTATTAAAATATTTTCTAAGGGAATGAAGGCAACAATCTTTTTGAATACTTACCTTTGGGCTTATTTATCTGATCTAGAATGAGGCTTCATCTTGAACTTGTTCCTCCTAAACTGGTGGTCTTTTTCACTTAAATTGCTGTTCTCCTGTTATCTATAATTCACATTAAACTCTTGCTTTGTAAATATTAACTAACCTTTTTTTTTTTTTTTTAATTTTTTTTTCAACGTTTATTTATTTTTGGGACAGAGAGAGACAGAGCATGAACGGGGGAGGGGCAGAGAGAGAGGGAGACACAGAATCGGAAGCAGGCTCCAGGCTCTGAGCCATCAGCCCAGAGCCCGACGCGGGGCTCGAACTCACGGACCGCAAGATCGTGACCTGGCTGAAGTCGGACGCTTAACCGACTGCGCCACCCAGGCGCCCCTTAACTAACCTTTTTAAAAAGCTCTAGAAAACAGAAATAATTCTTCCTTATAATAAAATTCATTGGCTGCTGTATTTTTTAAAATTTATTCATACTGCTGTCTTTCAGCTTTAAAAAATATTAAATAAATACATAAATAAAGTGCCAGCATATCTCAGGGTAAAGTGGGAAGAATAAAAGACAACAGAATGCCCTGCTTTTTCGTGTCTCTTGTATGAAATGCAAATTTGTCCCATTTATCCTTGTAATTTTAGAAAACTAATGTTACTTTGGTATGCCCCACTGAAACTTTTTATAAAATAGCTTTCTTCTTAATATTATGGTTTAGAGATTTACATCTGGTTCTAGAAAGGCAGAATGATATTCATCCTGCACTTCTCTCTTCAAGATTTAGCGTACTCCTAATTTAAAAGGAGACTGAAATAAAGTAGAAAAAGGTAGTGGTCTTTATGAAAATTTTTCTAACTTTGCAGTTATTCGATAGTGTGTATTCCTTTTTAAATAATTTCTGTAATTTTGAAATAAAAATATTAAAACAAGTTAAAATGATGCATTAATGGAAATTATTTTTTGTCAGTAATATAAACACACTCTTTACATTAAGTTAGAAGGTTTTTTTATCTGGTAAGATGGGCACCTTTTTGTCTGCAGCAGTAACGATTGTCTAACCTTGAAATAAATTAATGGTAACTGCAGAGCATGACAGTCTGGAAGAGGGTATATTGCTGGTGTTGGACATGAGTCCTGGGCTCTGCTGGAGAAGCTTAGATTAGAAGCATTTCTCCAGAAGCACGAGAGTGCAGACTGGAAGGATTCAAGTGTTCATACCTCGTTCTGGTTTAATGTGAATGCTTTTTTATGAGTTGATGGAACTGTATACTAAGGATTGAAATTTCCTGAAACATAAAGGTGCTAGGCCAGTTATCAGATGTTGTGCCTATGGAAGGTCAAATGGATATAGAAGATAAATGTAAGCCAGCCAATAACAGGTACATACTTAATGATTAAGCTTCTCTGTATGCAAAGCCCTGTGCAGGGTACTGGGATAACCACAGATACAGAGACCATTTTCCCTGCCCTTAGAAAGCTTTAAAATTGTTGAGAGATAACATCTACACTCATAAAAGCATCAACACCCAAAACAGTGTGCCTAACAAAGATGTACTTAAAAGATTTTTGCATATAAGCAGTCTTGAACAATATAACATACAATAGCATCTTGTGAAGTAAAAGGGATGTCAAGTGTGATTCCAAACACTTAGAATTTTCACTTTAAATTCCTTTTTGTGTGTATGGAATAAAACAGAAACTGCCCTCTAGTTTTTAACATTTCATCATTTTTTTTCTGTGCTGTACTTCATCATTATCAATTTGTTTTCCTTTCAATTTACTAATGCTTCTCTGATTTTCAAGTCCCTAAAGGAAACATGAGTAGATGATTATGCTGTTTGGAACACTTCAACAGTGACAGGGTAACTAATGGCTTGAAAGAGTTAATTAATCGTGTTCTCTGATGTGCCTTTTGATTTCTAAAGTGCTTTGGATATGATTATTTCCCACCATGTGATTTCATTTATTTAGGAAATAATTATTTAGGAAAAAAGACTTCCAAACCTATCATATCATGGAATCTTTTCAAAAACCTATCATGTCCTCTGTGAAAATTGTATGCAGAAATTCCTTCACTTGTATCCAGAAATAAGGACAGGCTTAGGATTTGAGTACTGGAATAGAATAGAATGACATAATTGGAGATGTAACTCTCTTACTCCTCTCTCTCACATCTTGTATGTCAAGGGACAGTGATATTCTGTCCCTTGCCATACAAGAGCTTTTAAATGATCTTATAATAGATCATTTTAATTTCTCTCTCTCTCTTTCTGTATCCACCATGATGACATTTGGTGTTTTATGTGGTTCAGTTTCAAACAACCTCAATATAGGGAAAAGGCTAAAAGAACAGCATGTTATTGGAGAAGCATGGGTGGTCTTAATGCTTTCATTTGCTGACTTTTAGGGACCACTAAATTCTATTGAAAAGCTTTTACGACGAGGGGTGCTTTGGGCAGTATGTTTTTTTTGAGGGGCATAGCAAATTTAAGTATAAAATTAAGTATTGATCAAGTGTTAGGCCAACAAGGGATCTATTCTCTGCTCTTTTTTCTTGCAGTAAGTCTTTAATTCTGTGTTTGCCAAGTGTAAACCTAGAGAGACAACACTGGGCCAGAATATCAATTATCATTTGTAGTTAGTATGAATTTAAAAGGGAGTCAAGAAAATCAGACTCTTTAGAGTTTACAATGTAAGTTTAGACTAAAACAATTGTACTCACCATCATCCACTTTATTAAATGTGTTAGAACACAATTAACACAATTAACTTTCAAATTCTTCAACATTTTAAATGTTTACTCAGAAGGTAAAAATAGTATGAATCATAAAGATTTATTTTACTTTGAAGGCAGAATGTTTGGCTTTATTATTATTATTATTAGTAGTAGTAGTAGTAGTATTTTACTGTTTATTTAAACTCCAGTTAGTTAACAGTGTGATGTTAGTTTCACGTGTACAATATAGTGATTCAACACTTCCATAAGACATTTGGTGCTCCCTCAGCAAGTGCACTCCCTAATCCCCGTCACCTATCCCCCCCCCACCTCCGGACCCTCCCCTCTGGTAACCATCAGTGTGTTCTGTATAGTTAAGAGTCAGCTTCTTGGTTTGTGTCTCTCTCTCTCTCTCTCTCTCTCTCTCTCTCTCTCTCTCTCTCTCTTTTTTCCCTTTGCTGGTTTGTTTTGTTTCTTGAATTCCACATATAGTGAGATCATATGGTATTTGATTGGCTTTAAATACTAGCTATTCCATGTTCTGTGATCTCAGGCAGTTGCCTAAATGTCAGTGATTCAACTCTGTGACTGAAAAAAAAAATTGGAGCGAATCATCATCATCATCATCATCATCATCATCATCATCATCTATCTCACACTTTCCTCTAAAGATTTAATTAATGTGTGTGTGCACGTGTATGTGTGTGTGCATGCATATGTGTGTGTATATGTTTCAGGGAGGGGGAGAATGGGAAAAAGAATTTATGAGAATACATACACAGAATGAGTTATAAGTTTCATTGAAACTCTGTAAAAAAGCACTGATTATAATGCAAATTAAATATCACACAACTGGCTTTGTCAATCATCCTCCAAAGGAGGTTTTTCTGGTCATTTTAGTAATCTAATAATGTAATCTCTCATCCTATAAATTTATAAGAATTTTTATTCTTCTAGCAATATGTTGGAGGACCATTATATTAGATTTATATGGATATATACATAAACATGTACTATTATTCTCTTTGCAAAAAGGAAATTTTTTTTGGCATAAGCCCATATTTGATACCTGTATCTATGAATATCTATATTTCAGTGTCTACATACGTATTTTTTCTATTGCTGGATGGAAAACAAATTACTACATGTTTTGTAGTTTAAACCTATCATATCATCACACAACATCTGTAGATCAGGAGTCTGAGCAAGGCTCAAATGGCCCTCTGGTCTTGTTAGAATTCAAAGTGCTGATGGGGCTAGGGTTTCATGTGACACTCAAGATCATCTTCCAAGTTCATGTGCTGTTAGCAGAACTTAGTCCTTGCTGATGGATATCTTATGATGGCTTTTTTCTTCAAAACTGTCAGGAGAGTCTGCATTCTGATCTCTTCACCTGATTGGGTCAGGCCCACCAAGGATAATTTTTTGATTGCCTTAAAGTCAATTAGTCAGACATTACTCATATCCACAAAGATATCCACTCATATCCTGTAACCTTTTCACTTTGATGTATCATAAGCGTGACGCTGATAGCCCATTATCTTTGCTATATTCTATTGGTTAAAAGTAATTGAAAGTTTCTATCTATACTCAGGAAAGGAGATTATACAAGGGCATGGATTATTGGAGGTTATTTTAGAATTCTGTCTACCACAGCTTTTCTACCATCTGGATTAGTGTATTCGAACTTCTTGTTGCTTTGCTGGTTATTGAGTTTGTCACTCTGTTCTGATCCAACTTTTTTTTTTCTTTCTCAATTTCAATAGGTTTTTTGAATAAACTCATAATATTATATAAGTAAAAATACAGTTACAACATGCATGCACCACTGTTAAATGTTAAGCAAGGCTCAGCTGTGTCTGCTTTATGTGTGCTTACCATGGAGCAAAAGTTGTGCAATAACACGTAAAAGTACAGCCCATTGAATTGTGTCACTCATATTGGATAATTTTAAGAATGATTGTAAATTTTTGGTGCTTTTTGTCTGACTTTTCTGGTAAATAATGAAATCAGTTGTTTGGTATTAGTGATTTAATTACTTAGAAGCAAGCATGTGTTACTATTTTCTCAAGCATCTAGACCAGTTTAATTGAAAAATATATTCAGTTTTCAATGAGTGCTGATAAAAAAAATACCATTGGAAACTACTTATCTCTATGAATCAGCTTTCTCAAAACTGCAATTCAAACAAGATATAGAAATGACTGACATATCAGCAACAATAGTCCGTGAACCCTGTGTGGCCCTATGTGGCCATTATTCTCTAGTTGTATTATTCATTATAAGGATTAAAAATATAACCTTAAAAATAAACATATGGTCATAAGATTCTGCATTTATCTATTGCAGAGGCAGTGGTTGAGGTGAATCTTTTGAATGAGATTTCACTTGATTAAAGGGTCTATTGCTTTAAAAAAAAAGTTTGAAAGCCACAGAATAGTTTGATAGTATTAGAAAGACAGGATCTATAGTTAGTAAATACATCTAGGGAACTCAGGCGCCTCATCAAACAATAATCAAATTCAAATATTTCTTTGATGGGACTTATGAAGCTATTTTATAATCTAACCACATCCGCCCCATTTGATAAAAGGACTATTGACACCATCTATTCCAGCTAAGGGCTTGCTTTCCCAAGTAAGATCCCATTCATGTTCATGCTCTCCTACAGCAATGTAGGATAACCTATCTTGTGCGGCTGAGTAAGCCATAGATCTAAATAAGTAACTCTCCTACCACCAAGATCTGACTATATGCATTTTATCAGGCAAGATCAAGCTTTGAACCATCATTTATAGTTTCTAGTTAACTAAAGGATGCATAAGGTTCATGATACGATTTTCCAAACCCAATAGATTCCTTTGTATATGCTTCCTTAGTGACAAAGACTCCTCTCCTGGAATGGAGCTGGGAAAGCATCTACAGCTAAACATCCTAAAGTGTTAGGTTTCTTAATGTGATTGTGCTTTCAGTCTTACTGAGGTTTAATTGAAGTACAATAGGTCACACACATTTAGAGAGTACAATTTGATCAGTCTTAACCTATGTGCACACCACAATCAGGAAAATGAACATCTCTAGCAGCCTCAAAAGTTTTCTTGTAACCTTTACAATCCCTCAACCCACTACCCTACAGAACTGCTGCTCTACTTTCTTTCATTATAAATGTTAATGATTAACATTTCCGTACATTTCTACAAATGAATCATGCTGTATACGCTCTTTTTTGCCTGGCTTCTTTCACTCAGCTACTTATTTTAAGATTCCTCCACGTTGTGGTGTACATCAGTAGTTCATTCCTCCTTATTGCTGAGTGGTATTCCATGGAATGGATGTAAAATATATCTTAATACATATTTTTAGGATATATCTTAGAAATATTTTATGTAAACATCCATAAAGCTACCTGATTATTTTGTAATGGCTCCATAGTATTAAATAGCACGAAGGTATCATTAAAATCATATGGTGCTACAATAAACTTATTAGTACACAAATCTTTTTTGCATGTGAATACTTCCATAAAATAAATCTCGGTAAGTGGAAGGCCTGTCTCAAATGATATATCCAATTGAATTTAGATAGATATTGTAATATGACTTCCAGGGGCCCCCCCTGGGTGGCTCAGTCGGTTAAGCCTCCCACTCTTGATTTTGGTTCAGGTCATGATCTCACGGTTCTGAGTTCAAGGCCCGAATCGGGCTCCATGCTGACAGTGCAGGGCCTGGTTGGGATTTTCTCCTTCTCTTTGCCCCTCCCCCCCCCAAAAAAAAATAAACAAGTAAACTTAAAAAAAAAGATATTGTAATATGACCTCCAAAAAACATCCAACAATATGCATTATAACCAATTTTGCATTGGTATTGTGTACTCTTGCCTCTAAAGGGATAACAGCCAGAGTCCTAATAGTCATGCAAATGCATTCATGACACCGTAGGGCACAGGATCAAACAAAATGCAATCCAAAGAATGAGGCAGGGGAGTGTTTTCATTCTTTTGAAAAGATTGAAATCGAAACTCTAATGAAATACAATGGAATTTTAGCACTATGATGATCAATATCAGTTATGTTTATAAAAATGTACTAAGTACATTATGTTTATAAAATGTTTATAAATATCAAAAGTTTATTAAAATGTACTAAAGTACTAAGAAGTTCTCAAGTATCCTCTGAATATTCAAAGGCATTTAATAATAGTTTAACTTGTTAAAACAAGTTAAACAATATTAAAATATTCAGTGCATTTAAAATATTTTAAAAATTCTTTTGGAAACCACATACAATTGGATTCATTTAAATTACTTGGGTTAGCCAAACTTCTTTACTTATTTGTCCATCTAGTGAAATAATTGTTTTTGACACATTCTTAATAGTTCTTCCTATGTGTTTTTTATTATGCCTTCTCTCTCTCTCTCTGTCTCTCTCTGCCCCTCTGTCTCTCTGTCTCTCCCTCTCTCTCACGTTAGGACCATGAGGAAGTACCCTGCTTTGTGGATAAGTTTTCTAAGACTTGTGTTCTGTTTAGAGTAGTCCAACAGGCTTGACAGTGTTCCACTCCCCCTTTGATAACAAAATGACGAACTAATTAAAAGTACCGAATAAAAAAGGCATTCACTCCTTATATTGCTTTTTTCTGTTGGTACAGGAAATATGTGGTTTTCCCAGTGCACTATTCTCAGTAGCATTTGGGTGGGTCAGCAATCAGTGGTCTTTGTTTTGTGGTTTTTCACAGCAATACATTATATGGAGAGATAGACTCAGTTCTAATTCCTTACCCTTTCTCCAAGTTTTATAACTAAATAACCTTTTTAAATAAAATATTGCAACAGTCCTGCATTTTGAGGATGAAAGTGCTGTTTTCTAAAAGGTCAATTCAATCTGGGAAATGTTTTCGGTTTAGACAATACATTATACACTGTAGAAACCCATGGCAATTTTCAGCACCACTAACAACGGGAAGTAAATTTCAGTCATTCACAGTAAGATGGCAATGTGGTGACATTTGAAGCCTGGACGTGGGCTCTTACATTCATTGTAGGTGACTGACTGCTGTGTGGCAGAGGCCTTTTCCGACTGCAGATGAATTCTAGATATAAATGAAAAAGATGATCAGAACGATTTACAAAATGAGTGAGACCCCATCATCTGAGTGACAATATTCTTCTTTTACAGCAGGCACGGATTAAAATACATCAAATTAATAAATCCCTAGGAAACCAATAATCTCACATTTGCTGAACAATTGTATCTTCTGGTAGTTATTATCTTTGAATTACAGTGAGCCACTATCTTTGTTTCATTTTCCAGATATATGTCCTTGTCCATCAAAAACTATGACAGTTGTGCTACACAGTCAAGCAATAAATTTATGAAACATCTCTCTGAAGTGCATGCTTGTTTCATAATCCTGATTCCATATCTTTATTTACTTCAAAATATATGGAACTGTCAGCATGAGGGTCAGAAGATTACAGCACTTTCTTTGTTTCTTTGCTAGTGTTTTTATTTAACTTGAAAAATAAGCTGCAGCACCAAGGGAGTGATGAAATAAAGGATATATAGATTCACAATGGCATAAGAATGGTAAACATAGAACTACAGATAAACCGTAAGAAAGATCTTTGTATCAAATCATAAAAAAAAAAAAAATGTTTACTTCAGTAACTCACACAGGTAACCCATACAGGTAACTCACACACCATCTTTATTGAAACCTGTAGAATATATGAAATGATACCCAAGAGCTTTAACATAAACAGAAAAAGTTTCTCATCTTTCTGAAAATGTCTCATAGTGCCTGGCTTTTGACCTTAAGACATCGTGTACTGTGAGTATGATTCTCTTTTATAGTTAGTGATGGACTAATTTAACATTTAATCTACCTGCGCTTAAAAACAGCAAACCTCGTGGGGTAGCATATTGCTTTAAAAGGCGTGGAAAAGTTATAAATAAGTAAGTTGGCAATTGTAAATTCAAGAGAAACATCTTATGAAGCCAACAAAACAGGCATACAAATGGGCATCAACAGCACATTTTTACTATAGAGTGCTCTGATTTGGAACTGCTTACCATTGTAGAGTTCAAAATACCCTTCAGCTTAATGCCATCAATTAAGAAAGCATATCTTTTTTTTAATTTCCTTCATATATATGATATTGCATGAATTAAATATGTTGAAATCAATTTAATGACATGATAAATTCTAGGGATGATCAAAACATATCAAATCTACTTTTCTATGATTAATTTCTATAAATATTTGATGGGGTGTGGGGACCAGGGTATATTTGTTGTTTTCTGTTACTTGATTTAAAATACTGCTGTCATTATCCATATTTTATTTTATTTTTTTTTTAAATTTTTTTTCAACATTTATTTATTTTTGGGACAGAGAGAGACAGAGCATGAACGGGGGAGGGGCAGAGAGAGAGGGAGACACAGAATCGGAAACAGGCTCCAGGCTCTGAGCCATCAGCCCAGAGCCTGACGCGGGGCTCGAACTCGTGGACCGCGAGATCGTGACCTGGCTGAAGTCGGACGCTTAACCGACTGCGCCACCCAGGCGCCCCTATCCATATTTTAGAAATATGCAACTATGGCTTCTGATTTTTCATTTCAAATATAAATCTGTATAATATTTTTACCAATCTTTTATTCGTCTATACAATTTTCAAAAAATATTGGCTTTCAAAATTTGTCAAGGATTTCCATAACAAGAGTAAGTACATTAAATATCCTTCAGACTCCTCTCATAATGTATCAGCATTTCCCTAGGACCAAAGAGAGTTATTCAATTTCTTGGAGCCTTGGTTTGTAAAGAATCTGGTTCACAACCTTATTATCTGGCTTCACCACTTACATTATGTTCCATATCTTTGGGGAAGTTCTGTTGGGCATTCAATACACTTAGAGGTGAGTATAATTTTCATTCACAAGCAAAGCACAAATATGAAATGCCTTGAGGCTCTTTGTTCTCCACAGTTAGAACTAAGTCAAGTGTTCAGAGAGTCTTATGGGACTTTCAGGTCAAAGCTTCACTGATAATATTTTCTGAGCAAAATGCAATTGGTTCAGGAGCACTTACCACTACTAATTAATCATGACCTTTTGCTCCATTTTTACTAATCAGTTATATTATTCTCCATAGGTTAGTCCTACCATTTGAACATTTCTAGTATGCAATGGTCTGAATGTTTGTGTCCTCCCAAAATTTATATGTTAAAACCTAATGTCCAAGGGGCGCCGGAGTGGCTTGGTGGGTTAAAAGTCCGACTCTTGGTTTCAGCTCAGGTCATGATCTCACGGTTCATGACATCAAGCCCAGCAGTCAGGCTCTGTGCTAACAATGTGGAGCCTGCTTGGGATTCTCTGTCTCCCTCCCTACAGCCCTCCCTGCTCTCTCTCTCTCAAAATAAATAAATGAATTTAAAAAACAAAACAAAACAACAACTGATGCCCAAAGTGAGGATATCAGGAGGAGGAGCCTTTGGGAGGTGATTAGATCTTAAGGAAATGGGATTAGTATCCTTATTAAAAAGGCCCAAGGAAAGTCCCTTGCCCCTTCTACTGCGTGAGAACACAAGGAAAAGTCTGTAACCTGGAAGGGACCCCTCACCAGGCAATGCTGGTGCTCTGAGCTTAGACTTTCAACTTCCAAAACTGTGGGACATAAATTTATGCTATTGATAAGCTACCCTGTTGTTATTTTGGTGTAGGAGCCTGAACAGACTAAGACAGTTAGATAACTAACTAGCATTTAAGGCTTAATGAAATGCAAAGAGAGCTAATGACTCCTATTTCCCCTCTTCTAGTCCCTCTGCTCTTTCTGTAGATTGAATTTATCATGCCACCCTTCAATTTAAAACTCTCCAGCCGATCTTCATCATACTTAAAATAAAACCCAAAGTGTTATTGGTGAAGAGTATCTCTCTCACCTCTCTCCCCGGTCTCTCATTCACTGTACTCCACCCTGGCTTTTCTGTGCTTAAACACATGGAGTGGTCTCACCTTTCAGGACATTTGTAATTGTTCTTTTTAGAGCAGCTACTCAAGTCACCCTCTCTCACATTACATTTTATCTTTTATTAGCATATATCTGTACTTAGCACTATGTCTTTAAAAATTTTTTTAGTGTTTATTTATTTTTGAGAGAGAGAGAGAGAGACAGAGTGCAAGCAGGGGAGGGTCAGAGAGAGCAGGGAGACACAGAATCCAAAGCAGGCTCCAGGCTCTGAGCTGTCAGCACAGAGTCCAACATGGGGCTCAAACTCACAAACTGAACCGTGAGATCATGATCTGAGCCCGAAGTCACACGCTCCACAGACTGATCCACCCAGGAGCCCCAGTACTGCGTCTTAATAGATTATTTAAAAGACATATGAACTTCTTGAAATCAGCAGTTTGGTCTGTTACACTCTAAGTTGCTTTTCTAACACTTAGAAGATGGTGAGTAAATATTTGTTTACTGAATGATTAATTCACAAAATTCATCTTGGGGCCATTTGAGAAAAGAACTATTTGTCTTCGAAAGCATTGCCCATGTTCCATTTTAGGAAACTAGTAGATTCAAGGGAAAGCCTATGGAATTGAGGAATGTACTATGTTGGCAAAGTTGCATGTACATCTCTATGGAAAAACTACTTTGTAGTAAGAGGAGCTAAAAGTGTTAAATTGTTAATTCCTTTCTCAAAATGTTATTACTGCTTGCAGTGATGAACTTGAGTTTTTAAAATAATAAACAAAGTAAAATATCTTGCTCAATGGAAAATAAGTGTTTTAAGAAATAAGTTAAATTAAGCAAAGAGGAAAAACGCCTTTATGTCTTCCATCTGAGCTAAAGAATGTATTGATACTTGTAACTTTTAGAAACTATTATTTTTAAATTTCTGATATTCTCAACGACATGATTAATTACACAATCTTAAGTTAAAGCTGTATAAACACCTATCTATTTAAAACTTGTTTGTTTTTAATAAGTAAAAATATTGCTACTGAAGGAGATATTTTCAAAGGAAAAATAAAATTATTACGTAAACATGTCAGCGCAAAAAGGGTGTGCCTTCGCTCTTGGCACTCACGCAGTAAGGAGTTAGAGATTGCTCCCCAAAGTTAAAAGAGTTTTATTAAAGACAGTACAGGGCCACCTGCGTGGCTCAGTGAGCTAAGTGTGACTTCAGCTCAGGTCATGATCTCATGTTCCACAAGTTTGAGCCCCATGTCAGGCTCTGTGCTGACCACTCAGAGCTTGGAGCCTGCTTCAGATTCTGTGTCTCCCTCTCTCTATGCCCCTCCCCTGCTCATGCTCTGTCTCTCTCTCTCGCTCAAAAATAAATAAAAATATTAAAAAAAAAATTTTTCCCACAAGGTGGGAGAGCAGACAGCCCCAGAGGATTCTTTCCTTTTACATGAGCAGGGTCTTGTGTCACAGACAGAGTGGTCTCTAATGGAGGCTGCTTCCAATCATTTGGGGGCACTCCTCCCACAGGTGGGGAGGGAGAGTTTTTGGCTCTACAAAGTTTATACCGGAACCATCATGGCCACCTTCCTCCATGGAGGGTGGGTAATAACCCCCATGCAAATCCATTACAATGAGTCTAGGGGTTACCCTGGGGCAAGAGGTGAAAGAGGAGACTGCGTACTCTGCCACTGTGCTCTTGGTCTGTCAGCCCTCATGTCTTGGAAGCCACAAGGATGTTGTGCTCTCAGGATTCTAAGGTGATACCCATTTATCACCATCCTTGCCTCCAGCTTATGTCTAATTTAGTGCCTACTCTACCCTTCCCCCTTCCAGGACATGGGACTCTAATTTTTCAGGTCAAGGGATGAAGTTTCCTCAGAACATTTCTTCCACTGCTCATATCTAGCATCTATCTAACAAACATATTATATACTAGATAAAATATGTTGTTGACTTTTTGTGCCTAAAATCCTCTTGTCTGTCTTTCTAATAACTTCATTATGAATCTCTTTTGAAATGTAGCTATCTTACTTATCATAGTCTATCTGCATGAAATTTTCGATGTAGCTCTAGAGCAAATCTTGTTATACTGAGACTTTTAAAAGATGGGTAATGTGATGAGAATGTCTAATCTGTATTTATAACACTGTATGTATAATACCATATATGCATTGCATTTAGGTGGTAGTCTATCACATATTAAACAGTGTTATGTAGGTAAATAATATGTATAATCCTTTCTACATAGAAAAATAATTGAACTGAAAACACATTAATCTCTGTACTGAAATGAAGCAAGTATTTCATTTTAACATAAATAAAATCATACTTAAAGTTCCAGCTAGATGAATTTAAAGTGCTGAGTATGTTCAATTCAAAAAATTATCTGTATTTGAGCCTAAAGCGTTTTCAGTAGATCCCATATTGGACAAAACTCTGTAATCTTTATACCAGTGCTTCTTGGTATTTTGTTCATTTGAAAGGACGTGACATATATTGATAGTACCAATCAAATTGTCACCATTGACTAAATAACTAAATTCAATAGTGTTTTTGTTGTTAAAGAAGATTTCTGCTAACACATTATTATTTAGTAGCCATACAAGAAGCATTAATCATAACCTATATTATTTCTCAGTGTCAGCTCAGAATCTGTTCCTGTTATTAAATAATCCAGACATTTTCCTTTACCCAGTGAAACCTTACTCTGATCTTACCCTAAGCCTCACGTCACTTTCTGAATTTACTGCTTTTTGCTTCAAGGACTCTGTGACAATGAACTAGTGAGGGGCTTCAATTGTCCATTATAGAAACTGACATCAACCTCTACTCACCAGCTATCAGTTGTATTTTATTAGACAAGTTGAGTACCAACTATTTGGTCTTTCATCTATCTTGACCCTAGTAATACCATGATCTATTAGCCACTGCCCCAGATCTGTGTGGATGTAGACACTGATTGTCATTGTGGCTTTAATGCCTATTATAGCAATCATGGATCCTTTGTCTCTGATAGTTAAGTGATAGGGATGCTAAGGTGTTTTTGTTTTTGCTTTCTACCCTCTACTATAGGTAACTCCAGGTTACCAAGGTCAGTTACCACTGTGCTTCTCAAAAATGCCAGCTCCTCCATTCCCTCCATTAGTATACTCGATACTGGATTTCTCCAGGGATATATTCTGAATCCTCACAAGAGAACATATTCATATGGTGCCTATTCAAATGGGATCTTTCATAAAAAATCAATTCTGATATGCTTTATTTTTTAACATAAGCTCTATGCCCAACATGGAGCTTGAACTCATGACCCCGAGATCAAGAGTTGCATGCTCTACCAACTGAGCCAGCCAGGCACCCTCAATTCTAATATTCTTATATTTTTTAGACTTCCTGTACACCTTATAATTTGCCAAAAATATCTGGATCTCTCTCCTAATTCACCATGGTTCATTGTCCCTCCAAGGTTTCAGAGAGCCATTCAAAAATACATTAAGACCAATTTAGGTCTCCATGCCAGACCTCTAGATTCTGAATCCTGTTTACATGCTCCCACATTCATAAAACTTCTGTCAGGCCTTAAATTCTTTGTCTCGTGGTGCAACGGCCTCGTGATCCAATCCCAAATGTATTTACAGGGTTACTGATGATACATTTTAGTTAGGTCCTGAAATTCCTTCAACATGTGGGCTCTTTCTCTCAGAGCTCTGATTCTGCAAAGACCTTACCCTTGTCATGAAACCAGAAACACTAGGGGTAGAAATGTAGAATCTGAGCAGAACAAAAAGTCTCCAGTGAGGTCATGCCTTTGGGAGAAGAGAGGTCACTCAAGGTGAAGTGTTCTTCCTGGCTTGAGAGGTTCAGATGATTTGAAGAGCACATGAGTTTTGGGCTCAGCCAGTCAAATAGTCCTATATGAAGGATCGAAATCTCCTGGATCTACTTTTTGCCCCTTCCATTAGAGCCCTGACTTAGACATTGGAGGTTTTTCAAGGCTATATATTAAGTTTCTTTTGAGGCTCTTTGTAGCTTTGTAAATAATGGGTTCAGTTTTAAGCAGTTTGGCCTGTGCCTGCAAGAAATGAGGCAATTTGGAAGTGTCTCCTTCCAAATTGCCCTTTTTCACAGAATATCTTACCTTAGTAGTTGGCTTTCCTGACCATCATATTCTAATGCAGTCATAAGCATAGAGCACAATTTATAAATGCCACTGTCTCCATATCATTTAATCACCACGGTTACCTTTCATGATGCTTCCTCTGTCACCTGCAAGCCATCGTAATTAACCTCAGGCAAAAGCACAGTAATTATGATGTCACTACATGTCAAAGCTTATCACAACCTCACTGACCACCAGCAATTAAGTCCTCATTGCCACTGCATTGGTGGGCAATCCAGCTTCGATATTGTACTATGTCCACTCCTATCATGAGTGCCAAGTAGAGTCTGTCATTATCATAAATAGAGAAGCCTGAGAATGGCAGGCACAGGGTGAGAGCATCATGTGAGGCACTGTGAGTTTGTGCTTTTATAAAGTTTATTAGAACCCTTACATTTGGGAAACAAGTGCAGTTGAGGCAGAAAGAATATGAAGTGGTGCAAAAGGGGTGCCTGATTCAGTTATTATTTCAAAAATATCTTACGAATGTATTTAAAGAGACATGATAATAATATGAGGGATTTTTCATCTTATAATGTCAAGCGAGGAAAAGCAGATGTGAAATCTTACATATGCTTAATATATATTGAAAATACTAACTGCTATTTTTGTTTCTACCCAAATGACCTCATTGTACCTTCACTATCAAAACCATTTCTTGAGCTTATTCTCTCATTGAATTAAAAGCATGCAATATCTCAAAAGCTAACATAAAATAGTCTTTACAGATATAGCAGGGTCACATTTTTTTGAAAGCTGTGATTTTTGAATTGATACCATGAGTATTTTAAAAATGAAAGTAGCTATACCCTGAAGGAAGCCAAATGTAGATTTTGTGCAATTAATAGTAAATAATGGAAAAACTCAAATTCCTCATTTCAGACTTGATCAACTTCTGGGCTGGAGAAGAAGGAGCCTTTAAGTGGTAGAAAGAAGTAAAGACATGAAACTGGGCCAAGAAGATAGATAGCTAGAAATACCAGAATGATTCCATAAAGAAGATATGTATCCCCAATGAAGTGGCCAAAATTTTAAGTTTTGTAATCAGAAAGTAGAAGGTAGCTAGCTATTCAGGCTGAAACTCTCAGGGACAGCATACCTGAGGCTATTGTCTGTATGTAGCATGCACCATCTGAAGTTAAAGGAGGGGATCAATTACTAGCAATGTCTCCATATTACCTCCATATTACCGTCTTACCTTCGAACAAGGAAGAATACAGTGGACAAGGCTTACTAGAGTACCACTTTGTATGTATCTGGGGCCATCTTATGGAAAGTCTCTTGAACTGGGATCGAGAAGCAATGAGTTGTTTTTCCTATTCAGTTTAAAATGGAATGGGTATGATGTACTATATTATAAAATTCATAGAATCTCTCTCCCCTTGTGAAACAAGACCTAACACGGAATGGGTTATATCTTAATAGTTTTCCAGAGAGAATATGGACACCCTCCCTAGTTCTCACCAAACCAATAGTTTGGAGGGCCAAGGGAAGTTAGATGCTAGCCTATTGAAAAAGAAATTGACTTGTCTTACCCAAAAGGGACCAAGTATCAGCCTGAAATAACTATATAAACTTTCTGTCATCAGGCAGAATAGAGACTAGAGTTAGAAGTGAAAGTCTGTTAGAAAGAAATAAAATATATATATATATATATATATATATACAATTATTTCACACTTGAGTTCCCATGAATGTAAAATTCATATTTGCTACATTTGGTAAGATGTCAACTATGGAAAAACATGCATATTAAGATATAGGAGAAACTACAATTGAAATCAAGAGGTTGCATTTATATTCCAAACTTCCTAGTGCAAATACGTTCATCTTATTATCAGAGGAATGCTTTGTAAAGAACTTTGAATATGATTTTATTTTTTTTCTTTGAAATGTTAGAATGCCTGAGGAATTCAACATGGTTATAAGACTTTGTGTTAGTTATTTTGGTGCTCCATAAAAAATCTTAACATTTGAGGGCACAAGTAAGTTTAACTTTACACAATTTCAGGACATAAAAATCATGTAAAATTTACCAAGCAAGGCCAGAGAAGTCCCCACTGGCATGATGGATTTTTATAATGATATAATCTTTAATGAATTATACTCCCATTTAACAAAATTTTACTAAGGAATTTCTTTTGCTTGCATTGTTATTAATTCTCCCATCTGAATTGCCTTGGGCATGTCTGCCATAAAATTGTTCAACATAATATTTCTTTCTGTGTCAATCATATAGTACATGTAAATCTCCCAACCATGAATAAAACAAACTTCATTTTCTTCAGAACACATACCTAGCTTTCAGAAAAATATTTGGGTTGAAAATTAAGATGTGCTGAAAGAAAACTATGACTCATGTTTAATGGACTAATAGAATTCTGACCACAAATGCATTACCTTATAGTACTTTCTGCCACTTTTAGAAAGGAAGATAGATGGAATCTACACTACACTTTTCGCATTAACTCTCCTTTTTGATCATGCATGTGTTAGCTTTAATTTAGCTCAGACTTCTATGAAAGCATTTGTATAGTTTCCATTTGCACCAATCACTAAAATAGACCACAGAAGACTGTAAAAGCCCTGCCAATAACAAAAGTGATGATGGAAGAGAAACTTAGGAATCATTTGTAATCATCTATTTTCTGAGTCCTAAACTCAGGGAATTTATTATTCCCTGTCCAAAGTTCATAATAGACAGAAACAAAACCAACGAATCACATTAGCAGCAATTAGTGCAAGTTTATTGTGTACACATCAAAATGACAGTTGGCAGACTGGGAGCATGCAAACCAAAACATGGTTGAGGCTCACAGGTATATTGTTATAAGGCAGCTTTTATAGTGTGAAGGCAGTGAGAGTTTATTTTTTACAGCAATTGGTTACAATATTAGAATTTTCTAAATTGAAAGGGAATTGGTTAGTGGTTACTTCATATCAATTTTGGGGGACTATTTAAGTTACAACGCTTATGTTTCAGAGGCATAAGCAAGAAGAGACCCAGGTCAAGTTAACTTCATTTGTCTTGCAAAATAAGCTAAATTAAGCTTCACTTGTCTGATTAACTGGTTTTGTCTGCTTAGGAAATGTTTAAGTGTGCTCTTCGTTTGTATTTAATTTTAACAATTTTCCCCTTTTGGTCAAGTTCTCAGCAGGCTGAGTGCATGATCAACCGGTAGCATTGTTCTCAGTTGCCATACTTGATGTGGTCAGGCTGAAGACTGACATATTAGCTGTTTCCATCTGATCAGTCGGAGGCCCAGACTGGAGGGCCATGTAGTCACCATCTTCATCATTTGTGTAGTTAATGCGGACTTCATGCAGTTGCCTGGTCCTTATGGATAGATACCATCTGGTGTGGAAGTGGCTACCGACAGGCATTTAAAACCCTCCAGAGTACACAAAGCACTGGAGAGGTTAATACAATGAGTATAAGGAGAGCACTCACCAAGGATTAAAAAAATTTCCCAGACCAGAGATTATCAGGAGCCAAGGCTTAACAAAATGAACCAGTCTTTGGAAGAGGTATCACTTATCTGATGAAAAATTTTTCTCTGGTCTTTAAGGTCCTTTAGATTTTGAGTAACAATTCCTGATTTGTCAACATAGAAACATTTTTCACCAATTATTGCACAGGTATCTCTTTGTTGAGCAGTAAGGATATCAAGGACTCTCCTGTGTCACAGTACCACTGAAGATAAACCATTTCTTTGAGTGTGTACTGCTTGAAGAGTATTGAGGGTATCATTAAAGTTTTTTTTCAATAGTTAGAAAAATAATAATAGGCGTTTTTTTTCTAATTCATTAACTCCTAAATGAAGAAAAAGCCTTCTGACAAACGTAGGGAGACCAGAGCTTTTTTGAATACCAGGATTTGGAAGCTCATGAGACTCTCACTTGCGAGGAGTCACTGTATGTACAAGTAATCCAAAATTTAGAATCTAGCCAGCATTCAAGGAGTCATCTCTTAGTCATCTGGTGTGCAAGATAATCTAAACTACAGGGTCCATTTGGGTAGGAGAACTTTGGATATCTTACTCCCAAGGATCAATAACCCAGTATTGTTGGTGGTTTTTTTTTGTTTGTTTGTTTGTTTGTTTGTTTGTTTGGGTTTTTTTTTGGTTTCTCAGTTCTGTTTGTTTGTGTTTTGTTTCTTTTGTTTTTGTTTTTTAATAAACCCGTATTGTCAAGAGAGAGGGTTAGGGTGGATCCCATGACCCACCAATCCAGGAAAGGCAGACATCATGGTTATTCTTTGTCATGTAGGCATCAGCACACTCCCCTTTTAAATAGCTGTGGTTTAAATGTGAACTGGGACAAAATTAAAAAACAACATTTCTATCAATTTGGTTAATCAGTCCATGTATCATATTGTTGATAAGTGATTGTTGTTTTTTTTTTTCTAAACATACCCTGAGTATTGGTCTCTCCAGTAATTGAAACTGTTATTTATATATTGGAGGCATTATGGAGACATTGTATTTACCTACTGTTTTTTGTTTTTTTTTTCACTGAACCAGTGTACAGCTTCAGTAATTTCTTAGACAGTTTAATTAAATGTTTTATCATTATCTAACTGTAAATCTGTGTCATTATATATAGGAATCTGGTCTCCTTTATCTGAGTCAAACCAAAGGGTTTGATTACAGAGTGAGTCTGGAACATGCCCCAAATCAGGTTCAGTACCATTAAGGTTCTCTACAGGGACAGGTTACCAGCAATGAAGTTGACAGTGGTTATTGTCCATGCCTTGACCTCTAAGGCTTCTTTCCAATACCAGATTAGTCAGCCATAAAGTTGAATGGCCAGGAGAAGTACAATAGACCTTTCCAGAAAGCCATATTCCTGAATTAGTCATCCAAACATGTTTAGGAGCTGGCTATAATATTAATTGGGAGTCTTCTTGAACATTTAAATGACCAACTATCATTTTGACTGGTAAAAAAGCTATTCATTGAATGGTGGACTTCAGTGAGTGTTCAGTCTAGGTGTAAAGAATTCTTAGCGAAAAGAGAAACATAAGTTTAAACATTTTGAGTTACTTGGCATAACGATAATAACACAATAATTTTTATAAAATTCAGTCCTAGAAATGAAAGAAGAATTCTGCAGAATCTTGTTCCATGATCTTAGGCAGATGCTGTCTGAATTGTGCTATTGTTTGATTCAGGGGAAAACTTTTTTTTTTTTGTCAAGTCACCTGTGAGGTGGCAAGTCCAGTGTCCAAGGAAGCTCTGTTTAATTGAGAGACATGGACAAGGTCATATGATCCCTGTAATTTAACTTCTGTGTGACAAGTAAAAAACAAGCAAACAAACAAAGAAAAACACCTGGTAGGGCCCTTCCCATCAAGGCTCAAGTGCTATTTTTCACTGATGTCTTTTCCAGAGCAGCTAGTCTCCAGGTTCCAGTGTGCAGGGTATAAAGTCCCCAAAAGGTGGAGGATCTCTGAAAGCCTCCTTGACCTGTTTAAAATAAACTTTTGAATATTGTATTAGTGCTTTACAGTATTGGGTCATATCAGAATTCACAAAGGCAGGTTATGTAGGGGGTTCTATCGTCAATGGCAAGGGTCACCCAGTGATGATTTCATACAGTGTCAGTGCATGTTTCCCAAAAGGTGTTGACCTTAAAGTCATAAGGGGTAACAGGAGCATTTTAGGCCATGATAATTCAGTGTTTTCAATCAGTTTTGCTAATTTCAGTTTCAAAATACCATTAGTATGTTCAGCTTTCCCTGAAGACTGAAGATGACAGGGACAATGATAGTGCCACAATGTCTGAATAACCCTGTTGAACTGTTTTATGTCCTGTTCAGTAACGTGAGTTCATTGAACACTTGAAATTTTGCCTAGAGTTCCCCATAGTGGGAAAACATTTTCTAATAATTTCTTTGCTACAGTAGCAGCATCAGCTTTCTGACAGGGAAAGCTTCTATCCATCTAGAAAACAGACACACCGTTACAAGTACATGCCGATATCTTCTATTGGGAGGCAACTGAATGAATTCCAATGGCAAATGTTCAAATGGTTCTGATGGTAAGAGAGCAACCCCTGGAGTTGCTTTCATACTTTTATTTGTGGTTTGTAGCTGACAGGTTAAATGTTGATTATAAACCTGTTGTGCCAGTTTAAAACAATCATCTCACCAATATTTTTATAATTTGAGTCATATTGTTAATTCCATGGTGAGTTGTCTTGTGAAATGCTCATAAGAGTGGCAATTCAAGAGATTCAGGAAGCAACAGACAGCCATTTGGCCTTTTTTTTTTTCATTCTGCATCCTTCTTGGTGCCATTTTGTTTTTCAATATCTGACACAATTTTTCATCTGTTACACAAGTTGTCAGAAGGAACCTGATCTATCTTATGAAGTTCAGTTATATTTTTTAATGTTTAGTTATTTTTGAGAGAGATAGGGAGAAAGAGACAGAGACAGAGACAGAGCAAGGACAGAGGAGGGACAGAGGAGGGGCAGAGGGAGATGCAGAATCCCAAGCAGGTTCCAGGCTCTGAGCTGTCAGCACAGAACCTGACACGGGGCTCAAACCCATGAACCATGAGATCATGACCTGAACCAAAGTCGAATGCTTAACCAACTGAGCCACCCAGGAACCCCTTATGAAGTTCAGTTAAATTACAGAATTTTGACACATCAAGAATTTCTTGAATAGCAGCCTTCTCATGAAAGTCAGCCATAGCATTTCCCTGATATTCGGGGTCTGACCGGTGGGTACGAGCCTCAATTTTAATTGTAGCATTTTGTGAAGGTAATAGCAGTACACAGAGGAGATCAGCAACCTGAGATTCATTTTTTTTTTAGAGGTGTACCATTTGGTGTTTAAAATCCTTTCTGTTTCCAGAGTGTACCAAAGTCACAGACCACTCTGAAAGCATACCTGCTGTCAGTGTAAATACTTGGAGCTTTGCCTTTTGCTAATTCACATGCTCGAGTGATGGCAAATAATTCTGCAGGCTGAGCTGTGTTAAATTTTCTCATAATTCACATTTAGTAGTTACAGCACGTGCAGCTTGATATTTCCCTTCAGAATTTTTGGCATAAGAGCCATCAATATAGATTACTAAATCTGGATTGGCTAATGGAGTTTCTTGTAAATCTAATCTAGGAGTCAGATTTTGAGAGACCAATTCAACATCTCCTAATTTAGAAAGTAGATCTCTTCCCAGGGGATTTATAAGAGCAGTGTCGCATAAGAGAAAGGCAAGGTTTTCAGAGAAAGGACTAAGGCGAACAGTTATGGGCTCTGATAAAGGTATCTTTTGAACTTGATTGGATGGCCCCACCACTGAAACATCTGTATTACCGCCAGGAAGCTCTTGATATATGGTGGTGGGGTTTAAAGTGGAAAGAGTCACTCCAGGATCTACTGGCACAATAGAGATTTCTCCACTTATTTCAAGTTCCAGCCTCATTCTCTTTCCTGTCATGGCTATTCCAAAATTTTATCATTCTCCTTATGTTTTCCTTTCCAACTCTTAGCCAACAACAATGTTTTCTTCATAGAGATACTGAAATTTCTGAAAAAGTAATTTTCTGTGTCCTTATTTTCAGGCAACCAATAAAAATAATGACAAAATCCTTAATTTTCCTCTAGTTTCATCAATATTTTCCTTCTTCTGTTCCTGGCCCTTCTGTCCAGGCTCTAGTTTCCTTCCCTTCTTGCCACAATTGTGATTTTCTTCATGAATTAAATCCTCTTTTTCTTGCATTTAATGTATAGTCCCCTCCAAATTGGATATCTCTCAAAATTTTGCAGAAAAAAATGTAAAGGTACCACTCCTTATTTTCAGATAGCTTTCTAGTTACTGCCCCAACTCTCTTCCTCTTGTTCAATCAATGTACTTGATAAGTATAGAGTATGCTTGCTATAAACTTCTCTTTATCCATGAAGAAGCCCATCTGCTGCTTATTAAACTACACAGCCAGTTCTCCACCCTCAAACATGTTATATTTTTGTAATTTACTCATATTGTCATCTCTGCTTAAAATGCTCTCACTTGTTTTCTCAGCCTGGCTAATTTCTTGGTAACCTAACTATTCATCCTACAAATACTTATTTGGCATGTCTTATGGACATTCTTCTACTTTCCAGACCTGTCCTTTTTGTGTGCTGTCCTTATGACAGTCATTAAGAAGTTAACAGCACCTAGAACATATATGAGATTGATAAATATTTTTAAATGAATGGATAGAAATGCAATTCTAATACAAACTCTGGGTATCAGTGAAAACTTTTTGGGACACGTGATGTCTAAACAGACTTGAGGACTGAATAGGAATTCATAGGTGTAAGGAATAGTTTGGGCAGAAAAAGTTTTGGAGTAAAAGCATGTTTGTGGGGCCTGGAAAAAAGAATGATAACAATGATGTGTTCATGAAATTGAAAGACCAGTGAAACTAAAGGGGGAAAAAGGTGATACTGGATAAAGCCAGTCATCAACAGCTGTTTAAAAGAAACACAAATAATAGCTGTCCTTGATGGCGTGTTGGGAGTGAAAAGAGGCATGAATCAAATGGGTTTGAGGACAGAGCAATGATTTCATACAGTTTTGAACATGCTCAGTTTGTGGGAGATATGCCTTAGAGATGTAGAAGAGGCGATTGGAACTACAGACCTACAGCATTAAAAAGATGCCTGAGCTATTGATCTCAATTTGGAACCATAGGCTTATGTTAGAGGGAAAGAAGTTTCCAGTAATGAGATCAAGGGTGGTGCATAAGTGTCATGCATAGGAGAGAAGAGGAGGAAGAGGAGAAATCCTTCTGGTTTTTCAAAACCCGTTTTCTTAATGGAAGGATAAGCAGCCTTAGAGAGAGTATTCAATTTTTTACTCTTATCCAGATAGAACTCGAGAGCCATTTGTAGTTATTGAGTCATGCAGAAAGATAATGCTGGACTGAAGTTAGAACTTTCAAATACCTTATCATTATCATCATTATAATTATTATTGATAATCTTTATATTTCCTACTCTAATTTCTTCATATCACAATCAACAGTTTTTCAAGCTTTGTATTTTTACCATCAGTCATGAAGAAGCCAAATAACTAAGAGATCGGTGAGCCAGATGGACCAGCTCCATGGTTTTTGAAGTTGTTCAGCAAAAAATTTGACTCAAATATCATTTATCAAAGGAATTTTCCCCTATAATCCCTGAGGATAAATAGATATCCCTCCATAGGCACCATTATTATTCTCTGCTGGCCATTGTCGTATTTGTTACTCTTTATTCTAATTACTTCTCACTGATATTGGATCCTCCCAGACTCTGTGAAGGCAAGAGCTTTGGTTTTCTCCCTAGCATCCAGCCAAGCTGCAGGCACTAATTAATTTTAGCTTTTTATGTCCTGCATATCCTCAATGCAAATAGAATCAGCCATCACCATCCATATTTATTTATTTGCCCTCTGTATCTTTGCCCTTTAGATCTTATATTTAATTTTTTATCCAGTGCCATCACTTCCCAAGACTTCAAGAATTTGGTTTTCCATGTAATTCTTGGGTTCTTTGATTTCTTAAGCATATACTTTTATTTATTGGTTAAAATAAGTCATTTCAGGAAAAAAAAAGACAAAATATTTTTTTTAATTTTTTTTAACGTTTATTTATTTTTGAGACAGAGAGAGACAGAGCATGAACGGGGGAGGGGCAGAGAGAGAGGGAGACACAGAATCCGAAGCAGGCTCCAGGCTCCGAGCCATCAGCCCAGAGCCCGACACGGGGCTCGAACTCGCGGACCGCGAGATCGTGACCTGAGCTGAAGTCGGACACCCAACCGACTGAGCCACCCAGGCGCCCCATGACAAAATATTTTTTTATGAAAAGGTGAGATAGTATCAGGATGAAGGAGAATGGTAAGAAGGAGGAAAAACCCAGTTGCAGAAGGGATAGTTTCCCTCCTCAGTTTTGCGGGAGGGTACAAATCTAGTGGGCAGAAGCAAATCTCTCCTGCAATTTTAGGGACGTATTCCAATAAGAGGAAGACACCAGTGGAAGGCAAAACGTACACAGGGGAGCTGGGATGGAGAGTATAAAGCAACAGGAGAGAGTCACTTGTGAACAGTAGAGGGCCCCAAGGTCCAAAAGATCTTAACTGAAGTAAGCCAGGTAACTCGAGTTTCTCTGCCACAGAAAGAATGGATTTGAGGAGCTTTTTGAGAAGCGAGTGGCAGAAGGAGAAATTTGAAATATAGGCGCTATAGACCAAACACCTCTGTGTTGAGTCCCAACACCAACACCTACCAGATTGTGACATTAGGAAATGACTCTCTTGAAACCTCAGCTGAAGTTTACTGAGGTGATCCTTTTATTTTGTAATGAATAATGTTTGTATTAAGTGTGGCTACTATTAGCATCATTAATATGATTACTAACATTTACATGATGGCAAAAGAGAGCTTTCTGTTTCCTTTCTTTTTTTTCAGCCACCAAGGTTAGAATCATAAAATAATTTCAAATTCCATTTGCTAATAATGGAGAGAAGTAATGATATTCTGCTGAACTGTGTTTCCATGGAATTTTCACAGTGGAGAGTCCTGTGTTGGTGTCAGTACAATCATCACCAGGAGCTAGGAAGAGGTCATCTCTGACAGGTAACTGAGATTGCAAGGACACTACCTTCACCCTGCACCCCAAATGCCCTTGTTAATATGCACAAGGTCTGCACACACTTTTGTAGTGGCCACATTACATTAGCGGCATCTTGAGGACTTATTTTTCCTGCTGTAGAGGCACAAGTAACTAATCATACATGATTTTCAGTTTATTTTTCTTGTTTTTTACTTCCTCGTCAGCAAACATCATTTTATTCTGTTTGTTTATGGCGACTTTTCCAAATTTTTGAAGTTATTTTGATGTCTAATATGGTACTGTCTTCTGAGGTGTTACCCATTTCACCCAACTTGATCTAATCAGCACTTTGTAAAGCATATGTTTTTTATGAAATCTTGTTACAACAAAGAACAAAGTGAGAACACTGAAAAAGGTTTCTGAATATCAGACAGATCTATAATCAAAAATAAAATTCTGCAACACTGTTTCAAAAATATATTAGTTTCTTTAGTGAAACATTAAACACTCTTGTGGCATTGTGAGATATCTACTTTTGTCCAAGCAAAACAGTATATAGTCAAGTAAACACCTAGATTCAGCTGTAAATATTTTAATGGTTGATTCAAAGTAGCTATCATCATTTAAAAATCCAACATTTAATAATTTTTATCCACACATGTATGTCGATACATAAACACATACACAAACACATAGAAAAGATACGCATATATTTTCAATTCAACATTTAGAGTACGTATGTGTGTGCGTATGTGTTTTACTCTAGCCTTTAAGTATCTCCAAAAGCTAAAATGCTCATCTTCATATCCTCTTCCTATCTCTCTTTGACTTAAAAGACAGAAAAAAAATTAAAAATACAGAGGCAGAAAAATATAAGAAAGCAACCCTACCAACTTTGGACTCAAAGTTACCTTCCTTTTAATATTGGCTTTGGCACTTAGCTGAATGACCTTTTTCCAATTACTTAACCTCTCTTATCTTCAGTTTTCTCATCTGCATGTGGGGATAGTAATACCTTTCTCATGGGGTTGTCTGAAAAATTAATTAGATAGTCTATCCACAGTGCCTGCCACATAATAGGTACTTACGACATGGAAACTATAATTATCATTAGAAAAAAGGCTTCTGGAGAATTTGCATAAGCATGCCATTTGGCAACAATACAATTTCATGGTCTTGTAAAACTTATCACAACATTTATCAGTTAAAACAAAAACAAAGTCAAACCTAGTCAGTCAATTTCCTGATGTAACTCTTTATTCAAAATTAAGAAAATAGAGGACAAGTCTACAGTTCGAATACAATATTTTTTTGCTTTACTTTTTCCCCATAAATAATGATCATTATTTTGATTACATACACATACAGTAGGTTATTGTTGTTATGGCATGATTTCAGATTAAAAATGTTTCCTGCCCAAAAAGATTTTCTTCTACTTAAAATTTTCATACATTATATCATTGTTTGGGATTAAGCATTACTTCAGATGAAATTTAGTATGTAAAATACATCTTGAAAAGCTAGAATCCTGGCTGGGATCCACAATAATGTATGCGTAGAATTAGCTGAATAGATTATTTGTAAATGTTTCCTAGGCAGACAAATCATGGTGAGGGGGTAAAGACTATTTTTATTGTTGGGGAGGGGATAATGGAGGAGGAATTGATATTCGCAATCAATAACCACACTGAGAGAGGGTGGTTAACTTAACTATATGTTCCAAAATGATGGATTAGCCAACTGGCCTAAGGAAAGTACTAACAATGCAGACTGTATCCTTCATCTCCGTGTACATAAAACCTCCAGATGACCCTACTAATTATAATGAGATACTGATAAGACGTACACAAATTTCCAATTACACCTATAAGCTAGGTCCATATATCATAATGACAGAACCAAAGATTAGGTACTTTTGGCCATGTAAAACTTAAAAACAAACATTTCGATGTAGAACATCAGATTTCAAAAGATGAAGGTGAACTTTAATATAAAAAAGGCAGCAAATCCCATGTAAGAAGGTAAAACTATTGGCTTAATGGCCAACGAACTCAGCCCAAGTAGTTTATGACCAAATGTGGTTGGAATGCCCTCTCCTGATAAAGAATAGACAGATCATCTAGATCCTATAACCTTCGCAGATATGAGATGGCTATATTTTTAACTTGAATTCCTAGGATGAGGATAAATGGGTAAAGTTATTGTGCTTTGTCAGGACAGATCTGTAAAGACATAAGTAAGAATTAAAATGAGAATAACAGGGGCGCCTGGGTGGCTCAGTCCGTTAAGCGTCCGACTTCGGCTAAGGTCATGATCTCACGGTTTGTGGGTTCGAGCCCTGCGTCAGGCTCTGTGCTGACAGCTCAGAGCCTGGAACCTGCTTCGGATTCTGTGTCTCCCTCGCTCTCTGCCCCTCCCACACTGAAGCTCTGTCTCTCTGTCTCAAAAATAAACATTTAAAAAAATAATAAAATGACAATAACAATCAGAATTAGAGTAAGAATGAAAGGATAAAATATCTAATTTAAATTCATGATGTTATCTCTATTTAAAACTGATTTCAGTATCAAGTTCTGAATAGTATATAATCATATTTCTAGTTTGAATATAATTGAGTATTTAAGGTATCTAAAATGTTGATTGTTTAGTACTACTTAATGCCAATAAATTGTGCATTAAACAAAGTACAAAAACACAGTTGAGTAATTCACTCTTTATCAAAAAATCACTTGGAAATTAAAGAATGTATATTCAGTTATTGTAAATTACAATGTGACAAAGTTATTTGTGCAAGAACCTCAGTCCATTGAATTACTTCTTTAGGATAAATTATCAAATAGAAGTGTGATCAATATTGGATTTTTGCTTTTTTTTGCTAAATAGTTCTCCAAAAATCATGTTTTCATGTATAATCTCCCAGCCATGTGTGGATTCATCCAATTTACATTCAACTCATTCTTGACCTTTACTAGAGTTTTTTTTTTTTTTTTTTAATCTTCTACATCTTGAAGCTTTTTTTTCATGTTCATTCATTTATTTTAAGAGAAAGAGAGAGCATGAACAGGGGAGGGGCAGAGAGAGAAGGAGAGAGAGAATCCCAAGCAGGCTTCAAGCTGTCATTACAGAACACAATGTGGGGCTCAATCTTACGAACTGAGAGATCATGACCTGAGCCAAAATCAAGAACAAGCACTCCACTGACTGAGCCACCCAGGCATCCCTAAATCTTCTATGTCTAATCTTTACCTCTCTGCTGGACCCTTTTTCTGTTAATAGACATCCCTAAATCTTCCCATCTTAGAAATGAAATCCTTCTTGGACCACCTGTTTTTCCCTTTCAGACTTGGCAAATGTATTGTTCATTGTCTCTACTGCTTCACTTCCCTTAAAATCTCCATTCAGACCATTGCTATGCCATTGAAATATCCTAAATGCTCTACAACATTTTTATTGTGTTTGGTTTGACTTCTTAGTAACTGTTGGCTTCTCTTAATCACTTCTTTCTACTGGAAATGTTACCTTATTTGTGCTCTGTGATGTATTTTCTCCTGGTTTAAGAAGAAATGATTTAGGAGTGTTTTTCAAAAGTTCGAAAGTTCTATACCTTAAAATTAGTAGTTTGAGCTTCACTTACACATAAGTAATACCAATTATCTTGTCATTTGGAACATTAAGTACCCAACTGTTTATATGGGTGATTTACAAACGTATATGCTGAAATATTACAGTACCAATATTTCTCAAACTGTGTGCTGCAGAAAATGAATAATCCATCCTATATTAAATGATGTCTTATAAAGGACACTGTTATCAAATAAGTTTATGGAATGCTGAGTTAAACAAGTATAAGCAGGTTTCTTTTTCTTTAGGAGTGAACTGAGCCTTTAATATGCAAACACCCAATTTACTTTTCAGCTTCCCCCCCCCCCCAAACTAATTTAAAAGTGCAACCCTTATTGCAGGAAACTCATTGTAATTATCCAGTTAGCAATGACCCAGGAAACCAAGTTTTGCAAATGTTGATCTAGAAGAAAGAAGAAATTATGTACATGTAAGCTCATATCCTAACCCAGCCTATTTTTCTGGCTTTATGATCTTTGGTAAATATATTTACTGCTTAAAGTTTCAAGTTAGTTATCTCTGAAGGAAGACTAATAAGGGATAGATTAAAAGACTATTGTGTGGGTTAAATGTGTTAATATAATGAGATTTGGATATTATTACAGTGCAAAAAAATTTAATTTCTTCTCTACCTTCTATGAAATTGAAAATAATTGAAAATAGGGTTAACATTTGACAAATTTGATAAGAACATAAGTTAATTCTATACTTTTTTCTACCCTTTCTATTTCATTTATCCCTCACTCTATATATCTCCAGCCCACTCTAAGCACATCTATTCTTTTAAAAAAAATAATATATAGCGGGGCACATGTATATACTGTATTAGGCTCAGTCGGTTTCAGACTCTTGCTTTCATCTCAGGTCATGATCTCACAATTCATGAGTTTGAGCCCCTCATTGGACTCTGTGCTTGGGATTCTCTCTTTACCTCTCTCTGACCTTCCCTTGCTCGCTCAAATAAATAAACTTAAAACATTTAAAAAATATATAATATATAGTATTTAATCTCAGGATGAATTTATAATGATGTATTCCCTTCTCTAGGATGATAAATTTAATTTTATTCAATTTATTAAAACATCTCTGTGTAGGGGTGCCTGGGTGGCACAGTCGGTTAAGCGTCCGACTTCAGCCAGGTCACGATCTCGTGGTCCGTGAGTTCGAGCCCCGCGTCAGGCTCTGGGCTGATGGCTCAGAGCCTGGAGCCTGTTTCCGATTCTGTGTCTCCCTCTCTCTCTGCCCCTCCCCCGTTCATGCTCTGTCTCTCTCTGTCCCAAAAATAAATAAACGTTGAAAAAAAAAATTAAAAAAAAAAAAAAAAACATCTCTGTGTAATACTTGCATAGATAGACACTCTGGTGGACATCAAGGTAAGAAAAAAAATCAAATGACTGAGCCCTCACAAGTCTTAGGAATAATAAAAACATAAATTAAAAGATCAATTTCCTTTAAAAGAATAAGCAATAATGTTTAAGGGAGCAGAGCCCTTGAGATTTATTTTTCCTGGTTGTCTTAGTAAAGAATTATGGAGCAAATAGTAGAAAAAGATGAAATGGAGAAAATAGACTGCCACCATTCTCAAATTCATGCAATGTTGGCTGTGCTCACCCCCATTAACAAGGTAATCGCTTTCACAACTGCTTTTGTAACTGCAGAATTTCTTATTGAAAACAATCTTATCACTACATGTAAAAGGCAATGCTAATCCAATTAAAACAACAATGGGGTGCCTAGAGCCAGGCCTACTTGCCTTCCCAGTTTGAAATATATGACCTAAAGAATAAAACTAAAACTCCAAAGTATTCAAGGTTCCTTCACAATCTTTCCACAGTCTACACCTTTAGGTTTATCTCCATCTTCTTTTAAAAAGAAGCTGTACTGAGGTATAAATGACATACAATAAACTGCACACATTTTAAGTATAACAATTGATGATTTTTGATTTATGTATGCACCTGCTCAGCTATTGTTATAATCAAAATAAGGAACATATCCATCACCCTCAAAAGTTTCCCTCTCCCTCTCTTTTTCCTCCACTTTTCTGTCTCTAATAACTGGCCCAATGTCAATCATTATAGATGCATTGACCTTTCCAGAATTTTATAAAACTGACATCATACACTTTGCTTGGGTTCTTTTACCAAACAATTTTAAGATTCATTGCTATTCTTGTGTGCATCAAAAATTTGTTCTTGTGGAGTGCCTGGGTGGCTCAGTTGGTTAAGCATTGAACTCTCTTGATTTCAGCTCAGGTTGTGATCTCATGGTTCATGGGATCGAGCCCTGCATCAGACACTGTGTTGACAGCACAGAGCCTGCTTGAATTTCTCTCTCTCTCTCTCTCTGTCCCTCCCCTGATTACACATGTGCATGCTCTCTCTTTCTCTCTTTCTCTCAAAATAAATAAACATTTAAACAAAATTTGTTTCTTTGCTGAATAATATTCCATCATATGGATGTATCATATTTTGCCTCATTCATTTATTGATGGGCACTTGAGTTTCAAGTTAGGTTTTAGTTATTAACATAAACTTATAGGTACCTTTTTATTTAAAATAGATTTTTCCAGGGGCGCCTGGGTGGCGCAGTCGGTTAAGCGTCCGACTTCAGCCAGGTCACGATCTCGCGGTCCGGGAGTTCGAGCCCCGCGTCAGGCTCTGGGCTGATGGCTCAGAGCCTGGAGCCTGTTTCCGATTCTGTGTCTCCCTCTCTCTCTGCCCCTCCCCCGTTCATGCTCTGTCTCTCTCTGTCCCAAAAATAAATAAACGTTGAAAAAAAAAAATTAAAATAGATTTTTCCAGAATAACATGCAATGGAATTATGTTTTCTAGTTTTTTTTATTTAAAAAAATTTTAAAACCTTTATTTATTGTTGAGAGACAGAGCATGAGCAGAGGAGGGGCAAAGAGAGAGGAAGACACAGAATCCGAAGCAGGCTCCTGTCTCTGAGCTGTCAGCACAGAGCCCACGCGGGGCTCAAACCCACAAACCACAAGATCATGACCTGAGCCGAAGTCAGACACTTAACCGACTAAGCCACCCAGGTGCCCGTTTTCTATTTTTTGTACCTGTGGTTTATTCACTTGTTTATCTTTTTCTGCCTTTTTTTTAAACATACTTTTTAATCTCATTTTATTGCCTTTGTTGGTCTATCCATTATAATTCCCTGTTGTATTATTTTAGTAGTTGCTTTAAGACTTACAGTATACACACATACTTTATCACAATCCCCCTTCACATGATATTACACTCTTTCCTACATCAATCAATATATTTTTTGCCCTCCCAACTATGGTGCTCTTATTGTCATGTATTTTATTTCAACATATATAGGACCCAGTATATTATAGCCATTTATACTTTACACAGCTGGCTGTCTCAAGTAGATTTTAGTAATAAGAAAAAACTTCATTGGTGAATGTTGTCATAGTCTCCAGTGCTGTCTATTCCTTTGTGTCTATCTAGAACTGTGTCTGCTTTAATTTTGCTTCTGTTTGAAGGACTTGCTGGTGCATTCTTGTTGTGCAGGCATGCTAATTTTTTTCAGTTTTTGAATGTTTTAGAATGTCTATTTTTCTCCCCTGGGTAAAAATATATCCTTAGATTGACAGTTTTGTTTTGTTTTTTTAATTTTGTTTGTTAGCTTTTTTTTAACCTTTCCATACTTTAAACATGTTGCTCCACTATCTTCTAGCTCATAGTGTTTTTAATGAGAAATATGAAATATGTTCTCACCCTCATCTTTGTCCCTTTGTGTATAAATGTGTTTTTCCCCCTCTCTGGCTGTTTTAAAGATTTTTTATAAATATGTATATATATAATTGCTGATTTAAAGCAATCTTATGATGTAACTGTATTTTTCTTCATGTATCTTGTGATCAGGATTCATACAGCTTCTTGAATCAGTGGTTTTATAGTTTTTATTAATTTGGTTTCTTTTCAGCCTTTATTTCTTAAAATGTATTTTCTGTTTGCCCTGATTCCTTTCAAGTGTGCTCCTTGAAGTTGTCCCACAGCTCACTAAAAGCTCTGTTTATTTATTAACACATTTTTCCCTCTATGCTTTATTTTGGATAGGGTCTATTAATATGACCAGTTTCACTAGTTTTTCTTTCTGCTGTGTCAATTCAACTGCAAATTCTAGCCAGTATATTTTTCATTCCAGATAGTGTAGCTTTCAGACCTAGAATTTTAATTTGGAAGTTTTTATACCTTCCACATCACAACTGAACAGAGTCAGTCTTTCCTCCAGCTTCTAGAACATGTGAAATAGTTACAATAACTGAGTTAATGTCCTTGTCTACTAGTCCTATCATCTATGTTGAAGGGTGCAGGATGAGACACCCCAAAATGTGCCACTCTGACACAAAGATTACTTTGAGCTAAAAGTAAAACCCAGCAGGTGTAGAGAAAGCTCTCTACCTCCCCTATAGCTGCCTAAATTTATGTTGGAAAGAAAAGCTGGTATAGGGAAGAGAGCTATTAACAGAGACTCCACTTTACCTAAGACACTTACCTGCATAATAGGACAATCTTTGTTTTTCAAAAGATCGCCTTTCATCTTCCTTCCAATGGTTCCTTCTCTTTGTATCCTCAGATCTTACCCCTCTCCTTAGCTCATAAATGCTTTTGTGTCGTAATTGTCTTTGGAATTTCATGTCTGTGTGGATTCCCATGCATACGTCTGTTAAATTTGATTTTCTCCTGTTAATCTGTCTCGTATCAATTTAATTCTGAGTCCAGCTAGAAGGACCACAGGGCAGAGGAAGGTCTTCTTCCTTGTAATGTCAATTCTTCTTCTTCTTTTTTTTTAATTCAAGTTAGTTAATATGGTGTAGTATTGGTTTCAGAAGTAGAATTAAGTGATTCTTCACTTACATATAACACCCAGTGCCCATCCCATCAAGTGCCCTCCTTAATGCCCATCACCCATTTAGCCCATCCCTCCACCCAACAGCCCTCCAGCAACTGTTTGTTCTCTACATTTAAGAGTCTCTTATGGTTTTCCTCTTTCTTTTTATCTTATTTTTCCTTCCCTTCCCCTATGTTCATCTGTTTTGTTTTTTAAACTCCACATATGAATGAAATCATATGGTATTTTTCTTTCTCTGACTGACTTATTTAGCTTAGCATAGTATACTCTGGTTCCATCCACATTGCTGCAAATGGCAAGATTTCAGTCTTTTTGATCACCAAGTCAATTCTGAGTCAGTATCAATTCACTGCTTTTTTTTTCCTCATTACGGATAATAATTGCCTTCTTTGCATGCCTTCTAAGTTCTGATTGGATGCTAGCAATATGGATTTTACTTTGTTTCTTTGTTTCCAAGTTACTTGGAAAAGCTTGATCCTTTTGAGTCTTTTTTTTAAGCTTTGTTACTTAAGAGAATGGGTTTTGGTCTAGGACCAATTTTCCTCACTGTTTAAGCAATATAAGTCTGATTACTCATTGCCCTGAGAATTACAAGGTTTTCCATTCTGGCCAGAGGGAATAAACACTATTACACAGTCCTGTGTGAGTGCCAGAATTATGATCTCTAATCCTTACAGTATTCTCCTTGCCTCCCTCCCCGCCCCTCCCCCCCCCCACCAACCTGACAATTTACTCTTATGCCTAGGGTGTTCAGTGCTGTGCTGAATCCTCAAAGGGAACTCTAAAGATCTCAGGATTTCTCTATGTATGAAGCTGTCTCCTTTGTGGTATTCCAGCCTCTTCGGTCTCACCAGACTGTCAGCTCCACCCTTGTATTCCTGGAACCAGTGGGGGCTCTGCTTGGATTGCTCTTCCTGCACTGTAGCAGGATTCTCGCGCAGAAAGATGGGACACTGAGGCTCTTCTTCCCAGGAAGCAGCTTTACTCATTTGGTCCCGGGGTCGCGGGCTAAGACCCCCCCCCAAAAGGCTGAGCCCCAAGCATAGTGGGGTGTAGCCTTTTATGCAATTTCCACCTCTTTGTTTCCCATGTATGGTGACACATATAGTCTAATTAGACACAGTCCAAGTTACAGAGTGGTGTCAGAGTTATGCATACGTGCATAGGAGTTGCTTGGGTCAGGTTGCACATTGCCTGCTTTTATTCTGAGAAGGCCTCCACCACATGCCTTAGGGAGGGACTCCACCACAGCACCACAGTCTGGGATTATAAATTGCAACATTGAATCTCACCACATTTGTTTTAGGTCTCTCAGGCATCGGTGTACTTTGTTGCCTTATGTTTAGCGCCATAAAAATAGTGGGTTTCTTTATATATTTTGTCCTTTCTTTTAGTTTTTTCAGGCTAAAGGATAATTTCTGTCCTTTAAAACTCATTTTTTTTTCCAGAAGTATAGGTCTCCCTTGCAGCTTAAAATCTAGTCAAAACAAATGTTTAGCCCACCAAGTACACCTTGTTCCTGCGTATACCCAATGCCCCTGTCATCCCCTCTTACATGTCCTTGCTCCCTCTCCTTCTGATTAACACCAGCTGAATTTTTTTCAAACCACACTCCAATCCTCTGATTAGTTTTTCTAAATGCTCTCAGGCACAGTTATTCCTTTTTTTTCTCCTGCGCACACTGCGCTTTACCCATTACTTTATTGTAGCCCCAAGAAAAGTTTCATCATTATTTATTTAGAGTTTTTTTCCCTGTTCATTCAGTTAAGCCATGTCCTACTTCCTTGTGTATTCAGAATATAGCACAATGTTTAGCTCATTAACAGAACCTAGTAAAATTTGTTGACTGAATCATACATCCAAAGCATTGTATCTTTCTCTGTAATCAGGAACACAAATAGCTGGCATAAAAAGAGGAAACTGAAGCAAGATGTGTACATTTTTCATGACTCCTTTAAGTTACAATTTGTTGTAAAATTTTCATTTGTTGGTAAATAGTAGTCAAATATATGTGCCGATTGTCTAGGAAAAATAATTGCTCACTTAGATTTTCTTTTTAAAAATTTTGTTCTATTTCCATATATTTTTTTGATTTCTGGTATAGAGAAAATTTGCATAATTTATACAACTACCAACATAATATGTCCATCCTTATGATTTATTAAAGCTATCTCAAGCTGAAATATAAATGTACTATCGTGCTGTATCATACCATACACCATAAAATATTTGATTAATGATCAAAGAGGAATTGGAGAAATATGTTGGTTGTCAGATAAATAAAAGCAGTTTTTAAAAGCATGATATTCTAGTACCATGACAAAATAAAGGGGGAGGGAATATTCGATGAAGCTCTCACAAAGAAGTAAGAAATGTACCCTGGCCTATTACTCCAATCTCTCTGCTCAGTACCACAACACCAAGCTAACCATTTCACATTACTCAGACTATTATTCATGTTTAGCTATCTTCTGAACTAAAAGCTATCTGTAGGTATTTATTTTTAACCATTCTTTGGTTCTTTGATTTACATGTTTTCCCCAATATTTTCAAGTATAAAATAGAATCTTCTGGTCCTGTATCTCCTTACTGCCCATTCATTCTTAATATGTTTCTTTTGGTGTCTAAGAATCTGTTTCCCAAAGCACCATAGGCAATTCTGATGCAGCTAGTCTGGAAATAAATGTCTGGAAACACAGCCTGAGGTTGATGTTTTGGGAGTAAGTAGTGCAAAAGTCCATACAGCAACAATATTCTGGGAACTTACCCTCCCAGAAAAGTGACAATGGGTCTTGATTTACTTGTTAGATCAAAATTAAGCTGTTGTTTATTCCTGTATGCTTCCTTACCTATGTGTCCATTACTGAATATTTGTTCTGGATGGGGTTGATTGATGTTTGTAGTAATAGAGTATTTCAGTTTGAGGACTTCTGGGTAGGAGACAACAAGAGTATGTGAGGAAGGACATTTCATGCTTAGAGGTGATACCCTGTATAAGCTTTGAGTCACAATCATGGGTATACATCCAAGATTAGAAAAGAATGCATGCAACTAAAGCTTATACAATGTAATAATTTACTGATTCACAGTGCCATAATCCCTCACTGGGATTCAGCCAGTTCTTGCCTACATGATTCGATGGCAAACATCTTCAATGAAGTAATAGAGTGGGCAGCTTTCAGGCTGGCAGATCTCTGGTTTTATCATAGACTGTTTTCTCTTCAAAGAAGTGTTTTCATCTCACATTGCTGAAAATCTCCATATTCTGGCCTTGTGATGCTTCCTGTCAATGTCTGTCATCAGTAAAATTTCAGATGGCAAGGCAGACTCTGCTATCTATACCTCATTAAAGTCCCCAAATGTTAGTCAAGTATATGTCAACTTGGATTCTTTCTCAACAACTCTTAGAGAGATTTTGGTCACAAGACTAGTTTCTAAAAAAGTAAAAATACCGAGTAAAATTTGCTGTCCTTCATTCTTCCTCCTGGCTGGAATGTGGATATAGTAGCTGAAGCTCTAGTAGCTATTTTGTACTTTACAGAATTTCACCATAGCAGAATAGTGAAACCAAAAGTTGTAGTGAGTCGAGTTGCTTACAACTTTGTGAAACTCATCTAAGCCCCTGATTGCTGATCTCTGACCATAGTATACGAAATAAGAAAATGTTATGTGTTTAGGCCATGGCTAACTTGGATTTACCTTTGTACATAGCTGAACCTAATCCTGATACCTTGGAGTAACATATCGCTTTGCCTTTTGTCAGTTCTTAGGTCTTTATGAGGAATGTGATAGTTTAGCATACAGACCCTGTCAAACAATTGGTGATTATTGTGTTGATTTTTGGCTATTACTATTACAACTACTGTTCTGTTACCATTACATAGATTGACCTCAGTCGCCTTCACTAATGCAATCATTCACATACATTCATATAGAGATTACTCTGCATTGCATTTCCAGGCAGAGATGTTCTGGGACAGGAGTAAAGCCTTAGATAAACAAACAGGAAACAGAGATATGAGCTCAGCAAAAGTATTCTCAGAATACAGGGCTGGATGGAAATGGGTAATTATTCTCATTTGCTAAGAGAAAAACATGAAGCCCCAGAAGGAAATGGAATAGTTGTAAGTCAGAGAACTTTTCTGATACCTCACTGGATCCCTGATATTCCATTAATCCATCCTCCCAGGTTCAAAGCCATTTCCAGGCGTGGGTGCTGGTTTGGGGACTTCCAAGCCCTTGGATGACAAAGAGGCTACACCTGGAGGTGCTGGCTTTGGTATCCAGTTTTATAGAAGCTTTTTCCAGAATCCTATGCCCTTGAATGCAGTGAAGTGTCTAGCTAGTTTTTTGTTTACATCTGGAACATGATTATTGCTACAAATATGGCTAAAGAAGCAACATTCAACACTGCAGCAAGTATCATGTGGTCCAAGATGCAGATGTTATAAGTCAATGCAAAGGGGAAAGACACTTGGAGTACCAGATCGTGTTTGTGTAAATAAGGCAGAGCCTTCAGTGACTTGTGACCACATGGAGATGCCTTGACGATAGCTGTGGTCTATATAACAATACTTCAACGGTGAAAAAAATTTCATGCTGGAAAGCAGAAGATACTTTTCTCATACTTTCTCTGTCATTATGTTGAGATAGAACTTTAAAATTACTTAACATCTTCAGGCATTGCTGCCCTCATCTGTGTGTCAAATGTGTCACACTACATTATACCTAATGCCTATTTTTTCTCTAAAACTATATTTCTGGTACAGTGAGTTTAGATAAGGATTTAGTTTCTGCTTTTGTGTCTACATTGAAAAACAAAAAAAACAAAAAACAAGTAGTTAATTCAGTACAAACAGCCAAATCTTGTATACACAGCCGGAATGGAATGTGCATTCCAGGAACAGGTTTTGATAGGCTGGGTACGGCTATCCCATATAATAAGATAGTTCAAGGCTTCAAATTTAAGCATCTCTGGTGGGAAGATCTAAGTATCACAAATCACATACATCTTGACCTTATGAGAGGAGGAGGTGGAGGTTGAAAAACAAACTAAAGTGGCTCTACAGGTCAGGAGGCATTACTAAGTCATTTTCTGCAATGGCCATCAGAAATTGCTAGGCAGAGTTCCTGTTGTACTTGAACAGAGCTCCTAGCATAATGTCTGGAGATTTAAAATGGAAATATACCAGTCATTATGAATGAATAACAGCTATGCTAAAATCACTAACAGCACATTTTTCTTGAGCTGTCAGTAGGAACAATCATCAACATTATTTTATTTGTCTTCAGAATCTCTGCCTTACTAAATTCTTATTATTAACTAGTAAAGTACTAACAATTTGAGTTAAATGCCGTAGGCAACTCAAAGTCATTTGTATCTATTGTATATCTCAATGACAGGGATATCAACAACCTTGATTTCTTCCCTTAACCTATGGAGCAACAAGAACAATCTATTTGATTCACTTAAAGGCACTTGCAGATTTGTCCGTTCTTCAGCAAACTACAAGCAGCATGTAAGGTCTCCTCATTTATTCACAACTTTCTTTCGCATTGCATGAACGATCTCATTTAAAACCACAGAGAATCTATTGCTAGAATAGATACTAGAATAGGTGATTATTCTTAAAATACAGATTTTGGTCACCAGCAGATTTAAAGTAAATGGTGTGCATGGGCAGGAGATTGATGACAAGATTTAGGTCATGAGTTTCTACATGTGAGTTTTAATATTTAGTGCAGAATTTTCTCTCTCCAGGTAAAAGTCTGTTGCTTTTGTAATCTTCGTTTGTTTATTTATTTTAGTTCTCCTCCACAGAGTGCAATGACATACCATCTTCTGTCTGGTTTCTCAAAATGAAAGTAGATTTATTTAGTCTTTTTCATTAGAATACTTCATGTTATTTATAGTTAATATTATCTTTAAGGTACAAAAGGATTTCTATCTTATTTTTGTTTTCTGGATTCAATTTTAGTGGGCTTTTCTTGAAACTCAGTCAGTAAATGCCTTGGGAATCCGAAGACAGTTGGGAGAAAATCAAAGAAATAGATATATTTTCTTTTCTCAAGCAAACTTTGCAAACTTATGGAGATCTATTTATCTACATAGGGATGTAGAATGATAGACATACATGCACACATACCTATAAATTCTCTGTAATATATAACAACATCACAAATATACTGGCCAAAAGAGACATTGTGTTCCTCAAGATTTATATTTCAGAGTCCTGACTTCACCATTCACGAGCTGTATGAGCATGAGAGAGTCGCTATATTCCTCAGTTTCCCCCTCTGTAAATGGGGACTCTGTTGCTACTTACGGGATGATAGAACTGAATAAAATAGGAGTGAAACAGCTAATGTAGTGTTTGAATACAGTAACTCTTCTCTCAGTTACAATTAGTATACATAATCTATATGTGAGATGAGAGCAACATGAGTTCAAAGTTAACACCAATTATTTTAGATTGGCCCTGGGAGAAATCAGGGAGGAAGCACATTCAGATTTTGATTCTCAGGCACTAGAATAGGGCACATCCTTTTTTGCCAAGTGACAAGAATGAAGAAGGAAAAATAAGCAAAAGTTGAATGAGGCATGGTATAAATTACTCCACCCACATCCTAAATACCCACCTAAGGCATGTGCGATAGGCCCTGAGGTGACCACTCAAAAGAGCCCTCGGTTACCAGAACACACCAAACTTTAATCACATTTCCAAGATCTCCTGGCTCATCCAGGGGCTGTAGGGCTCAAATGCTAATGGCTTCACAATCCTCTTCTCTGACGGTTTGTTTCAAATATACATGTCTGCTAACACCTACCCTTCCCAGTAGCCTCTCTGGTAGAATGCCTCATGAGTCCTTTTCCTTCCTCCCATCTTGAGCCAGCTTGCTTTGCACGTGTTCATTGTGTGCTTCTGTAGCAACCTGATCTTTCCTATGACAGCCTTATTACCATGCACTGTGTTTTTCAACTTACATTTTGTTTCTCCAATAAACTGTAATCTCCTTGTAGCCAAGGATAATATTTTGTCATCATAGTGCATACCTAACACATGGTTAGTTCTTAATATTTGTGTAAAGAAATGGTGTCTCCACTTTCTCCTCATTTAAGTTGGTATTACATTCCTCTGTGAATGCTAACATCCCTTAGTTTTAACATCCTAATAAGATACTAGTCACAGTCATAATAGTATCTTGAATTAATGTAGACATTCTTTTGGTTTTACTTTTCAAAAATGCAATCACAGCTAAAATCTGTGCTCCTGCAACATGGCTTATTATAATGAAAAGTAGAAAAAAAATCTCTAGAAGATTTAAGAAGACTGGAGACACATTAGAAACTTTTAAATTACTTTCTGTCTCAGATTCTAAGAACATGTATTTTATTACTTTAACACTGCTGATATTTGAAGCTAATTCCGCAGATATGGATGATATACATGACATCGTTTTCTGTATTATCTACTGAAAACACAAAATGTCCCTTGGTTTTCAGAAGCAGAATAAGGGAAATTACACTAATTATCCTAAAGGGTAAGTACTTGCTTCTCATTTATTGGGTTTGCTTCATGTTACATATGTTATATTTGGAATAAAGGCAAGAATCTTAACTTGGAGGCATGTCTGTGATTGATACAAAAATAGAAGTTCACATTACCCTTCAGAAAGTATTTAAATCTTGTGTATACAGAAAATTCTTCCCAGATCAAACAGAAAATATATACATTTTTTTAAAAGTTTATTTATTTATTTTACGAGGGAATGTCAGAGAGAAGAGAGAGAATCCCATGCAGGCCCGCACTGACAGTGTGGAGCCCCGTGCAGGGCTCGAACTCACGACCCTTGAGATCATGACCTGAACCAAAGGTTGGATGCTTAACCGACTGAGCCCCCTAGGGACCCCCAAGCAAAATATTCTTACTCAGACATTATGTCAAATGTTTACAAATAATATCAATGTGTTTATTTAAACTCTATGTTCTTGAAAGTATTTAAATATGTTACATTACATATATGTCTCCCTATATATGTAATAAGTGTGTTCTAATATTGTGGAAATAATAGGAGGTGCCCAAAGAATTTTAAAGTGTATTTTTAATAATCCAGAGCAGCACTGTCCAAAAGAAATGTAATGGGAGCCATAAATAATTTTAAATTTTCTAGGAGCCACATTTTAAAAAGTAAAAATAATCAAGTGGAATAATACATTATCATTCCAAAAGTGAACAATAAAAATATTTATGTATATCATAAATTCCTTTTTTCATACTAACTAGTTGAAATCCAGCGTGCATTTTATCCTTACAGTACATCTCAATTCGGACAAGCCTCATTTCAAGTGTTTAAAACTACATGTAGCTAGTGGCTACTATATTGGACCATGTAATTCTACAGTACAATGCTATATATATATCAATATAGTAGCAGTGCACAACCTATTTTCCAAATATCTGTCATGTGTCTGTCTATATACTAAAGTATATGCAGTGGAAGCATTAAAAGTGACGTTAAGAAACCATATTTTCAGAAGGAAGTGTTATCAGTGACATTGGAAATTTTAAGGTTTCCAAGTGGATTTTCTTTATAGAAACATCCAAGCTGAAGGAGAACACACTAATCTATTAAATATTAAAGTAATAATACTTATAATTATGGTTATAATATAACTTATGTTAAGATTTATAGTTTTGGCCCCTTACTACACCAGTATTTTTACAACATCAAACCCTTCTATAATATATGAAATTCACACTGGATGAACCTGTGGAAATATGGTATCCAGATACAACTATCATCTGTCATCCCACCGACTGGTTTGGTTGATATAATTATGTCTTCGGAAAAGCTGCCATTCTTTTCCTTTCTCATTGGCTCAGGAAAATAGTACTTGCTTAAGGGGAAGATATTTTACAGTTAAAATGGGAAATATGTTTTTACTCAAAGATTTAATATCCAATGTTTACGTAAAATAATAATGTGGGGTTTTTTTACAGTGCGTTTTTTTAAAGTATTTAAATATGCTACAAAATTCAGAAGAATTACTGGCTTCATACTGAAGACAGTGTTTATTCAAATGCCATAACACACACTGATAAATCTGTAAACACTAAAATGATTTAAGTTATGTATTGAGAAGTACTGTCCAGTAGTCATTAGCCACATGTGCCTAATTTAGATGTAGCTAATGTGACTGATAACCTGATTTTTTATTTTAAGTAACTTGAATGCAATTTTCCCTAGCTTTATTGAGATATAGTTGACAAATAACACTGTGTAACTTTAAGGTATACAGTGTGAGGATTTAATACATACACATATCACAAAATTATGATCACAATATGGTTAGTTTATGCCTTTATCACCTCACATAATTAGCATTGTATTTATTTTTTTGTAGTGAGAACATTTAAGATCTACTCTCTTAGTAACTTTCAAATATATAATACAGTATTATTAACTAGAGTCACCATGCTATACATTACATCCCAGAACTTAATCATCTTATAACAGGAAGTTTGTACCCTTTAACCAACATCTGCCCAATCCCCCAAACCCCTGCTCCCAGCAACCACCATTCTGTTTCTGTGAGTTCAGCTTTTTTAGATTCCACATACAGTACTTGTCTTTTTCTATTTGTCTGTTTGTCTATTTCTATTTGGTTTTTTGTTTGTTTGCTATTCAGTTTAAGAGTACTCTATATACTTATTAGACAGATGTTTTGCAAAGATTTTTATTTAAATTTTAAAACTGATCCTCCACTCAGTTTGATTGTTGGAAACTTTTAGTATATGTGCTGCTGAAGCGAGCACTGTTGGAAACTTTTAAATATTTGAGGAACAACTTTAACATTTGAATCTACTTTGTCACCGTCGATTTTATGATATCTAAATACATATAAAGTATTTCCAATGAAAATTTCATGTACAAATTAAGTTGTGTTATAAGTGTAAAATGTACAGTTAGTACAGTACTAATTATTTATTGGCTCATTAATAATTTTTAAAAAAATATTTAATGTTTATTTATTCTTGAGAGAGAGAGAGAGAGAGAACCAGAGCATGAACGGGGGAGGGGCAGGCAGAGAGAGAGAGAGGGAGACGCAGGATCCAAAGCAGACTCCAGGCTCCGAGCTGTCAGCACAGAGCCTGATGCGGGGCTTGAACCCACAGCTGTGAGATCATGACCTGAGACGAAGTCAGATGCTTAACTGACTGAGTCACCCAGGCGCCCCTCATTAATAATTTTTTAAAGGTTGTTTATTTTTGAGAGAAAGAAAGAGAGCAGGCAGGGGCAGCAAGAAAGGGAGACAGAGGGTCTGAAGCAGGCTCTGTGCTGACAACAGAGAGCCTGACACGCGCGGGTCTGGAACTCATGAACTGTGAAATCATCACCTGAGCCAAAGTTGACTCAACTGACTGAGCCACCCAGGCGCCCCTCATTAATAATTTTTATATTGGTTACATTTTTTACTGATTACATGTTGACAATATCTTAGCTATATTGGATTAAATATAGTGTTATTAAAATTATTTTTTTTCTGGTTTCTCTGTTTAATGTGGCTTCTAGGATAGTTAAAATTATATGTGACTCACATTATAGTTATGTTGGATAGCACTGGCATAGGGTTATCACCATCCTTTCCGTAGATACTCATTATCTTAACAAACTATGGTGGAGTTCATGAAGGGAAGGGTGGTTTCTCCAAGACAGAATTATCTTCAGAGGGTACTAATTCAGGGCACTATTCTGTGTTAAACTATTCAGTAAAATGGAAACATGAAAAAAAGCAATTCATGTAATTTCATGTATATAAAATAGTGTCATATAATTAACATAAAGAAAAATCAGGTTATAGGTAATGGCTGATGATTACAACAGTTAAGCAATAAAATCAGAAGTCACTGCTTACCATTGTAGCCTTAATAAGAAAAGCAAATAAGGAAGAATGTATCATCAATCAAAGCTTCCACAGCTGTTGTTAAAGTGCCTCATGCCTATTTATCTTTTAATTCAAGGGAAATAACTATTTTAAAGATAGCATGTAAGGGTGCCTGAGTGGCTCGATCAGCTGAGCGTTGGAGTTTGGCTCAGGTCCTTATCTCACAGTTCGTGGGTTTGAGCCCCGAGTCAGGCTCTGAGCTGACAGCTCAGATCCTGGAGCCTGCTTTAGATTCTGTGTCTCCCTTTCTCTCTCTGCCCCTCCTCTGCTTACACTCTCTCTGTCTCTCTCAAAAATAAATAAACTTAAAATAAAAGATAGCATATAGTTCACAACATGTAACCACATAGGTTGATAATGATACCTTGATGCCAAATATAATGTAAGAAATATCAATGTTGAAAGTTTATTTAAAACTATCAAAATCCTATTATGCACAAGGCATTGCACTAGGTTCTTTGGAAAATGAAGAAGGAAGGTCAGACTTTTTAAAGATAGAGACAATTAAAACCAAAATAATTTTGCATGTTGTGTTGGAGGTGTTGTATATTGGAGAATATTTTTAGCTAGAAGAATTGAAGAAGATTCATACTGTCAGTGACTTTTTATTTGGGTCTTACACTTTGCGTGAACATATTCTATGTCTGCAAGATAACTTAAAAAAAATTTTTTTAACATTTATTTATTTTTGAGAGACAGAGCGCGACAGAGCACGAACAGGGGAGGGGCGGACACAGATTCTGAAGCAGGCTCCAGGCTCCGAGCTGTCAGCATGGAGTCTGACGCGGGGCTCAAGTACATGGACCGTGAGATCGTGACCTGAGCTGAAGTTGGATGCTTAACCGACTGAGCCACTCAGGCGCCCTTGCAAGATAACTTTTATAAATTAAATGTATTGTTTTACTTAATGTATAAGATGTATTTAATGCTTTAATCAATGCTTCTCAAAGTGTGCATGGAGGTTCCTAGTGACTCTTTCATGTGGTCCTTGGAGTCCTCCTTTTTCTAATTTACATATCTGTCTGAGCCTTGATTTTTGCCAATTACAAAACCTGAAATGGCATTTCACAACAGATTGTATGCAGAACCTGATATGAGGATACATCTGTGTTACATCAAAGGAGACATTAGAAATGTCTTTTTTTTTTTGTTAAAGTGAAACAATGCCACTTTTCTGATCAATTAATTAGGTTTGGAAATGTTTTACATAAAAATGTATTATTTATGGTAATGTAATGACTGTATTATTGTTTTTTAAACAAATATTTTTAAAAATTCCTTTTTAAATTTTAATAGTAAATATCGAAAGATACAATCCACATAAAGATAAGCAAGCTCTTTGAGCCTCACAACTGCTGCTTCAAGATGATCCTGTTTTTATTATGTAATTATCAAGGGAGGAACCTGTGGAGGTACACTGCTCCAATCTCCTTTCAAGACAGTTTGTTGCAGGGCACCTGGATGGCTCAGAAGATAAGTGTCAAACTCTTTTTATTTATTTTTTCATTTTTTAATGTTTTTATTTATCTTTGAGGGAGGGAGGGAGAGAGAGAGAGAGAGAGAGAGAGAGAGATTGAGGAAGAGAGGAGATGGAGTGGGGCAAGGGCAGAGAGAGAGGGAGGCACAGAATCTGAAGTAGGCTCCAGGCTCTGAGCTGTCAGCCAAGAGCCCTAAGCAGGGACCGAACTCACAGACTGTGAGATCATGATCTGAGCTGAAGTCGGACGCTTAACCTGTTGAGCCACCCAGGCGCCCCAAGTGTCTAACTCTTGATTCCGGCTCAGGTCATGATCTCAGTTTCATGGGTCAGAGCCCCATATCAGGCTCTGTGCAGACCGCATGGAACCTCCTTGGGATTGTCTCCCTCTCTCTGCCCCTCCTTCCACTTGCACTCACTCTCTCTGTTTCTCTCAAAATAAATATACTTAAAAAAAAAAAAAAAGACAATTTGCTGCAAGTGGGTAGATGCCAGGCAGCTGCTGCATACCCTTGGATCTGTCACAGCACTCATGCCAAGGCAAAACCATTCTGGGCCCAGACAATGAATGTCCAATGTAGTACTCGACATTACAGATATTCCTTGCTTTGGGCCCTTGCTAAGACTTCCTCAAAGTTATACTGCAGTCTGGACCCCCAAACCTCCTTCCTCCCCTTCTCCTTTTATAAGAGTCAGGCTTGCCTCATGGTCTAAATGTTCCCTCACCTGCTTCTTCCTTCTTGCCCCTCTATTGTTCCTAGGCCTTCTATCAGTAAGTGTCTTGAACATTGAGTTCTATCCTGATGTCTGCCTCTTTTAAGAGGTTTAAGATCTTGAACTGATACATAAGGTTATAAGGGAAATTACTAACACCATAATTATTTTATAATATTTTTACATACTAAGAGTGCAGTATCATTTATGTAACATAGATCTGTTCTCAATTTTTGCCATTTAGGATTTCTTGCATATTTATATGGAATATATGATTGAAAGTTGAAAATATTTCATTTCTATAGTTTATTTTCTTTGCATCTGATCTCTGTCCAAATGCTATCTCATTATCTATGCCTCAATATAGTAGTTTCATATTGTTTTATTTTTATTTATTTTTTTGGTTTTGTTTTAGGGGCTTTGAGGATGTATCTTCAGGAGTGGCAATTGTGGAAAAAATAGATAATACAAAAGCAAAAGGGCCCTAGTAAGACAGTTTCCATACTTCCTTTTCTAGTCCAACCAAAGTGGCTCTTTTTTATAGAATTCATAAGCTTGAGTTTGAGGAAAGATTTTATTTGAGTTGTGTAAGTGCTAAGAAATAAATGAGTAAAAACACTGCCAAATTGATCTGCATTATACATATGTAATAAATATGTGAGGTTGGTCTTTAACTTTCATAAGTCACAATAGCAAGATATCAAACCTACAAACACAATTTAATTCCATTATTATTTAATTCATGGAAGAATGTATAATTATATCCATTGTCTTTTGGCCTGAAAATGAAACATTCTCATCATTAGGATGGAAGTGTGCTCATAAGTGTGGTGTCATGTACAACCGGAAGAAAACATTCTCAATATTTGAAAGAAGTGAAAGAAATAATTTCAGGGTTGTTCGACAAGATTTTCAAAATCATTGCATATTTTTTCTTAGATGTCAGTGTGGCAGTTTAACAATACCAAAAATCAAAGCATAAGCACAAGGACTAGTGGCATTTCGTTGAGTTTAATTAAAATTCAATATCCTGACTAAACATGGGGATGCAGAAAGCAACTTTGTCTTTGATACACATATCTGAAATTTACTTTGAACTTAAATTTTTTAATGAGAATTTCAATCCATTTAGAAATCTGTATAGTTAATTTACTGGAAATATAATGAGCACAGGGACATCTTGGTGAGGGCCTTATTCATACACAGAATGCATGTGCAACTTCAATGTATATTACTACAAAACTATAAGAGGTTATACACTAGCTTTTTAGTATTATAAAGATATCATCCAGCAGTGATTCATACTTAGTAGAAGATCAAGAATGATCCAAAACAAGAAAAAGAGAAAATAAAAGATTACAATATTCAGGAAAATAAGACCAAGCACATTTACTGATGACTCTACTTTGTGGTATATGTGTATCAAGTGGCTAATTGCTCAAATGGAAAACTTCCCATTCTTTATCCAAAAGATAATTTGCCAATCTTCATCTGATCCACTGTTTGCTGTTTAAAGCCACTGCCTGATAATGCAGAAAGTTTTTTTCTAGTTATCTGCAACAGAGACTCATACGCCATTAAAAAAACGAAAACAAAAACAAAAACACAACAGCTATTAGAATGGAACAGGTGCCTGGGAGAAGGAACAGCAAGTGCCTGTGCAGTGGATCTGGCCATCATGAGGTGGATGCCGTCAAGATCACCAAGTCATAGTAAGAGTGAATGAATCAGGGGTGGCTGGGTGGCTGAGTCAGTTAAGCATCAGCGTCTTGATTTCAGCTCAGTGCATGATCTCACGGTTAGTTGTGAGACTGGGCCCTGTGGGCTCCGTGTTGAGCATGAAGTCTGCTTGGAATCCTCGTTCTCCCTCTCTCACTGCCCCTCCCCCACTCATGTCTCTCAAAATAAATAAATAAACATTAAAAAAAGAATGAAGGAATCCGTAGTAACTGTCATTAAAAGGAATGAGCAAATATGGCATATAAATACAGGAAATACTCTTTCGTCATAGTACTAATCAAATAAATGCAATTTAAGAGAACACTGCAATTGGGCGCCTGGGTGGCTAAGTCGGTTAAATGTCCAACTTTGGCTCAGGTCATGATCCCACAGTTCATGGGTTCAAGCCCTGTGTTGGCCCCTATGCTGAGGGCTCAGAGCCTGGAACTCCTGCTTCGGATTCTGTGTCTCCCTCTCTCTCTGCCCCTCCCTCACTAGCACTCTATCTCTCTCTCTCTCAACAATAAATAAAACACAAAAAAAATAAATAAAAAAAGAACACTGCAACAGCTTTATATCTTTTCAGGTTAGCAAAATTCATATTAATAAGTAAAAGTGTGTGAAGTTGGTGATCTGAATACATTACTATTGATTGTCTAGATTTGGATATCATTTCTGAAGGACATTTGAAAATTGGTATTAAAATTTTTTAAATTGATCAATACTACAATTTCATTTCTTGGGATGTATCTGAAGGAAACTGTAAGAAAATAATGGTTCAAATGCATAAATGTAAAAATATTCATGTGGCATGTGTTTGATAGGAAACACTCTTTATAATTTAAAGTTCCAAGAAAAGGGTCAGAATTTGAAGCACTGAATTTGGTTTTCCTTCTGGTGTATGCATTCTTCCCGAATGCCCTGATTCTTTTGTATCTTCTGCAATTGTGTTCTTTCCTTTTCCTCCCATTCACCAGACAACACACTCTAATATGACTTCTGGTTTCACAATTTCCCCCAAACAGCCCTGTTGTTTTCATTAATAGCTATTATTTCTCATTTAAAAAGTTATACCAACCTCATCTGTGTATTCTGACTGTTACTTTTCTCTCTTGTCTCGTCTCAACCATCCCAAACAGCCTTATCTCAGTCTGGTGTTCCTTCCCACCATCCACTCCAGCTTATGTGTTTAAGAAGTCTCTTTTATATCCAGACACGTTTGGGTCTAACTTTGACTTACATAGCTCTAACTTGCTAACATTTTCCATTGGACTTCAGGTAAAGCACAACATCCTTACACTGATTGGCAGGACCCCTTCTTAGCATGAACCTTTCCAGCTTTTCCAGTATCTTCCAGTCGCTTTCTTTTTCTCTCCCATACTGGCCATCCTTCAGTTTCTGGAACATGCCCTTGCCCTCATCAACGTGGAGCTCTTGCATGCACTCACTCCTTCCTCAAGAAGGTTAATTTTAGGACACCCCCTTGATTTGTGACCTCCTTCTTTTGCGTTAGACAGCAGCTAAATTCCTGTTTATTTTGGATGCATTTCCTGATCCTCCAAACTAGGTCATTTTTCTCAGTCACACTCTGTTAGAATCATGCTTTCTGCTCCCCTTTGCCCTACCTTTTGTAGGAAGTAGGTCACTTCATAATTTTATAATAAGTCACACAATCAGTTGATTAACACCTTTTTAAATTGCATATTTAAATATGTCTAAGTTTTTATTCACATGATTATTTCCCTTAAATCTAACAGAACCATAATTTCTGTGGGAATCGATACTTGGTTTTTATTCCGCATTTTATTACTAGTGCCAAACACTCTTCATTAGTTATAAGCTGTAAACTTTGTCCCACACACTAATGAAAATTACTTTTGATGCTTTCTTTTGGTAAACTGGAAATACGCTCAGTTATCAATATAAGGATTGTTGTAATTTATTGTTATGATTATAGTGGGGGCACTAGAAGAAAGAACATAGAGATTTATATAAGAATTGATAATTTTGTAGTTTTCTTCCAATTTTCCACATCCTAACTAAACCTAGTCCTTCTTTGGTCATTCCTTGGCTAAGAAGATAAAAACTTTACCAAACTCTGATGGTGTTATGCCATACCAATATTATCAAGATTTCCTAAAGGAGTAAGAAACTAATAATGTGAAGTACATGCTAGAAAAAGAATTTAAAAACAGAAAAAAGAAGTGACTTTTAGAAAAAAGTCTCATTCCAGGAAGCAATACTATGAAAGAAAGAAAAAGGATGAAGTAAAACACGTGCACACACATGCACGTGCAAACACACACAAGCACACACTTGCACACCCCAAATATTCACTCATGTTAGTGTGTGCATATGTGTGCACATGCACGTGGGTGTGCACGTGTTTTACTTCATCTTTTTTCTTTCTTTCATAATATTGCTTCCTGGAATGAGACTTTTTCTAGAAATCACTTCTCTCTTTTTTTAATGTTGTTGTTTATCTTTTATTCCTGCGATACAATTAAAAATCAACTATATAAGGAGGAGAAACACTTTAGGGCTGTAGAGACATCTTCAAAAGAGAGACAAATGGAAAACTGATTTGTTTTCATGGGTTTCAAATGGTTGGGGAATATGATAAAAGTGCAGACTTGATAGAATGTACATTTACAGATAATTTAAAGTATGTTCACATTAACAGCATTAGCCTTATCAGAATTTTAGTGCTTAGGGCTTCCTTTGATTTCCTGAATTTTAACAAGCATAATTATATTTCCATTTGATAACTATCGTGGGCACAAAGTTTTTAAAACAAATCTTCATGGACATCATCACACACTAAGAAACTTTGAATCAGCTCTTGGGTGAAACTGATTATCCAGGCTAGAGTCCCCACATGAGAGTCTTCATTGTTGTTCAACGTGTCAAAAATATTTAATAAAACCTTTTAGAAGTAGCTAACCACATACATAAGGAGAACCTGACAATGCTTAGTACGTATAACATCTGAATGTTTGTGGATATAAAAAAAAAATCTCCTAGGAAATATGTTGCCTACATAGGGAGGTTTTAAGTTAAGCAGTTAGACTTTATAAACAGATGGGATCACAGTCGCTTCTGTTTCAGGACACCGTGTCATTCTGGATGTGCCACTGTGCTACAGCAGTTTCTTCCCACTAGCCCACTCATGCCAGTCATTCACCTTCTGGTACATTGGGGTTTCATTAGCTCAAAACTGCCTGACCTTGTGTCGGGCACAAGTCGACAGGTAGTTCATAACCCTTTGCTGTCAGAATTAGCATTCATGATACTCCTTAAACTGTGGTGCAAATTTAGAGTTCGTTATTAAATGATGCATATGTTACTACACTTATAACTGATTCAGTCTAGTTATTTTTAGCTTGACCTTTTCTGTATTCATCAAATCAGTTTTGAAACAGACATTGAGGTACCCTTTACAGTTCGTTATAAAAATTTCTATGGCTGATATTTCAGATGGAGTTTTCCAGATTCTCAGTGGCTCCATAATAAATGTTAGACTTCAATGTTAGTTTAAATAAAAATGAAGTAAGCATGGATCCCCAGGATATTAATGATCCTTTTTTTTTCAACCCTGGAACAGCTTCACTCTCCAAGTATAACTGGATTGGAAATAATACACATTCCCGTAGGTATTAAAAGTGACAAAAGTAGAACTAAGAAGAACAATTTATGTTATGGATTATTATAAATTATTAATTCTTTTCTGACTCTACCCTTCCCTCATTAAGCTAACATTGAAAAATATCAAACCCAAAGAGATAGATAATATTCAGCACAAGATACTACAAATTTTCTTCATAACTACAGTGAAACCACATCTTACTATTTTAATTAGGAATTTCAAAAGGCTGATTCTTAGAAATTATTCCTGGAGCAAGAAAACAGGACTGCAAGGAACTTTGTTTCATCAACGATGGAGTCTAAGACCCGTAGGAATAAAAACCAATGATGTGGGAGAAGGGCACCCAGGTATACAGTAGAGAGAGACCCTTAAATATAATAAAGGAGGAGATATAAATCTTAAAGGGTGCCTTTGGTCTTCCATCATCTTTAGTGAAATTCATTATTGATGCTCTAGGAAAAGTGTAGAATTTTGCACTGATTCCCTGCTTTACAAACTGTATGGATTTACACATGCTTAGTGGTAGGTCATATGTAATAGAAGTTGTATGTATCTCATTATCTTAGTACTTTTTTCCTTGTTTTACTATTATTCTACAGCAATTTAAATATTATGTGGATTTTATGCCTATTATTAAATGAAACTGAAGGTGATGTTTGTAGACTGGGGAAATTCAAATAGCTCAGGCAAGTATTTTTAGAGGCTGAAGGTAAATACTTCAAGAAATAAGCTGATGGAGAGAATATTTTAAAAGGCGGCTTTTCCTGTATTATCATAATGACTCGATCTCAGTGCTGCCTTACTGAAGTAAGATCACAAAAGAAATGTTACTAAGAGGTCGGTATAAGGCCTTTGCTGTTTCTTCACTCGCAAAGCAACTAGTCAGTCACAGAACATCCGTTTTTAAACTTGCGAGATTTTCTTGCATTTCAGACAATGTATTGTCCATTAAGTTGGACACATACACATAAAAAGGGCTTACCTATTCCTTATCAGTTCAGATGCTTTAAAAGACACTGAGTTTGGGGCTCCTGGGTGTCTCAGTCGCTTAAGGGTCCATCCGACTGTTGATTTCTGATCAGGTCATGATCTCACAGTTTGTGAGTTCAAGCCCCGCACGGGGCTCTGTGTTAGCAGTGTAGTGCAGAGTCTGCTTGGGATTCTCTCTTTCTCTTTCTCTCTCAAAATAAATAAATACAACTTAAAAAAAAAAGACATTGATTTTGGAAAAAGAGTAGCAGTGAAACAATAAAACGTCAAGAACTGAGTTTCTCCTGTGAACCTGATTTGGGAGGGCGAAAGAGTTTATCATAGAAGTGATTTAAATTTTCCTGCTCTTATGAGCATATATTTTTTTCACTACTCAGTTGTACATGTCTGTTTCTCTTTGCAATGCTCAGTGTACTATTTCTTTTTGCAGTATCCTTCCTTATTCATTCATGATGCAAACTTTCACAGCCTCACAAACACTGAAATCTAACAGGCATAGGTCTGTTCTTCAAAATGCTGCACATTTGCAATTGTTGTATTTACTTACCCTTTTGGGAAGGTCATGTTCACTTCAAGCTCTTAGTCCTTTTAACGTCCCTTTGAACAGAAATTATGTTCTGCCATAACCCAAGAATTTATAGGGTTTACTGAGAATTGGCTTAAGGTTATCATGAGCCATTTCACCCTAACCTTCCAGAGGCTCAAAAACAGCTTCTTAAGTGTCAGCTAGGTACAGGGCTGACAAAATAGGGTAGTTCAAGTACCAAAAAGGTGAGGTGCATTGTACATATAACATACTGAAAACAAGTATGTTCCAAGATGATTATTTAGGGAACTAATGTTTTCATAATTACGTTAGAGTTAGAGATATATCTAAAGTGAGGTTAGGGGCGCCTGGGTGGCGCAGTCGGTTAAGCGTCCGACTTCAGCCAGGTCACGATCTCGCGCTCTGTGAGTTCGAGCCCCGCGTCAGGCTCTGGCCTGATGGCTCAGAGCCTGGAGCCTGTTTCCGATTCTGTGTCTCCTTCTCTCTCTGCCCCTCCCCCGTTCATGCTCTGTCTCTCTCTGTCCCAAAAATAAATAAACGTTGAAAAAACAAAACAAAAAAAAAAAAAATTTAAAGTGAGGTTAAACTTCTCCATGCCTAATCTATGCTTCTAGCCCATGATGACATTATGGAAATACAGTTCTTGAATATGTATGAATAAATTTAAAATATTCAATCCAAAAATTAAGATTAGTAAATGATTTATTTTATATAGATGTCTTATATTCTCCATTTCCCTCCACTTACATTACCTACAAAGTACATTGTATAGTGATAGTTAATATTCTTTTTCATATTGAAATATGTAATAGAATTTCATATTAAAATAATATTGAATCATGTTTTGATACCAAATTGGCATTTTATACTGGCAGAGAGACTCCTAAAAACTCTAGCATTCCCTGTTTACACAAAGCTTTAGAAAAATCAATATTCACCGACTTTGTTTATTTCAGAAATGATGGCTAAGAGAAGTTTACCAGATTCCTAGCAATTTACAAATTTTTCTGTTACTCATTTAATATATCAGAATGATCCTGCATTGTTAAAATATATTCTCCCCGAACACCCATATTCATTGTAGCATTATTCATAATAGCCAAAATGTGGAAGCAACCTAAATGTCCATTAATGGATAAAGGAATTGTGATACACACATACACAACACACACACACACACACAATATGTATATATAGAGAGAGAATATTGTATATACACACAATGTGTATATATATATATATATATATATATACATAGAATATTATTCAGCCATATTAAAAAAGAAATCCTGTCACATACTACAACATGGATGAAACTTGGGGATATTATTCTACGTGAAATAAATTAATCACAAAAATCTATTTTAACTTTTATAATAAATTATTACTTTGATAATTTAATCTAGATCATTTACTCTATTTAGTTTCTATGAGAAATAAATTAATTGAAATATCAAATTGCAAAAGTATGGCATGATATCAAAATGTGATATCCTGGCCTAGTAATTTAGATCTTTGCCAAACTTATCTGAATGTCATCCCTCTCTGTCTCTCTCTCTCCCTCTCTCTCACAAACACACACACACACACACACACACACACACGCGCGCGCGCGCACACAGACACACACTCTTGTTTTTACCTTATTTCCAACTTCTAACTAGAAATTTTATCCCAAGCACCATTATTGTTGGTTTTTTTCAGATAATCTGATTTCAATCACAAAAATTTTAAATGCAAGAGAATAAATTACCTATTTTTAACATTTTAAAATATAAAATAATATATATTTAGATGCATGATAAACAAAAAAAGAATAAATGGCACAGGTGCCTGGTGGCTCAGTCATTTGAGTGTCTGACACTTGATTTTGGCTCAGATCAGGGTCTCACAGTTCATGCGTTCAAGCCCTGCATCAGGCTACACGCTGACAATGTGGAGCCTGCTTGGGATTCTCTCTCTCCCTCTCTCCTCTCTCTGCCACTGTGCTTGCTTGCTCCCTCAATCTTTCTTTCAAAATAAATAAGTAAACTTTTTTTAAAGGAATAAATTCCATAATTGTACATATGCAATGATTATTTTAGCTTTTATTACTAGAGCAACATCAATAATAATGCTAATAAATATGCTTATGTTTATTTTTAATACCTTTCTAATTCCTCTTTTCTCAATTTACTATTTTTTGGGTAAGGCAAGTGATGATTTTGCAAAAACTGTAGCATAACTAGTCTGTATATTTGATGTAGAAAACAGAAACTTTAGAGGTGCCTGGGTGGCTCAGGTGGTTGGGTGTCTGACTTAAGCTCATGCCATGATCTCATAGTTCGTGAGTTCAAGCCCCATGTAGGGCTCTCTGCTGACAGCTCAGAGCCTGCTTTGAATTCTGTGTCTCCCTCTCTCTCTGCTCTTCCCTCATTCACGCTCTGTCTCTCTCTCTCTCAAAAATAAACATTAAATTTTTTTTAAAAAAATAGAGAAACTTTAAATAAAATGGGTTTTAATTCAGAGATCAATATTGAAAAATGTGTATTTTTTTATTAGAGCTATAGCCATAGCTAAGTTATAACAATTATGATCCACCCAGTTCTCAGATTAAAAATGGAATAATGCTAAACTTACAGGGCTTTTATGAAGTTTAAATGAGATCCTAATTACATGTCTAACATGACATTTGATTTTCTTTCTTTATTTCATTTCCACAAGTGAATATTTGATTTGATGATTTGAAACTCAGAGCACAGTTGCTCATATAAAATACAGAAGAAATATTGCTGCTTTTCATTTCAGATTTCCACTAGGTAAAAGATGATAAAAATATTACTATTATAAACTATACAGATCACTAAAGAAAACCCACTGCTTTGGAAATCATTTCCAATTCATACACAGGACACTAGATATATTTGTTTATATACTTTTTATTTGTAGAAGTTCTAGTTGATCACAATCTACATGATGTGGTAGTAGATATGAATATTAATAAATCATTAATTCTATAGTTTACAAAAACAAGACTTCTTCATCAAATTCTTGTTTCAAATTTAATAATTATTTGACTCAAAAAATAAAAATAGAAACGAAGAATCCAGACTCTTGATTCCTAAAATATCCCTTTCGTCATGCAGATTGTTGCTAAATCAAGGGTTTTGTGATTCAAGAGCAAGCTGTACATGAAATTGCAATTATGATCATGAATCAATTTACCAGGTCATTAAGCCTAATAATCACAGCTTTACTTTTTATTATTATTATCATATAATTATTAACATGATTCTTAAATAATGTTAGATATTATCATTAAAAAAGCTAGGTAACAATGTAATATAACAAGCTGTGATGTAGCCCTTTGCCAATTTGCAACAATTTGGAGAATGCTAAGGATGGAAAAATGGAAAGAACCTGGGTCCTGGCACCTGGGTGACTCAGCCAGTTAAGCGTCTGACTCTTGATTTTGGCTCCAGTCATGATCTCATGGTTTGTGGCTTGAGCCCTGAGTCGGATAGCGTGGAGCCTGCTTGGGATTCTCTCTTCACCCCTCTCTCTCTCTGCTCCTCCCCCATTTGTTCTGTCTCTCTCTCTCTGTCTCTCTCTCTGTCTCTCTCTCTCTCTCTCTGTCTCCCCCCTCCCCCCTCAAAAATAAATAACTAAATATAAAAGTGAAGGAAAAAAAGTAAGTTTCTTTAAAAAAAAAAATAAAAAGAACCTGGGTCACTGAATGTATGTATATACATAGGTTACTAGATCCTTCCCAGAATGCCTACTCTCAGACTCCTTATCACATATGAAAACACGCATACACTTCTGTCATGCCACGATAAACTTTCTTTGGTATTCCATATTCCGAAAATGTCTACCTCTACTTCAAATTATTTTTTTTCTGTATTCAAGCAGTATATCAGTTAGTAATTGCCAAACAAGCAAACAAACAGACAAACAAAAATCCCTAAATTCAATGGCTAAAAACCCCCCAAAACAATCATTGGAGCATCTGATTATCTCTGCTGGTTAAGAGTTCAACTTTGGCTCGGGTCTTGATGTCACAGTTCTCAAGTTCAAGCCCTGCATCAGGCGCTCTGCTGTCAGTGGGGAGCCTGCTTCAGATCCTCTGTCTCACTCTCTCTCTGCCTCTCCCTTGCTCTTGTGTACATGTGCACATGCTCTCTCTCTCTCTCTCTCTCAAAAATAAACATTAAAAAATAACAAACATTTATTCTCACATCTGCAGATTTACATGCAGCTGGCTGATCTAGCCTAACTAACCTGGGGGTTCTGCTGATCTCATCTAAACTCACTTCTGCGTCTGGGAGCTGTCTGTCCTCAGTGGGCTTTCTCATGTTCTTCCCACCAAGATGGTAGAAGCTGTAAAAGAACAATTGTGCAGGCACATTTCAAATATCTCCTTGTGACAGGTCTACTAACATCCCATTTGTGTTACAGAAAATCATAAGCCTAATGCATCATCACAGAAGTGAGGAAGTTTCATTTCCCATGGAACTGAGGGAGAGAAAGGGAACATTTCTGAGAAATAACCTAATCATACTTTAGAGTTTTTACATTAATATAAGAAGTGGTTAAACTCGTAACTTGTAGGCAGTGCAGAGAGCTTCAGAGCTCCAGTTATTTCCAAAAAGATCTCTGCTCTAACTTCCATACATCTCAGAGTAAAAAGGGGGCCCCAAACCATTGTGTGATCTTAGCCAAAACTCCTTACCAATCCCTATACTTGGCCAACAGTCATTTGTCTATCATGATAGACAGATGCGCTTTGTTGGAAGATTGTCCATAACCCTTTTGCATTGCTAAACATCTTGTGTTTAGCATTTGTTATAAACTATACTTACAAGATGCTTACATGGCAAACAGTCTTGAACGATGGAAATAATTACTTCTAGGAGCAGAAAGCAGATCCATTTTTTGTCCAGGGTAGAGTTCAATGTAATGTCTTTTCCTGAGGAAAGACTAGACAGGTTACCTTGTAGCCAAATATAAAACATTCGGTCTCCTTAAGCCTGGTGTTACTTATCTGTGATAGGAATATACTGCATGCACGGCTGCCCCCAGATCACTCTTTATCACTCCCAGGGACTTCCAGGACACAAAGTTCATGCTGCTCGCTGGACTGTGAGTAATGAAGTCCTTTGTTTCTGACAGCAATCTGTCTTTGGCCAGCATCTACAAAACAGTGGCAGTCTAACTTATAAGGTTGCAAGCAGGGTAAAATCTCAGAGCCTTCATGCTTCGTGCTGCCTTTTGTCTTGGTTGATATCAATTACCAAGGTAAACCAGGGCTCACAGGGTCTTCCAGTTCTCACCTCCTCAGAGCTCTGTCCATACCTCCTTGCTAACCCATTTTTCATTCTGTCTGAGCTCTGAAAGCACTTCTCCTGTGCCCTTAGAAACACTCCTAGTCAATAGCAAAATTCATTATACTCTGAACCCCTTCTCTGTGCTCTATACTCTCTTATTCTTTTACCCCTACCTTGAGGATGCTGATTCTCTCAAGTGGGAACTGATTTTTTTCCTCCCACAGCATAGGGCTAGAAGTAGGGTAAAGAATCCCTTTCTCCTTGCCTCCCCTTTCCAGCCCAGAAAAAAAACAAAAAATCAGCCTTGAATCTCAAGTCACCAAATAAAATCAACAGCTATCCTTCCTTTTTAAAAACCACTTAGCTATCTTTTTTAAAACAAATAATTGATATATAATTTTCCTACTATAAAATTTATTCGTTTTAAGTGTACAATTCAAGGATTTTAGTAATCACTTAGTAAATATTCTGTTATGCAACCATTACCATAATACAGTTTTATCTTTTCATGTTTTATTTTAATTTTTTAATGTTTATTTTTTGAGAGAGAGAGAAAGAGAGAGAGACCGAGCATGAGCAGGGAAGGTGCAGAGAGATAGGAAGACACAGAATAGGAAGCAGTTCCAGCTTCCTCTGAGTTGTCAGCACAGAGCCCAACATGGGACTAGAATTCATGGACCTCGAGATCACGATCTGAGCCGACGTCGGAAGCTTAACCCACAGAGCCACCCAGGCACCCCTACCATAATCCAGTTTTAGAAAATTTTTTATCACTCCAATAAGATCCCTCCTGAGGATTAATAGCTAATCTCCTTTCCTATCCCAGCCTTAGTCAACCACTAATCTATTTTCTGTTGCTATAGATTTGAATTTTCTAAACATTTCTTATAAATGGAATGATAAAATATGTGATATTTTCTGTGTGTATTCTTACAATTAGCATAATGTTCTTCAGGTTTATACATTTTGTAGCATGTCAGGATGCCATTCCTTTTTATTGCAAAATAGTATTCCATTGTTTAGATGAGCTCACTTTCCTGAACAATTCACCAGTTTATGGGCATTTGGTTACATTTATTGGCTATTATGAGTAATTCTCCTATCTACATTTGCTTTCAAGTCTTTATGCAGACATATATATTTTTTTATTTCTCTTGTGTGGAAACCTAGGAGTGGAATCACTTGATAATACAGTAAATTTATGTTTAATATTTTTAAAAAAACACCAAACTCTTTTTCAAAGGGGTTGTATCATTTTCCGTTTCCATAAGCACTCCATTTCTTCATGTCAACATGTGTTATGATCACTTTTTTTTTATTATTGAAGTATAGTTGGCATACAGTGTTATATCAGTTTCAGGTGTACAACATAGTGATTCAACAGTTCTATACATGATGCAGTGCTCACCGTAAGTGTTGTCACCATCTGTCACCATACAAAGTTATTACAATATTATTGACTGTATTCCCTATGCTGTAGTTTTTATCTCCCTGACTTATTTATAACTGGAAGTTTGCACCTCTTCATTCTCTTCATTTATTTAACGCAGCCCCCTTCCCTTGAAACCACCAGTTTGTTCTGTATTTAAGAGTCTGTTTTTCGCTGTTTTTCTACTGCACTCATTTTGGTGGGTGTGAAATGGTATCTCATTGTGGGTTTAGTTACCTAGAAATCTCTGTAGATTTCAGACTCTTACTAATTATAATTTAACTGAAAGCCCTCTCTGTCATTATTCTTGGTGTTTGTAAAAACCACATACATGCTTTTTTAAATAATGTGATCTTTCAGTAACTAGATCTCCTTTTCCCTAACAACTTTCATAGGTTCAGTTCTATGAATCTGACTTTTTTACACCTTTTGTCTGTCCCAGCTTACCCTTCACAGGGCTGCAAAGCTACTGTTTTTTTACTCTATAAGCATTTTTCCTTTGAATGCTTCTCATCCCTTCCATGTACTCCTTTCCATCCATAACAGGCCTCAGTTCCACAGTTCATAATTTAATCTGTTTTTCAATATCAATTCCCTCATCACAACTATGCTTCCTTTCATACTTATCTATTGCAAGAGCCAGGTCTCTGCCTACTCCTGATGTTAACTGTTGCTCAAGAAAATCACAGTCCTGTTTACCGGCTTTAGTATAGTTTAGTTTAGTTTAGTTATTTACTTATTGAAAGAGAGAGAGAGAGAGAGAGAGAGAGAGAGAGCGAGCTAGCAGGGGAGGGACAGTGAGAGAGGGAGAGAGAGAATCCTAAGCAGGCTTCATGCTGGCAGGGCAGTGCAGAGCCTAATGTGGGGTTCAGACCCATGAACCATGAGATTAAGACCTTAACCAAACCAAGAGTCAGATGCTTAACCAACTGAGCCACCCAGGTGCCCCGCAGCTTTATTTTAATGTCTTGACTGTTAGCGTCAAGTGAGCCCTTAGTGCTGCAAGGGAGACCTCCTACATGTCCCTAGGCTTTCATTAGCCTGCAGTTTCCCATCTTGTCCTTTCACCTCATAACTCCAACTACCTTCTGCCCCATTCTCACTTCCAGCTGACGATTTCGCTTCTGAGAAAAGAAGCAATCACAAATAGTATTTTTCTCACCATGCATATATAAACCATATGTTCTGTGTTCCCACCTATTGCCAGGGAAGAAAAGTCTGTACTCTTCTGGAAAAACAACTCCTCCACTTGAGCACTACATCCCTCCTCTTTCACAAGGTTACAGCTCCATCCATTTTTCCCTCCCTTCACTGTCATTTCCTTCCTCTACCTCTTGGATCAATCCCATTGGCATTCACTAATGCTATAGATCCCTCTTTAAAAACACAAAACAAACAAACCAAAATCTTTCAGTCTTTCAAAAATATTGCTGTAGCTATTGCCTTTTTATGTAAACTTTCCTTGAAAAGAGTTATGCATACTCACTGGTTGTGATTCCTTTCTTTCCTCAACCACTTCACTGAAGCTTTCCCCCTCACTGCTCTTCTGAAAATGCATGTCATGATCTCCAGTGGACCTACACATTACTGAATCCCCAAATCATGTCTTTGTCTGTGGTGTGCTGGTTGATGTTGATGATGACTTTCAGTGGGAGAAAAATTCTCTAGTTCTGAGTCTGCAGATTTTTGTGGTATAAAACACTCTGGCCATGGCCGATTTCAAGCTTCTAACATGATGTTAATGAACACAATGTGAAAAAAAAATCATGCAAGTGGCTCTCATTTGCTAGTAGAGTAAGTAGGTTCCACGCCCAATGAATGGATTGGTCTTTTTTAAAAAAAAATTTTTAACGTTTATTTATTTTTGAGACAGAGAGAGGCAGAGCATCAATGGGGGAGGGTCAGAGAGAGAGGGAGACACAGAACCCGAAACAGGCTCCAGGCTCTGAGCGGTCAGCACAGAGCCCAAAGTGGGGCTTGAACTCACGGACTGCGAGATCATGACCTGAGCCGAAGTTGGACACTTAACTGACTGAGCCACCCAGGCGACCCCCTATGGATTGGTCTTAATGGATGTTGCTTTACCTGCAATATTTCACATATTGAATCATTCAGTACTTCTCAATTCAATACTGCATACATTTCTGGAAAATTCCTTTTTCTGATATTACTCCTATAAGGTGGTTTACCTCTTCCCAGGCTCTTGTGTGGAACCAGTTTATACTCCTTATTTCTGGGTCTTGGAATTCTCCATTGTTGTATCCTGGTAACTCTTTTCTTTTTCATTTACATGCTAATGTTAAGATCTCATGTAAGGCCTTGAAATTAAATATCTTCTTTATATGCAAATATCTTGTTCAGATTTATCTCAAATTGCCTGAATTCATATATCAAATTATGAACTCAGTATCTTCACTCGGATATTTAAAATTTAACATGTCCACTAATAAACTCTGGGCATTCTTTTCCCAGACCTGCTGTAACTACAATATTTTCCATTCTTCCAGTTGCTTATTCCAAATGTCTGAGTAGCATTCTTGACTCTTCTTTTTTTCTCACGTCTATATGTCTATCCTGACATCTTTGTTTTCAGACAATATTCAGAATCAACTGCATCTTGGTATCTCCATTACAACCACTTTGCTCCACATCATCATCACATTTCATAGACATTATTTCAATTTGTCTTCTAGTCTCCCTGTTTCCACCGTTTCCTATATATTCTACAAACAGAAACAAACAAAAATGCAAACAAATAAACAAAAACAGTGTTCTTCTGAATAGTATGACCTATTATATCACTGTTCTGTTCAACTTTAAAATGTTTTTTTAGCTCAAAGTTAAGTCTTTACATTGCCCTACAAATTTCTGTGTGGACTGACCCTCTCGATCTTGATAAATCTTATTTGCCATCACTCTCTCCTTCACTTATGTAGTCCCTATTATACCAATGCTGAATTGCTCAAAGCATGCTCTCTTTCAAGTGCCTGAAACGTTTTACCCTATATACCTACATGGTTCATGCTCTCACTTCCTTAAAATGTTTGTTCAAATGTCAAATTCTCAGTGATACATTCCCTGGCCACAACTTAAAATTGCCACACATCCCTCCCACGACACTCATCATCTTCTAATATAGCATAAACACAAGCATGTGTTCAACATACATACATGCACAATACGGATAAAAGACATTTGTATATATAGATAGAAAATATGTATATTTAATTTTTTATCTGTCTGATCCTACTGAATTATAAATTCTATAACATCAGGTACTTTTTTAATTATTCTTTTGTCTACTGATGTATCGTGAACATCTAGAAAAGTACCTGGAAAGAATAACACTATAAAGGAACTTATAAGAACTTTGTTGAAGGAATGAAAAAAAAAATAATTATGTATCACAAATGGTGATGAGTACTATAGTTAGGTCATCTTACATGACTCTCATAAATAAAGAACTTAGGGCACAATATTGGAATTTAATTTTAGTTCTGCCTTCCCACACACAAGCACATAATAGAAATGTGGCCCTTGATCTTTCATGACTCTGCATTAATACATTCACCAGCTGCACAACTGTTTCTTTATGTGTATGTGTTTATGACTGTTTTCTTTTACTGCATATTCTGAAAACATATCAATGAAATATTTTTTATTCTGGACCTAATAAGCCAAATGATGAAGATGAGGTTGTCATGTGGTCTAACCCTTTTGAATAAGATTCAACATGTTCTCCTGCAAAACATTTCTCTGTACAGGCAAAAAATAACTCTATTTTGAATTCAGTAACCCAGGAATTTAATGTTTTAACACTAAAACATTGATTGGCTTACATAGTCATATATATCATAGAAAGGTTGATATTTGCTTAAACTTTACATCGTCTAATTCAGAATCCCATCCAAGGTATCCTTTATTGGAAAAATAAGAAAATTGTTTGCCGCAGTCCACCATACCATGAATTCTTTCTGAGAAGATTACAAATCTGGGGATAATTTTAATTTTCATTTCTTTTTAATTGGTAGTTATCTGTGAACTTTATCCCATTTTCATTAGATTCTCTAAATGTATGTTAGAGACGAATGTGTTGCGAGGAGATAATGTACAACTTTATAAGTCCCTACAGCTATATGGATATGGCAGGCCTTATGATCTAGCATTGCTTAAAAGCTATGGTTCCTTGAATGCAAGGTTAAACAAAGTTTAATGGAAAATATAGATTAGTGTTATTTTCATGGCTCAAAAGTTATGGTTTTTAATTATAATCATTTATACTATTGGAGAAAAATATGGTTTAATAAAAAAAAACAGGATTTTTGTTTTGTTTTTTTAATCACACATCTTCTTGGAACCTATGTTGCTTCCTGAGAGCAAAATAAGTCCTCAGAGAAATGAATGGATTCTTTTGAGCTACTAAGATACAACTTTGCAACACTGTTGAACATTCTATTAACAGGCCAGAGGGGGAAACTGGTATATAAATACAGGGAAAGGAATTAATATGGAAGAGAATGGAAAAACAGAAGGAGCAAGTCTGAATATAAGTAAAGAAATGTGAATGAGATATAGGACCAAGGGATTGTGATCTTTGTAACATATTTCTCTCAATCCTCTCCCTTTTTTGAATCTATTTCATTCTAGCTTTTTTTTTTTTCTGTGCATTGCTTTTGACCATAATAGAACAGTACAAAATACATTTCTAAAGAAACTGGCATCAACTAAGCCATACTCTGCAAAACCCAAGCTAAAGATAAGGACAATAACATGTGGACTTTTACAACAAATGAGCTTATGTGATTATTGTTTTCAATTCTGTAGCTGTGAATGAACAAAGAACAGAGAAACATCCATGGGCAACAGTGGTATAAACAGAAGTGATACAAAGTGGACTAGATCATACAGATGTGGCTGGAAGAAAATGAAATAAATTAAACATGAGTCCGTAGATCATGGTATGCAACAGGGAATGGAAGAATGATTTATTGAAATGTTGTGATTTGGCAAATGTTATTAAGCCACAAGTCAACATTTTGTATAAGATTATGTTGAAAGTTAAGCTGCGTCTTACTTCCTAATTTACTATAATAGAAATTCATTTTAATTAAATTTGGTTGATTCATTGACTCATTCTCCATCTATCCACTCATTCATTCATTCATTCATTCATTGTTAATTAATTCAAAGCATATTCATTAAAAAGTTACTATAAGCTATGTACTTTATATGGGGACACATGAATGGAAAAGCAGAACAGTTCCTGCCATAATGCAAAGAAATAAATGAGATTATTTCAGATAGTCATAGAAGCTATGAAGAAATCAATTTTGTGTTGAGATAGAGAAATTGACAAAGATATGCCACTTTATTAGGATAGTCTGGGAAGCTATAGGTGTTGGATTTTTCTACATCAACCTGCTGAGCCAGGAACTTTGACAAATGGTAACTGGAAATGTGCCCAAAACACAACTAAACAAAAAACAGAACACCATGAGAAAAGCAATTTAGGTCAATATTAATCTAAATGTAACAATTTTTGTTATATACCACTTGAAGCTGGATAGAGAGAATTGGCCACCTATATTGAAACTACTTGTGACAACTATACAAAATTATTTAGAACATTGACTAAAAGGTGTAAAATTAGCTTGAATGTGTTTCTTAATAGGTTTTGGTACAGTATAAACTCATAAGTTTTTACACTGCATCATATATATTAATTTCACATAGAGCCCTCATTATAAAAGAAAATGTTGGTAATTTTATTTGTTGCTTGGATTCTAACACATCCATAATACTAGATTTTTAAATCCTAGAACTCTTTTAAAGAGGTATTTTATAAGAAGTGTAATTTCTAAAGTGTGATGACATAAAAAAGTGACATTGGAAAATTATGGGGAGGAAGGGGAAAAGGAGAGAGACATCTTCAGACTCACATGTTTTGAGTTAATAAGGAAAATCAATTATGCAGAAGGAGAGAATTTTGAATCAAGCTTTAGTATAGTTTATAATGCAACCCAGGCATTAGTCAGACTTTTTTTTTAATTTACATCCAAATTAGTTAGCATATAGTGCAACAGTGATTTCAGAAGTAGATTTCTTAATGCCTTTTATGCATTTAGCCCATCCCCCCTCCCACAAACCCTCCAGAAACCCTCTGTTTATTCTCCGTATTTAAGAGTCTTTTATGTTTTGTCCCACTCCCTGTTTTTATACTATTTTTCTTCCCTTCCCTTATGTTCATCTGTTCTGTGAGTGAAGTCATATGATATTTGTCTTTCTCTGACTAATTTTGCTTAGCATAATACCCTCTAGTTCCACACACAGTTGCAAATGTCAACATTTCATTCTTTCTGATTGCCGAGTAATACTCCAGTGTGTGTATATATACATATACATACATACATATATATATATATATATGTATATGTGTATATATATATATGTATGTATATGTATATAAATGTATATAAATGTATATATATATACATGTATGTATATGTATATAAATGTATATAAATGTATATATATGTATGTATATGTATATAAATATGTATATATACCGTATCTTCTTTATCCATTCATCCATCAATGGACATTTGGGCTCTTTGCATACTTTGGCTATTGTTGATAGTGCTGCTATGAACATTAGGGTGCATGTGCCCCTTTGAAACAGCATACCTGTATCCCTTGGATAAATGCCTAGTAGTGCAATTGCTGGGTCATAGGATAGTTCTATTTTCAGTTTTTTGAGAAACCTCTATACTGTTTTCCAGAGTGGCCGCACCAGCTTACATTCCCACCAGCAGTGCAGAAGAGATCCTATTTCTCCACATCCTCACCAACATCTGTTGTTGCCTGAGTTGTTAATGTTAGCCATTCTGACAGGTGTGATGTGGTATCTCATTGTGGTTTTGATTTGTATTTCCCTGATGATGAGTGATGTTGAGCATTTTTTCATGTGTCGGTTGGCCGTCTGGATGTCTTCCTTGGAGAAGTGTCTATTCATGTCTTTTGCCCATTTCTTCACTGGATTATTTGTTTTTGGGGTGTTGAGTTTGATAAGTTCTTTATAGATTTTGGACAAACCTTTATCTGGTATTTCGTTTGTGAATATTTTCTCCCATTCTGTAGGCTGCCTTTTAGTTTTGCTGATTGTTTCTTTCGCTGTGGAGAAGCATTTTATTTTGATGAGGTCCCAGTAATTCATTTTTGCTTTTGTTTTCCTTATATGTGGAGATGTGTCGAGTAAGAAGTTGCCAAGATTGAAGAGGTTTTTGCCTACTTTCTCCTCGAGTATTTTGATGGCTTCCTATCTTACATTGAGGTCTTTCATCCATTTTTAGTTTATTTTTGTGTATGGTGTAAGAAAGTGGTCCAGGTTCATTCTTCTACATGTTGCTGTTCAGTTTTCCTAGCACCACTTGCTGAAGAGATTTTCTTTATTCCATTGGATATTCTTTCCTGCTTTGTCAAAGGTTAGTTGGCCATATGTTTGTGGGTCCATTTCTGTGTTCTCTATTCTGTTCCATTGATCTGAGTGTCTGTTTTTGTGCCAGCACCAGACTGTCTTGATGATTACAACTTTGTAATACAGCTTGAAGTCCGGGATTGTGATGCCTCCAGCTTTGGTTTCTTTTTAAAGATTGCTTTGGCTCTTTAGAGTCTTTTCTGGTTCCGTACAAATTTTAGGATTGTTTGTTCTAGCTCTGTGAAGAATGTGGTGTTATTTTGATAGGGATTTAATTGAATATGTAGATTGGGGTAGTATTGACATTTTAACAATATTTGTTCTTCCTATCCAGGTGCATGAAATATTTTTCCATTTTTTTGTGTCCTCTTCAACTTCTTTCATAAGCTTCCTGTAGTTTTCAGTGTACGGATTTTTCACCTCTTTTGTTAGATCTATTCCTCGGTATTTTATGGTTTTTTGGTGCAATTGTAAATGGAATCGATTCCTTGATTTCTCTTTCTGTTGCTTCATTATTGGTGTATAGGAATGCAACAGATTTCTGTGCATTGATTTTATATCCTGCAACTTTGCTGAATTCATGAATCAGTTCTAGCAGTATTGTGGTGGAATATTTTGGGTTTTCCATATAGAGTATCATGTCATCTGCAAAGAGTGAAAGTTTGACCTCCTCCTGACCTATTTGGGTGCCTTTTATTTCTTTGTGTTGACTGATTGCAGAGGCTAAGACTTCCAATGCTATGTTGAATAACAGTGGTGAGAGTGGACACCCTGTCTTGTTCCTGACTTTAGGGGGAAAGCTCTCAATTTTTCCCCATTGAGGATGGTATTAGTGTTGGGTCTTTCGTATATGGCTTTTATTATCTCAAGGTATGATCCTTCTGTCCCTAATTTTTTGAGGGTTTTTATCAAGAAAGGATGCTGTATTGTGTCAAATGCTTTCTCTGCATCTGTTGAGAGGATCATATAGTTCTTGTTCTTTCTTTTATTGATGTGATGAATCACACTGATTGTTTTGCAGATAATGAACCAGCCCTACATCCCAGGTATAAATCCTACTTGGTCATGGTGAACAATTTGTTTAATGTATTGTTGGATCCAGTTGGCAAATATCTTGTTGAGGATTTTTGCATCCATGTTCATCAGGGAAATTGGTCTATAGTTCTCCTTTTTTAGTGGGGTCTCTGTCTGGTTTTGGAATTAAGGTAATGATGGGTTCATAGAAAGAGTTTAGAAGTTTTCCTTCCATTTCTGTTTTTCGGAACAGCGTCAAGAGAATAGGTGTTAAATCTTCCTTAAATGTTTGGTAGAATTCCCCTGGAAAGCCATCTGGCCCTGCACTCTTGTTTTTTGAGAGATTTTTGATTACTAATTCGATTTCTTTACTAGTTATGGGTCTGTTCAAATTTTCTATTTCTTCCTGTTTCAGTTTTGGTAGTGTATATGTTTCGAGGAATTTGTCCATTTCTTCCAGATTTCCCATTTTATTGGTGTATAACTGCTTGTAATACTCTCTTATTATTGTTTTTATTTCTGCTGTGTTCGTTGTGATCTCTCCTCTTTCATTCTCAATTTTATTTATTTGGGTACTTTTTTTTTATCAAACTGGATAGTGGTTTATCAATTTTGTTAATTCTTTCAAGGAACCAGCTTCTGGTTTCATTGATCTGTTCTATTGTTTTTTTGTTTGTTTGTTTGTTTGGTTGGTTGGTTGGTTGGTTTCGATAGCATTAATTTCTGCTCTATTCTTTATTATTTATTGTCTTCTGCTGGTTTTGGGTTTTATTTGCTGTTCTTTTTCCAGCTCTTTAAGGTGTAATGTTAGGTTGTGTATCTGAGATCTTTCTTCCTTCTTTAGGAAGTCCTGGATTGCTATATACTTTCCTCTTATGACTGCCTTTGCTGCGTCCCAGAGGTTTTGGGTTGTGGTGTTATCATTTTCATTGGCTTCCATGAACTTCTTACTTTTTTTTTTAACTTCTTGGTTAGCCCATTCATTCTTTAGTAGGATGTTCTTTAGTCCCCAAGTATTTGTTACCTTTCCAAATTTTTTCTTGTGGTTGATTTCAAGGTTCATAGCGTTGTGGTCTGAAAATATGCATGGTATGATCTTGATCCTTTTGTACTTGTTGATGGCTGATTTGTGTCCCTGTATGTGGTGTATTCTGGAAAACATTCCATGTGCACTGGAGAAGAATGTATATTCTCCTGCTTTAGGATGAAATGTTCTGAATATATTTGATAAGTCCATCTGGTCCAATGTGTCATTCAAAGCCATTGTCTCCTTGTTGATTTTTTAATTAGATGATCTGTCCATTGCTGTGAGTGGGGTATTGAAATCCCCTACTGTTATGGTATTGTTATCAATGAGTTTCTTTATGTTTGTGATTAATTGATTTATGTATTTGGGTGCTTTCACATTTGGCACATAAATGTTTACAATTGTTAGGTCTTCATGGTGAATAGACCCCTTAATTATGATATAATGCCCTTCTGCATCTCTTGATACAGTCTTTATTTTAAAGTCTAGATTGTCTGATATAAGTATGGCTACTCTGGCTTTCTTTTTGTTGACCATTATCATGAAAGATGGTTCTCCATCCCCTTACTTTCAATCTGAAGGTGTCTTTAGGTCTAAAGTGAGTCTCTTGTAAACAGAATACAGATGGATCTTGTTTTCTTATACATTCTGTTACCCTATGTCTTTTGATTGGAGCAGTGAGTCCATTGACGGTTAGAGTGAGTACTGAAAGATATGAATTTATTACCATTATGTTACCTGAAGAGTTCGAGTTTCTGGTGGCATTCTCTGGTCCTTTCTAGTCTTTGTTGCTTTTGGTATTTATTTATTTATTTATTTAGTCTTTTCTCCCCTCAGAGAGTCCCCCTTAAAATTTCTTGCAGGGCTGGTTTATTGGTCACAAACTCCTTTGATTTTTTTTTTTTTTTTGTCTGGGAACCTTTTAATCTCTCCTTCTATTTTGAATGACAGGCTTGCTGGATAAAAAATTCTTGGTTGCATATTTTTCTGATTCAGCATATTGTATATATCCTGCCACTCCTTTCTGGCCTGCTAAGTTTCTCTGGATAGGTCTGCTCTGAACCTGATCTGTCTTCCCTTATAGGGTAAGGACTTTTTTTTTTCCCTTGCTGCTTTCATGATTCTTTCCTTGCTTGAGTATTTTGTGAATTTGACTATGATATGCCTTGCTGATGGTTGGTTTTTGTTGAATATAATGGGGGTTCTCTGTGCTTCCTGGATTTTGATGCCTGTGTCTTTCCCCAGGTTAGGAAAGTTTTCTGCTATGATTTGCTCACATATCCCTTCTACCCCTATTTCTCTCTCTTCCCCTTCTGGGACCCCTATGATTCTGATGTTGTTCCTTTTTAATGAGTCACTGATTTCTCTAATTCTTAAATCATGCTCTTTTGCCTTAGTCTCCCTCTTTTTTTTTTTTTTGTTTCATTATTCTCCATAAGTTTGCCCTCTTTATCACTGATTTCCTGTTCTGCCTCATCCATCCTTGCCACCATAGCATCCATTCGAGTTTGAAGCTCAGTTATAACTTTTTATTTCATCCTGACTAACTTTTACTTCTTTAATCCACAGAAAGAGATTCTAATCTATTTTTGACTCCAGCTAGTATTCTTATTACCGTGATTCTAAACTGTTTCAGACATCTTGCTTGTATCTGTGTTAATTAAGTCCCTGGCTGTCGTTTCTTCCTGCTATTTCTCTTGGCATGAATTCCTTCATTTCATCATTTTGAAAGGAGAAAAGGAATTAATGATGTAAAAAAATGAAAATTAAAAAAATATTAAAATTAAAAAATTAAAAACAAACACACAAAAATAATCAAATGATGCTAGATTCTAGGTGTGTTTTGGTCTGGGTGTTGAAAGATTAGTGATAGATTAGTGAAAAAAGGGCATGATAGATTAGTGAAAAAAGGGGAAAGAAAAAAAAAGGAAATCATTTGAAAATTTGAAAAAATGAATACACTGAAGTAGAATAAAATGAAATGATGTAAGTAAAATACAATTTGAGAAAATTTACACAAAAGTAAAAAAATATAGTAGAAAAAATTAAAGAAAAATATTTTTAAGAAAAATTGAAAATAAAAATAAAGTTTTTCTTTCTGTATTCCAGAAAAAGAAAAGAAATGAAAAAGAGAAAAAGAAAAAAAATTTGAATAGATGGACCTGCGAACAGACTGAAATATGACAGAAATTACTTCGTTTTCCCCTAGATGTCAGACTATGAAGCGCTTGATAGTCCATAAACTAAGCAAGAGGAGAGACTCATGTTCCTGAAGAGCGAGACTGGCCCAGTTACACGGGGCTTAGTGTAATGGCGTCACCCAGCTACAGAGTCTCTAGGATCGGAACTCTCTTCTCCCTGATCAGCAATCATGCACCCGTCCTTTGTCTTCACCTTATGTCCACTCCCTGCTTTTATATGGTCTGTGACCAAGCTCCAGGCAGCACCTTACTCTAGAGTTTTATCTCAGATATGGCTGTTTTTTCCGACCCCTTATTTCTGAGGAACTGCAGCGTTGACCCGTTCTGCCCCTCTGGGGAGGGTCTCACTGAGCAATGGCCAGGTGCTGGCCCCACCCAGGTACGTTCGTGGGATCATGCTGCTGCCAACACCCAGAGACTGCAGCTGGATGCCAGGCTGCCCCAGAAGAAGTTCACATGATCCTGTAGCAACGACGTTTCAGGGATATGGAAAATCACAACACACATCTGGCACCAGGCTTCACCCCCAGCAACCTTGTTCCAGCACCAGTGAATATGGTTGTTCTCCCCAGGTCCACTGGGGCCTTTGACTTTGGGGGATCCACACAGCCTTTACCAGGTGTCCTCCCAGCAGGGGTACCACCTCCTCCGTGTGGCCTAAAGACCCTGGACTTCACTGTGCTTCTGCGGATTCGCCCTTCTCACTAGTGCTCCACCAGGTAACGAGCTGTGGAGTTTCAGACTCTGCACTTCCCTGTTTATAGAGTCTTAATGGATTTTAAACCTTCTTTCTCTTTTTTCCCTTTTTAGTTCAGTCCCTGAACCTGTTTCCACTCTTCTACTTTCTCTCCAGCTGCTTTGAGGTGGGGGCTGCTTTTCCCATACTCTCCCCTCGTCTCCATCCTCTCTCCACATGCAAAAGTGGCTCCCTGCCCTCCACGGCTTCTCTCTCCCCCAGTTCACCTCACTGCGTCGCGTACCTGCTGAATTCTGTGGTTCAGGCTGTGCAGATTGTTGTGTTAATCCCCAGATCAGTTTTCTAGGTGTGCAGGATGGTTTAGTGTTGATATGGCTGTATTTCATGGACATGAAAAAACTTCCATGCTGTTCGGCCAGCTTGGCTCCTCCCCAGACTTTTAAGAAAAATGAGTCTACCTTTCCTAATGCACAGTTTCTAAGTCTTCCCAGCTTAATTTATTATTAATGTCGTTATTAACAACTATTTAACCTTCCCTTTCTTTTAATATCCAGGTTAAGAATCACTTTGCCCAAACACGTTCTTTAAAGGCGACCTATTTTTGTCTTGTCCTTTTCATAGCTGTCGTTCCCATTTTAATTCATGTAGGTGATACCATTTGCTCTCTGATTTCTAAACTTACTGTGTCTTTGGATTACTTACTGTAAATCTGTATTAAAGCCCCAGGTATTTACTGTTGTTTGTGGCAAAAATTATGTTAATGTTACTGATGGTTTTGATGATGAAATCCCATCAGTGTGTGTTAAACTGTGACCAAGAGTGTAAACAAGATGGATAGTATTCCATGCTTCTATAGTGTATACTATTGAGATAAGCGATGAGTTCTTGATACTCATTCTTTAGGATTTATTTATTAGGATAAGTGAGCCCTTGTTTGCCTTTCACAGGAGTAGAAAGAATGAGAGAAGGAACTGGTTGTGGAAAGTTTGACTTGCTACAGATAGTTATTGGCTGAATTAGACAAGTATTGGTAAAGAAGATACAGAGATGCAGGAATGTATTTTTCCTTCTTACAACATTTTTACACATTTTTACATTTAAAAAAATTGAAAACATTTGGAACATTTGGGTGTATTTTGAGTGATGGCTATTGCTATGGATTGAGCAACAGATGGTCAGACTAGGATGAGGCATCTATATGCCAGAGGAGCTGGTTTGTGATAAGATCAAATTTCTAACTAAAAAAAAGGAAGTGAATAAAAATGCAGTCTAATAGCTATCTGCAGTCTAACAGGCCAAATCTTGAATTCTAGTTTTAAAAGTGACAGATTCCTGGGATGCCTTGGTGGCTCAGTTGGGTAAGCATCTGACTCTAGATTTCAGCTCAGGTCATAATGTCTTGGTCCCTGAGTTGGAGCCTCGCGTTGGTGTATGAGGTGACAGTGTGAAGCCTGCTGGCATTCTCTCTCTCCCTCTCTCTTTGCCTCTCCCCTGTGTTCTCTCTCTCTCTCTCTCTCTCTCTTTCTCTCTCAAAATAAATAAATGAACATTTTTTTTTTTAAATGAGAGATTCCCAAACAAAACATTTCACATAATGGAGATCTGGATACTTTAAGTTGTTCAAAAATGCCCAGATATTTTAACAAATCTCTATAGGTTGCTGGGTAATTTTATAGGTATTTTTTCTCTTTATCTCTTCTTTCCTCATCCCTTTCTTCCTGAGCTTGGTAATTCAGAACCAAAATGAATTAAGTAAATTTCCTGGTATTGTCCAAATTGCAACAGAGACGCTGGCTTCTCTAGAGATTTTATTTTAAGGAAGAAAATGAATACAAACGAGACACTGAGGTTATGTTTCATAGAAGGAACACAATTTAAATCAATATTGATAGTCTGTGTAGTGGCACTGGGTGCTTTAAATTCTACTTTCTATATCCTGTCTTTGCAAGTCTACTTTACTTTTAAGAAATGATTAGATCTAAGGCAGTCCTGTATCCATTTGGAGATAGATCTATATGTATCCTGAGGGCTGAACTGAGGTCTATAGAAATCATACCTTCAACCCAAGGTATGATGCCTTTTGTGACAGGTTCTTTGAAGTCTTTCTTCAATCTTTCTTTAAAGAGAAAGAAAAATAGTTCAAACACACTTTTTTTTTTTTATTCAGAGTTAAGTTTAAAGTTTACTTGATCATAAGATGGGGGGAAGAAGGAAAAAATTATTTTTTTTCCTAATGACATTGGTTTCTCTTTGAAGTCCAGCTTCTAGACAAGTCACATCAATATCAAAGAATCCATAAGCAGATTCAGAAAAGCTCAGATTGGAAATATCAGGATAAGTCAGTTTTCTGTCTCTGAGCTTATAGAAAATTTACAAAATCCTGAAGGTTTTTAGTATTTTAATTAACAATAAGTGAATATTAATTTTTATATTAACATCTTTAAATAAATATTTTATGGATGAAAATATTTGGCTGAAAAAAAACAGATTACCGTATAAATTAAAGCCTTTGATCCTTTGCCTCTCCTATTTTTACTAAAGCCTGCTGAAGTGAGTCAAAGTCTTCCATTTTAGGAAATATAGAATCTCGATGCAGAAAACAGAGTTCTTTTTAAGATTCTAATGACAAATTGTTCCATCATATCTTAGTATTAGTTTATTTATTTGACAAATCAAAAATGAAAGTTCCAATACACATTACTTAAGGTTTGCAGCATTTTTTAGAAGGTATTACTAACCCCATTAGGTAAGAGAAAACCTATGTGCATCAATTATTACAAAGAAAATTTCAAAGTCTTAGAGTTAATAACTGAAATTTGAACCAAAGATAGTTTAACTCCCATGCAATATGCTATTTCCGGAACACAATGACTTTCTCAAGCACATTTAGTTTTCTCTCCATATGTATTATTCCAGTTTCCCCAACCCATCTTACTGACATTTTTCCATATTGATGTGATATAGCAAAAAACTTTAAAGTTGGATTAAAAATAAAAAGTTAGAGTGTTGGCACGAAGTAGTTCGAGAATGGTGAAATCAAGATGTGTGAATGTCTGTACCTCAATAAAAGCAATGACAACACTGGCAAAAATAGTGAAAATTAACATTTCCAAAACTCACTTATTTAACCAAAAGTTTGCAACAATTCTTGGACAATCTATCCAAGAAAAAACAGTTAAATTAGGGTAAGAATTTAAGTGCTATGGCATTCATGTTCTCCCTACTGCCATCTCCCCTGCTCCCCAGGGACTCTGTGGCAGCCTCATAAAACCTGCAGCCTGAGAAACATGATACCTGTTAAAACCAGCAGCCTGGCAACCCCTAAATGGACAGAATGTTTTGGAGTTCCCCCAAAAGCCTAATCCTCTAAATTTGTCACTATTTGATGTGTCTGGCAATCCCCTGGAAAAGCCCCATTCACAGGGTTTTTCGTTCTTTGAGGTGAAGTGAAGAAAATCTATCCCCAGGGCATTTGTAAGAAAAACAATCGGTAGAAATTGCTTAACACTGCAGTGTGTGCCTGACACTGCACAACCAGTAGGGACAAGCATTTAACCATCTCCTGGTCAAAATCATAAAAGGAAAATCTTGGAAATGAAATATCCATAGAAGGCTTTGAAAAGTTCCAGTTCAATCCAAGGATATATAAGGCCATGTACAAGTGCAAGGCTGTTCATATTCTCGGGCAAGACTGGAGAATGCCAGAGCTGCTTACCACTGACTCGTGCAAGCAGAAAGTCATGGCTAAGGCAGGGTTGTAAACTGCCTGCCTGAGCATTGAAAATATGCTCCAACACACACACAGAACCCCTCGGCACACAGTGGGAGACTTACTGGTTCCGGGAATGTAAAAGAAACTGTCCAATCATTAGTGGACAAGTAAGCTAACTGAGCAGGGACTGTAGTGGTCACCCTAAAACAAGAACACACTGTATAAAATGAGTCTGCAAAAGGCAATAAACAAACAAATAAAATTAACAAATGGGAAAAACAGCTAATCTTGGATAGGGTAAAATGTGATCTCCAGAACTGTCAGATTATTTTGTTTAAAATATCCAGTGTTTAACAGAAAAAAAAAATATGAGAACTTAAAAGAAATAGAAAAGTATGATGGTCCAGAAAAAAAAAAAAAAGTGCAGTCAATAGAAACTGACATTGAGCAAACTCGGATGTTGGATTTGCTAGACAAATATTTTAAATCAGTACTATAAGTGTGTTCAAATAATTAAAGGAAACCATATCTAAATAATTATATTAGGTAGAATACTATGGCATGATAAATAGAGAATATCTATAGAGATAAAAATCTTATGAAATAGATATTCTGGAGTTGAAAAGTAGATTTGAAATGACAGAAAAACATTTAGAATACTTGAAGATAGTTTAATTTTTGTTACTCAGTCTGAAAACCTGCATAACAAAAGCGTAAGAATCCACATAAAAGAAAAAAACAGAAAAAAGAAAAAAAGCACATAACCCTCAAGAAAAGTGAAGCATGACTAAATGTATGTACATCATAATGGGAGCTTCAGAAGGAAGAGAGACAAAAATGTGGAGAGAATATTTAAAGAAATAGTGGCCCAAAACTTTTTAAATTTAATGGAAACCATTAATCTACACATCCAAGAAGCTCAATAAACTTCAAGTAAAAAACTCAAAGAGATCCATAACTACCCACATCATAAACTCTCAACAGCCAAAAACAAAGACAGAATCTTAAAGGCAGCAAGTGGTAAACAATTTATAAAAAGGTATCTCCAGTAAGAATATACACTGACTTATCATCAGAAATTACAAAAGCCAGAGGCAGTGCGATAACTATTCAAAGTGCTGAAATAAAAGGACTATCAACCAAAATGTTTGTATAGAGCAAAACTATCTTTCAAACAGGAAGGGTAAATTAAGACATTTAAGATAAATTAAAAAAACAAAACAAAACAAACAGTGAATGGTTGGAAAAAAGAACTAACCATGGAAACAGTAATGAAAGTAAAGCATGAGTTGCTGTGCCAATATCAGGGAAAGTAGACTTTAATACAAAAAATTGTTACTAGAGCTAAAGAAGGACAGTTTATAGTAATAAAAATCAATCCATCCTGAAAATATAATAATTATAAAGACATATTCACTTATCAATACAACCCCTAAAGTCACGAATCAAAACCTGACAGAATTGAAATGAGAAAGATATCATTCAACAATAATAGTTGAAGAATTCAATACACCTCTTCCAATAATGGAAAAATAACTAGACAAAAGATAAATAAGGAAAGAGAAGGCTTGAACAACACTATCAACTAACTTGACATGATAGGTGTCTGTAATGCATCAATCAACAACAGAATACACATTCATCTCAAGAGTACATGAAACATTCTCCAGAATAGACCATATGTTAGGCCATACAACAAGCCCAAATAATTATACAAAGATCGAAATTATACAAAGTATGTTCTCTGACAAAAACATAATTAGGTAGGAAATCTGTAAGAAAAAGAAATTCAGGAAACTCATAAATATGTGGACATTAAACAACACACCCCCTAAGTAATTAATGTTTTCCAGGGACTAGTTGTGGTAGGAATAGGGAGTGACTTCTGATGGGCATGGGATTTCTTTTTTGGTTGATGAAAGTGTTTTAAAGTTAGGTAATGATGATGAATTCACAACTCTGTGAATATTCTAAAAACAGTGAATTGTACAAATCAAGGGGTGTATTTTATGGTATATAAACTGTATCTCAATAAGAAAAAAGGAAAGAAAGAAGAAAGAAAGAAAGAAAGAGAGAAAGAAAGAAAGAAAGAAAGAAAGAAAGAGAGAGAAAGAAAGAAAAAAAGAGAAAGAAAAGAAAAAGAAAGGAAAGAAAGAGAAAGAGAAAAGAGAGAAAGAAAGAAAAAGAAAAAAAGAAGAGAAAGATAGAGGTAGATGATAGACTAACATTTATGAACTTCAGAATTCTGAAACTCAACCTGTCTGAAATTCAGTTTCCTTTGCTGTAAAGTGGAAACATTAATGCCTTCTGTTAACTCAGAGGCTTAAGTGTCATTATAGTTAAAAATTTATGCAAATATGCTTTGCAAATTGTGATACTACCTACAAAAGCTTAAGCTATTATATATTTGACCAACATACCATAAAAATAGTCTTGTGTTCTCATTTACATGTTTAAATTTCTTGTGGGATGAATTTATTCCTGAACCTTTTATTTATCTTGGAAAAACATAAACAAATTTCTATAGATTTTCATGAAATTGAAAGTAATATTTGTGTCAGGACTTTTGAGTTGATATCTTGATTAGGAGATATGTATTGAGTTTGTTTTAGATAATATGTAAGAACTGGACTACTTGGGGGATATAAATAATTATCAAGTTAGTTTTAGTTCAAATATAAAATATTACATGTATACATATATCTCTCCCTATATATTCATAGACACAGTATAGATAAATGAAGAGCACAAAATAAGTAACAAGCCATTCAAAAAGCTTACATAGCTTATCTATGTGAAAATTGTTACAAATGTGTAAGAGCTTTTTGGGGGAGGATTATATGCATAGACACTTTATGACTTCTTAAAATTTCTAATTTTCCATCCATTTGATTGACCAAACAGTAAAAAGTTAAAACAGTACTGATAATTACCCTGAGCATTGGGGAATCACAAACTCTATTGGTAAGCATATGGTTTTGTACTACTACTTTGAAAAGACAATTTTGCTTTATCTATTAAATTGCCAACATATGCCCTATGATGCTGCAAGTCCCAGGAAATAGGATATATGTTCTTTATATATCCTAATGAAACTTTTCATAGTAACATAAAATTACTTGTACAAAAAATTTTATAACAACATTGTTTATAAGAAATAAATATTGGGGCGCCTGGGTGGCGCAGTCGGTTAAGCGTCCGACTTCAGCCAGGTCACGATCTCGCGGTCCGTGAGTTCGAGCCCCGCGTCAGGCTCTGGGCTGATGGCTCGGAGCCTGGAGCCTATTTCCGATTCTGTGTCTCTCTCTCTCTCTGCCCCTCCCCCGTTCATGCTCTGTCTCTCTCTGTCCCAAAAATAAATAAACGAAAAAAAAATTAAAAAAAAAAAAATAAATAAATATTAATAGACTACCTACAAAATTTCAAATATTGGATTCAAATTGGTAGTATGGGAAATAGACATAACTGAGAACTCCTAATTCTCAGACTTTTAAAAGAGGAAACTTTTTGGGGATGATGGTGGTGCTGTAAAAGAGTATAAGGGAGCAGCACCTTGGTGAGAATTTGCAAAATTTAATGTCTCCCAAGATGTAGCTGGATTTATGTGTCCGATAGTTAATTATTCCTTCTGCATTCAGGCTCTGCTGTATTGACTATCTTCAAGTCTCTTCAGCTCTCATTAGGGAGTAGTGGGGGCTTGAATGGTAATGGGCAGGTAGAATGTTGATGTATGGGGGTAGATCTCCGGAGTTTATCTCAACAGAAGTTTGTGGATCAGCAACTGACCTCTATTTTAGTACTTCTCATCTTTCTTCACTGATTTTCAGAGGGTCCCAATTACTTACTGCTTCATCTCAAAGTTAATTCAATTAGAGTGTTGAATTTGGGGCACCTGGGTGTCTCAGTTCGGTTAAGCATCTCTTGATTTCCCCTCAGGCCATCATCTCAGGGTTTGTGAGATCCAGCCCAGCATTGGGCTTTGCACTGTCAGTGCTGAGCCTGCTTGGGATTTTCTCTCTCTGCCCCTCCCCAGCTCATGCTCACATATTCTCTCTCTCAAGATAAATATATATTTTTTTTTAAAGAAGTGTTGAATTAAGTCTTAAGTAAGATTTGTTTATTTCTAAAGTCCACTTATCAGAAGAATGGGCTCTTTTTTTATTCATTCAACTAATTTACTGTGATCTCAAAGGCCTGACACTTTTCTTGAAAATATAGGTTTAAATAGTATAAATTTCTCCAATGTAGTAACTCAAAACTGTACTTCTTGAATGTATTTTGTTTGAGCTTGATAACCATCTTTCAAAAGACATCTCTCTCATACAGGGATGCAGACTTCTGAGGTGTGTTACTTATGATAATTATTCTGTAACTCTTTCTTAATTGTTTATTTGAATTATATTTAAATACAGAGGCTCTGAACAATGCTCATGCTTCTGAGGGATACAACACTTACACAGTCTGAACACAGTTCAGGCTATGCCTTTGGATATTCTTTAAATTATTCTATAAAATGTAGACTTTTTAAAATGTGAAAATAAAAGAGAAATTAGACTATTTTCTTACCAAAGAATGTGTGTGTGTGTGTGTGCATGTGTGTGTATAATTTATTTTCTCAAATTCAAGTACATAAAGAGCTATTGAAGAACAGGCCTTAGATATTTGTTTTGTCTGACTTCTTGGAGTCTTTTTATGTGAGTTTATTTTGAAATAATACAATCTTCAACCTCATTTGCTCTCCCCAACTTGTCTCATAAATACTAACTATATAACTCTGCTTTTGCCATACCATGTCTGCATAGATGTGACATTCCTTAATCTCTTTGTCCCACAGTGAATTTTGGAGATTAAAGAAATAAATGGGATGCAGTTTAGAGATTATTTTATTGTGATTGTATGGACACCCTAGTACACTCTATGAAAGCAGAAGAGTGTATTTTTAAGCATTCTTTGAGCTACCTGTCAAAGTTAATTTGTGTCAATTATACTGCTATTGATATACACTTTCAAGGTGGAGAATCATACAGCACATTTTAGTTTTTCAGGACTTAGTTTTCTTCAGGAAAAGTATTTTTTTTTCCTAGCTTATTTGCTTTTTAACTACTGAAAGTTGTCATACCCTTGATCCATACACCATATGAATACAAACGCAGATTTTAACATATAATTACTTCCCTGTACCTTGTCTTTGTAGCCTCTTTGTATCCTGAGGATATAGTGCTCAAATGAGTTTTTTTCCTCTGCATAACATCACCAATTCTGAAAAGAGGCAGAATTTCTGAGAAGGGTAAGATATCATTCTCTGCGAAGAACACTTGATAAGAACTCCTCACGTTTGAGATTGGGAAAAGAAAAAGCATTATTTTTGGTCTGAAATATCACCCATTCACAACGTGTCAAAAGAGACCACTGCTGTCTGCATTAGTCAATTTTTTGGAGCCATCTGCCCTCACTGTGGGATATAGTAGAGCCAGAATGAGCACTGCGGGTACCTGAGAAAATGCCAGAAGTGGTCTCAGTCAAGATAATTCATTGGCTGGTAGAGAAAGAATTCCCTGGCTTTAAGGAGATAGAGATTGAAAAGTAAGAAAAAGTTGCCCTTTAAAAGAATGTAGTGTATCCCAGAGTTCTTGCTCTTGTCTTTTGGCCCATACAATTTGCATCTCTCTCTCTCTCTCTTCAAAGTGTCAATAACACTGTGGAAAGAATAAAACATACTATTTGGTGGAAAGAACAAACTATCCTGCTGCAAACGAACACCCTATGTATCTCTGACTAAATTGACTACATAATAAGAGCAAAGCAAATGGTGAGGAAAAGCACATTATATCTCTTTTAGGCTCGTTGCCTGATTTTACTGACTACAATATGTTTCCTTTTAATCTTTCAGTATATGTATTTATTTTTAGAATTCTGAAAGAAACATTTATGTCAACTAATTAAAAATATTATTAGCAGTAAAATCTCTAATATATTGGTTTCTTGACAAGTAGATAGCCCCAACTAAGTCCTACGTTTTAGTTTCAAAACATTCCTGAAAGGGAACTTATGTTAACATATTTAAGCAGTTTTCCCCCGTAATTAATTATTCCAGGTTATTTAATAGCTTAGAGGGGTATCTTGTTTCATTAATTTACATTAAATTAGTTTAACAAGTAGTATGTCAATCTGAGCCATATGCATTATTACTATCTGATATTACAGAAGTAGATAGACCATTCTGAGTTCAGTGAAATATAGTACATTATATGGATATTAGGTAGGTTTGTTAAGTGATTTACTCCCTTCCTAACAACTTTTAGAAATAAGAATTTTATTGTTTGTTTTGTTTTTGTTTTTGTTATTATTTGCTATATGTCTGTAGAGCATTGGGAACTAAAGGGATACATTAAATACAAAACACTATTCTCTAGATCTTCCCGCCTTATTACTGCATGTGTATAGTCTAAATAATATATTGAAAATGTTATAAAAGATTGCAAAAAATAAATATTAGAGTATATTTAATATTATATATTTACAAAATGGGTTATATTTTCTACATAAGGAAGGGGAGATCACTCCTAGCAAAGAAAATATGAGATGATCTTGGTTAATGGGCAATTGCTCTGAACTTTAATAAAATAGTGTACGTTTAATGTTAGATATGTAGTTTGTCATAGTTTTTTTGTGATAAATTACTGGAGGTATTTGCTGTTAGTTAAAGGGTTATAAAAATTAACAGATATTTGATTTTTTCAAATCTTTGTATAAATGCATTTAATTTAGGGGCGCCTGGGTAGCTCAGTCGAGCCCTGCATCAGACTCTGTGCTGACAGTTCAGAGCCTGGAGCCTACTTTGGATTCTGTGTCTCCCTCTCTCTCTGCCCCTCCCCTGCTCATGCTCTGTCTCTCTCTGTCTCAAAAATAAATTTAAAAAAAAATTTGTTTAAATGCATTTAATTTACATGTATGTATTGTATATTCTATATTATACATCATACATCATATAACATATAGTATGTGTGGGTGTCTTGTATGTATTACCTATTATTGAAAATATAATTTGCAAAGAATTCTTATTACTTTATTTATCCTGGTTGATAGATATTGGTTGGAAAAATATGTTATCTAAAGAGGACATTTCAATGTGCCTCACTACTGAAATTATTTCGCTGGATTTTGTACCAAGAATAAGCCAAGTCTCAATGATCTATTCAATTGTATCAGGCTCATCAATTTCATAAAATTTGCCCTATTTCTATTGTTGGCAATTGCTATTTACTCCTAAACTCACGAAAATTAAAAGACAATCTTTCTCATGTAACTCCTATAATTAATATAACTGGCAAGATGTTAGCTCCAAGGAATGAATATTATTTCCTTACATACCTCCTACCTGGGCCTGGCAGATACCTTTTTTTTTAAATCAAATTTGATATGGAGAAAACATCTTTTATCAAAACAATAGTAAAGATGATAGTTGGTTATAAGTACCTGAGTGGATTCAACAATGTTTCTCCAAATTCATGTCTTACTCTGAACTTCAGAACGTGACCTTATTTGTAAATAGGGTCTTTGCAGATATAATGAAAGTGAGGTTTAGTCTGGGCCCTAAATCCAATGTCAGTGCTCTCATAACAGAGAAAAGGACACACAGAAACAAAGACTATATGGAGGCAAAGATTATAAAGTGATGCAGCCACAAACGGAAAATTGCTGGGGGCCTGTAAGAAGCTAGGCAGAGGCAAGGAAGTATTCTTCCAGGAAGGATTCTTCCCTAGAGCCTTCATGGGGAGCACAGCTGTTCCAATACCTGGATTTCAGACCTCCAGCCTCCAGAAGTGTGAGAGAACAAATTTCACTGGTTGTAAACCACCAAAATGTGGTAATTTGATATAGCAGCCCGAGGAAACTGACAGTGACCTATTAGGTATACTTGGCATTGTATGGTTTTTGATGTCTTGGTACCTGAATCTAATCATCTTTTGTGGATGAACTATATATTTCCATCCACTGCTCCCCCAGTGTGCCCAGTCTTCACAAGAACAGGGTTCCAGCAGTCTCCTTGTTTTCACTGAGCTTTCCTGTCTGTGTGACCAATCTCCTTAACTATAATACATCCTAAGAAGGAATAGAAAGTCATAAACCCGTCTCTTGATTTCACATTGCTTTCCAGATAATATTTCTTCTCTCCTCTCCTTTAATATAAAATTTTGTCTATATCCACTATCTGCTTTGCTTCTTCCCATTTTTCCTTGAGCAACTAGTGGCTGAAATAGGTAAGTTTGTCCATAACATTCTACTAAAACAATCTTTTGTCAGGGTAATTACCACATTTGTCAAACCCACTAGTAAATTCTCAGTACTTACCTTTTGTCCTCTCAACACCAGTTAACACATTTGAATGCTACTTTGAACACATTTTTCACTTTGTTTTGAGGAGTCATATTCTCCATGTTCCTTTTACTTGGCTATCATTCTCACTCTCCTGAACTCTCATTTTCTTGACCTTTAAATAATCAAGCTTCAGTCCTTGTACCTTTTTTCGTCATTATTCTTTTCTTTTCATTGTATTTCCATTCAGTGTCAAGACTTTTAAATATCCTCTATGGGTAATATTTCTGAAATGGAAATATCTAGCCTAAATTTGGAACTGACTATAAATGAATAACCAAATAAGCAAAATGAATTTGGGGGGTAAATCCCATTTAAAACATTGTAGTATTGAGACTATAAATTCAGGTTCCTAACTAAGTACATAATTCATTAAATTCTTGCACTTATTAATGGAGACTGATGTGAAGAAAAGACATGGAAGAGAGTTCTGGGATTCCATAGGACTTGGGGAATTTATTTCATTATAGCAGACTGCTGAATTCTTTTCTTTCTATTCAATGAGGGAGCCTTAATTTTTTTTTCAGGTTTATAATGCAAACTGTTATAGGAACACATTTACCAATCTTCTGGAATGTAGGCATGACAAGTGTCTATGAAGGCCAATGAAATATAGCTAACCTCTGTATTACAGAAAGAATGAATCCTTTGTCTTTTCTCCCTCATTTCTGCTTTTTTTGAATATTGATAAAGTGCCTGAAGTATCAGCATTCATCTTAGCCGAGCAGGTGGCCAGGAGGATGAAGGTCATGGATGGCTCACCAAAAAGAAAAAGAGGGAAGTAGTGTCTGAAGATAACCTATGGAGTCACCATGCCAGCCTTGAACTACTTTCCTGCCTGGCATGTTTATATTACTGTCTCTAAGTCTCTATTACTCTAATCCAAACCTAATCTTGGCTGGCACTTTACTTTGTGTTTGCAAGTAAAGTGCTTAAGTTAAAAAAAAAAAAAAAACACTAAAAATTCAATTTGGCTAAATAAAGGATTTGAGGCTTTGGGAGATTATAGACCAAAAATCTGGGAAGCTTTAACAATCTGCGATAAAACATTCTACAGATAACTTTCTATACCTTGGAATCTTGCCCTGTACCTATGGTTAAGAGCAATAATTGAAGAAATAATGAAATTTGGTGTAGGTTTGCACTTCTTTATCAGTAAAAATCTATGAGTTAGATAAAATCAGACTGAAGCCAGAAGGTTTTCAATAAAGATGGATAAACTAAGAGAATCCTACTTATAGCATACAAAATAAGTTGACTGAATATTGTGTATTTTGGAATTCTAAAGGCTGTAAAAGTTATTGGTTTCTTAAATTAAGAGTGTTGTTCTGGGCGGAGGTACAATCACAGCTTTGGAAGATACAATGACATCCAATCATATAAAGGTCATAAGTCTTTTGCAAATGAAAGTGGTAGCTGTGTTAGCTTTGCATTCAAACCTATTGTTTTAAAGGTCTTAATGTAGCTACACTTTTTTTGGAGACTAGATGGATAAGCAAAATATACAAGGAAATAATACAAATAATGATGTTCAAGATTAAACCTGCGAGCCTGTAGAGAGAATATGTTTTATGCTTCTGCACACTGAGAGCTTTTGGAGCACATTTTACTGAAACTTAGGGCCTGGGCTTCCTGGAACTTTATGACTCATTAGCAAATGGGAACCCCAGAGAGATTTCCTTAGAGAAAGATTTCAAGAAGTGATAAGATTTGGGACTATGAGACACTATAGATTACAGAGCGGGACATACTTGTCTATCTTTCTTTAGGAAAAATTTGCTTATAATCCAAAGATTTACAATAATAGCTCTGAGTTTTCCCTATTTGTGTTTCCAGGAAGATTCTCAGTTAGGGAGAGAGAGAACAATTGACCCTTTCTTTATGTAAACACCTAGATTCATTTTATTGGTGTTCCTTGCCTACAATAAAACCCACACAGGGAAAGTGATAGCTGTTTTTCATTGCCTCAGGGTAAGAATTTGGGCACAGAAGAACCACATGCTTATTACTTATATTAAAGCAAATAATAATCGATTCTGCACCCAAAACCTTGTGTGTACATTTATGATATTATCAATAAATACAGATACTAAAAATGTAAAACAAATATTTTGCAAAAGGGTTGAATGCCAGATTTTCCTGTGGAACTTCTAAACAGCAAACAGACTAGACATTGGTTGGGTTTTTGATGAAATTTTCATGTCAGAGAACCCCAGCCTCGCCTAAAATAGACCAAGACTATTCAATGATTAACAGAGCACAAGATCTCTTTCCTCTTATTACTAGAAGTTTGCTGCTAAAGCTGTGAAGCCCTCATGTAGCCTTTACACTCCAAACCCAACCCAGATAAGGCACAGAGAATAAAGGGCAAGTAGGTCCTTCTCAGCAAATAGAAGGAAAGACTGAAAAGAAGTAGGGAAGATCAATGAAATGAAAGATAAAAATCATATGATTATCTCAATAAATGCGGAAAAAAGCATTTGGCAAAACTCAACATCCATTCATGATAAAAATTCTCAATAAACTAGGTGTAGAGGGAACATATCTCAACATAATAAAAGGCATATATGGCAAGCCCACTGCTGTTACTATACTCAACAGTAAAAAGCTGAAAACTTGTTTCTGTATAAACAGAAACAGTACAGAGGCGTACAATCTTATCACTTCTCTTTAACACAATACTGGAAATTCAGGCAGAAAATCAAGGAAGGGGGAAAAAAAAACAAGGATTCAAATTGGAAAGAAAGAAGAAAATTGTCTCTGTTTGCAGATGACATTATCTTATATACTGAAAACCCCAAAGACTGGGAAAAAAATGCCTATTAGAACTAATTATTAAGTGAACTTAGGAAAATTTCAAGATACAAATCAACACACAAATAAGTTGCACTTCCAAATGCTAATAACAAACTTTCTTAAAAAAAAAAAACAACTAAGAAACAGTGCTATTTACAATATCATTTAAAATAATTAAATACTTAGGAATTAATTTAACCAATAAGGTATTGGCCTAAAAACAGACACATAGGTGTGCCCGGTGGCTCAGTCGGTTAATCATCAGACTTTGGCTCAGGCAATGATCTCTCGGTTCATGGGTTGGTGGTTCATGAGTTTGAGCCCCCCATTGAGCTCTCTGCTGTCAATGTGAAGCCTGCTTCGGATCCTCTGTCCCTGTCTTTCTCTGCCCCTCCCTTGCTCACATACGCTCTCTGAAAATAACATTTAAAAACAAAATAAAACAAAAAACCAGACACTAGATCAGTAGAACATAACAGACAGCCCAGAAAAACACACATCTGTGGCCAACTAATTTTTTAGAAAGCCACCAAGAATGCAATTATCTTTTCAAGAAATGGTGTTTGGAGAACTTCATATCCAATATTGGATTGCCATGGTTTGCATATTCATGTAAATTAGCATGAACTGAATATTCAATAGAGTACCACTGGATCATGCAAAAGAGTGAAATTGGACCCTTATCATTCATACATAAAAATCAACTCCAAATGGATTAGAGACTTTAAAATAAGATATGAATCTCTAAAACTTGTAGAAAACAAAAGTTCCTTGACATTGGCTTTGGTAATGGTTTTATGGATTTTACACCAAAAGCATAGGCAACAAAAGTGAAAACAAAAAAGCAGGGCTATGTCAAACTAAAAATGTCTTCACACCAAAGGAAACAATCAACTAAATGAAAGGCGACTATAGAATGGAAGAAAATATTTGCGAACCACATAGCCAGTAAGGGGTTAATATCCAAAATATATAAGAAACGCTTACAATTGAGCAGCAAAAAGAACTAAATAACCAATTTTTAGAAAAAAAGAGAGGCCAGCTAAGCACCTATATATATTGAATTTGTCAATGGACAGGGCTCATGTGATTGACTTGAGCAGAGGCTACATCTTGTTAAATTTTAATAAACTGATTTAGAACAAGTAAATGGGATCATGAGGGGAATTTTACTTATTTCCGGTTGATCTGTTATAGTTGCTTGGTTGAGAGAATTACGTATATTATTAAATAATAAAGCAACATATTTTTCCCCTGATCCCAATATATTTTCTACATGGTAGTCAAAATTATATTTTTAAAGTTAAATCTAATCTTGTCCTACCTCTGATTGATGCCATCAGTGTTATCCAATTGCATTTAGGATACACTTTATATTGTAAACAAAGTCTGTTCAGGATTTTGCATTTCATATAGGTCTGGCTACTGCTTCTCTTTAGCCTCATATCTTACCTCTACCTCCTTTGCACTATATACTGCAGCAGGTTAAATGTCTTTCAATTTCAAAACACACTACTGTATTTTTCTTGTGACCTGTTGCACATAATACTCTTTTCTTCTTGTTTGTTTGGCTAATTCATATACATTTTTCTTTTTTTTTTTTTTAATTTTTTTTTTTTCAACGGTTTTTATTTTATTTTTTTGGGACAGAGAGACAGAGCATGAACGGGGGAGGGGCAGAGAGAGAGGGAGACACAGAATCGGAAACAGGCTCCAGGCTCCGAGCCATCAGCCAGAGCCCGACGCGGGGCTCGAACTCACGGACCGCGAGATCGTGACCTGGCTGAAGTCGGACGCTTAACCGACTGCGCCACCCAGGCGCCCCTCATATACATTTTTCAACATCAGGTTTAGATGTCATTTACTCTGGGTAGGTTTTTCTGACCCTAGAGTAAACATTATGCCATTCTTTTCATCTACTGTTATAATTGCTGTCCATTTTCACTCTAGATTGTAAACACTATAACTTATTTTCTCATTGTACTTGTTTCCATATGAATCATTGAGGATCAGAAAGGTTAAGGTAATTGATCTAGTTCACACAGATAATCAGTGGCAGAGTCTGGCCCTTTCATATATCTTTTAATATATATATGTATATATACATATATATATATGTAACTTAAACTTTTCCTGATTTGTACACAATTTTTTCTTGTACTTCTGATAGCTAAATATACACTTCATGTGTTTTATAGTATATTTATGGATACCTGTTTTTCACACTTGTGTTCTGATCATGGTTTTAAGTATATGGCCAAGAAATTTATCATTACATTAAAACAAAATGTCTTTATCTTTATAAAATACTATTTTTGGTGATAATTTTTATAAAAAATATGGAGCTTTTCTTCTATGAAATCATTTGCATTTTTCAAAATACATGGTAGCTAATTTTCCAAAATGAATAATTATACATTCATTGAATCAGTTAAGAAAATGAAGTCTAACATATATGACAGTCATTTAAAATATTTTTGATTTGGAAAAATCATAATTTTTAATAGCTCATTTAATAGCTTTCATTGTGAATTCATTTTCTTAATTTATTAATGTATGTAGTAACATTAGCTTTATAATAATTATGTTACTTACTCCTCAAATTTTTCTTTGTCTTCTTTTTATACTTTTTGCAAATGTAATGTTTGGAATGTAATAAGTCCGCATATGATTCTATCTCTGGCATTTAATATCTGATGTTACTTATTGGCAAGTAATTTCATATATTAGAGCCTCAGTTTCCCCAAATGTAAACAAGTGATATAATGCTTAATTGAAAATTGGCTTTAATAGTTTATATATTTGTAAACTAAACACAAAAATGGGTTGTAGAAAACAATTATCCAATTAAAGCTTTCTATAAGAAAAAAAAATAAAGGTACAGACTTCTATTTCCAAATATGACAGAGTAGCTTTTATTGGACTAATCCTCCTACTATGACAGTTGCAAATATTAGCAAACATATTTTAAAAAATAATAGTTCTGAGGTCTTTGAAAATGACCAAAATCAGTCAGAAGCTGAACTAATTTAACCATGAACGACAAGCAAAACAACAACAGCAACAACAACAACAAAAAGCAACTCACTTCCCTTGATAAAATAGTGACTTTGTTCCTGAGGAAACTCCCCAGTTTGAACAGTTCACTAAATCTGATTTTAACCATAAAAGGAAATCATATTGACCTGGTAATCAAATGTAAGTCAGGGATGCGAAAGAAAGTATAAAGTGGGACTCCATGAAATGAGTGAGCCAGAGATGATGAAGGCCCCAAATCTTTCTATAACTCTTCCCAAATGCTTGGGTGAACACTGAAATGGTCATGAATGGGCAGGGCTCCAGACAGTACAGGGAGAGATGAGCAGAGCGGGGCTGCTATTTCAATTGCTGCTAAATCAGAGAAGACATTCAGTATCACCAAGTACAAGTGACTTCACAAGGAACTTAGGTTTACCATGAAAACAACAAAAGTTCTGCCTTTAAGATAAAGATCATCTTCAAGTACTAAGGGATTTGGCCAAGGACTAAAAGAAAAAAAATGTAAGGACGCTTGGATGGCTCAGTCCGTTGAGCGTCCGACTTTGGCTTATGTCATGATCGCATGGCTCGTGGGTTCAAGCCCCATGTCGGGTTCTATGCTGACAGCTCGGAGCCTGGAGCCTGCTTCAGATTCTGTGTCCCTCTTTCTCTGTGCCCGCTCGCACTCTCTGTCCCTCTCAAAAATAAACATTAAAAAAAAAAGGAAAAATGTAATTTTAAAGTGATCTGCTAATATTTTAACTAGTTGCCTGAGAGAACCCTTAGTAGTATTAAGAGACAAATACAAAATGCATGATATGCAATGCCCAGAGCACAAGAAAAATTATTAGGCAGGCAAAAAATATAAACCATAGTTATGAAAATTATCAGGCCAAGAGGAAATATATATTGAAGAGTCTGTGAGAAGAAATAAAGATATAGTGTGTGAAGTCATGATCAATTTCAAGAGAGATTTGAAAACTGCCAAAAAGAACCAAATGGAAATTGTAGAACTGAAAATACAATACCTGCAATTAAAACATTTATATGCACTAATAGCAGCCTGGACACGGCAGAAGAAACAATTAGTAATAACCTGAAAACAGATCAATGGGTGTTATCTGCATTAAAACAGAAGATGAAAACAAATGATTCTACACTAAAGGTGGTAGAATGTAACTTCACACTATTGAAATGAATACTTAATATAATGACTTTCAGCCAAAGAGTATAGTACCAGCAGGGCGTGAGGAGAATGGTGAACAAGGTTAACATTATCAGCCACATGATAAGTACATATATATCACATGTATCTTTCATGTAATACAATGAGAGTGGCATTTCACCTTTGTGGTCTTTTTCCCAAAATTCATAACCCTAGTCTGAAAATAAGAAAACAACAGGCAACCCCAATTGGGGGATATAAAAATCTGACCACTCCTCTTAAAACTGTCTAAGGCATCACAACAAGGAAAGCCTGGAAGCTCTCATAGTCTTAGAGAAGTCTAGGAGGCTGAAGACTTAACTATACTGTGATTCCTTGCATGGAATTCTGGAGGAGAAAAAAGACATTCATTTAAAGTAAGAAAATCTAGGTAAAGTGTGGACTTTAACTGATAAGTCAATATTGAAAGTGTACAAAAGTAAGATGTTAGCAATGGGGAAATGGGGTGAGGTGTACAGGAACACTCTGTGCTGCCTTTGTAGCTCTTCTGTAAATCTAAAAATATTCTGAAATAAGTTATTTTAAAAAGTAAATGAGGAAAGGCAGTGCCCTGTGAGATAGAGCAGAGAGAGAATAGGGCACCAAAATACAAAAACCAAAACAAAAAAAGAAAAAGAAAAACACATAGGCCCATGCTGTCCAAACTGCTAAAAACACAAAAATAACAACAACAAAACAAAAATCAAAGCAGCAAGGAAAAAGAACTGGATGTTTGGGGAAATACTATAAGAGTGACTTAATGACAATTAAAGATAGCTGACCCCTTTGTAGGAACAAGAAGCTAGAACACAGTGGAATAGCGTATTTAAAGTGTTTGGGGAAAACGGCATCAAAAATCAAAGCAAAATAAGGCATTTCCAAACATATGAAAACAGAGAGAATTTGCCATCAGCATCTCTACATTAAAAAAGAAATGAAAAAATTAGATTCTTCATTAAGTCCTTCCTATATTTATGGAAATGATATGATGGAAATTTGGATTTATAGAGAGAAAGAAAGAACTACATAAGATTGTAAGCCAATACTAAATATAATAGGCTATTTTCTCTCTCTTATAAATTTATAAAACTATTTTAAGCAAAAATACAGGCAGGGTATTGGAGATACACATATGAATTATGTAAAAATGGCACAAAGGCTAGAAAAGGAGTATAAATGGAAATGTAGTGTTGTAAATTTCTTACGGGTCAAAACATATAAAAGTAATCTGAGATATAAAGAGGAACTTGAAAGAAATAAAGAGGTATTGCTAAAACCTCATACAGAAGATTGAATAGAAGAATAAAAATACTCAACTAATGCAAGACAGGAAATGAGGAACAAAGGAAAACAATAATAGATGTGTTAAACAAAAGCCTGACATATCAGTAGTTGTATTGAATGTAATGGACTAAAGATGCCAATTAAAATGAAATCTTGTCATATTGGATTAAATAGGTAAGGTCCAATATATGCTGACTTGAACTTTATAAAGCATAACATTTTGATAAGCATATTTTAAAAGTTATATAATGAAACAAGGATAATAGAAGAACCAAACTAATCTTGAAAAAGAGCCACAAAATTAGAAGATTTATATTACCTCATTTTAAAATCTACTGTAATCAATACCGTGAAGAATTGGCATAACATCAATAAACAGGAAGTGGAATATAATACAACAGAAAAGAGACCCCCAAATGTAAACAATATACAGCCAAATGATTTTTGAGAAGGTACAAGACAATTCAATTGAGAAAGATATTATTTCAACAAATGATGCTGGACCAACTAGATATCCATATGACTATTGATAAACCTGCATGTTATTTACACACATTAATTTACAATGGGTGATAAACTTCAATGAGAAGGCTTAAACAATAAGGCTTCTGATAAAAAAACAACAACTAGGGCAACATTTTTTTTACTTTTGGGTAGGCAAAGATTTCTAGGACATAAAAGTGATTAACAGTAAAAGAAAAATAAATAAATTGGGCTTCATCCACATTAACATTTCTGCTTTCCAGATACCATATAAACAGCTTATACATCATGAGTACTAGTTTTGTAGTTCTCTTTGTTCCTCACTGAATGGAGAAAAATTCAAGAGTGACAACTTCAAGAGTTAGTAAGGATGTAGAACAACTAAATATTATATATTGCTGATAAGAATAAACAAAACAAAACAACTAGTTTAGAAAACAATTTGGTAATTTCTTAGAAATTTTGTCCTTCCACTGACTATATGACAGAACAATTACACTTGTAGGTATTTTTCCTAGAGAATAAAACTGCTGTCAACAAAATTATTTGTGAAGAAATGGTCAGAGCAGCTAATACTTAATAGCCTCAACTGAAAAAAAAAAACAAGTGGCTATGAATAGACATTTAAATTATGATAAAGCCAAAGTCATGGGAGATTACCCAGTAATCCAATACCCCCAGTTATTGGTAAACCATAACCATTAACGATTCTTAAAATTTGTTGAGCAAAATAATCCAGAGACCAAGAGAAGAGAATAATTCTAGTTATTAGAAGTCTTAGTACAGGCAAAAATTCTAGAAATTGGTGTAGTGGTTTGATCTGGACATGGTGGTAGTTGACTTGAAAGGCTACAAGGGAACTTACAGATTTGATGGAAATGTTCTATACTTAATTGGCATGTGCTTATACAATGAATATATTTGCTATATCTCATCTAACCAGTTTAAAAACTGTATTATGTGTAAATTAACCTTCAATCTAAGAAAAACTATATAAATATTAAAGATTTTATTTAAAACCACATTTTGTCCAATATTTTAAAATATATTTTAATATTTAACTGTTAGGTTTTAAATTTACATTATTTTCATTTTTAACTTATATGTGTGTATATATATATATATATATACATATTCATTATTTTAGCATCTGTGTAGTATTCCATTTAGTTTAAATTTCCACATTTATTTAATCATTCCCCTATAAGACTAGACATTTAACACTGCCCCTCAGACAGGATATCCTAGCTGTCCTTAGTAGAAGCTAACTTCGTGAAGCTAGCAAATGCCTGTCCATCTTCACATCTCATCTATATTTACATCAGCTGAGGTACATAGAAAATTCCTGACAGCCATTGCTGTTGTAAAATGTAGTGCCCTTCTGTACATACATGTAGTGGAATGGAGGCAGATTAAGTGGCACAGTGGACACAAAAGTAAAGAGAGATTGTGGGTAAAGAAACTGAATTGGGGGCTATAATAAGGCATGAAGGAAACTATGGAAGCACTTTGTACAATAGATGGCTCTCATTGTGGCTAATTCTACCAAGTTGTATGAAGTTTATAGAATATTAATATCTTATAGACCAAGCCTTCCACTATATGCCTACATAAATGAGCTAAGAGTAGTGAGCTCAGAGTGAGAAATGGTAAAATAGTTGAAAGGGAGCAGTTGGAACAACTGGAGGTGTCTGCCTAAGCAGAGAAATTATTGGGAGGCATAGATCTGTTTTTAATATATGTGACCGGCATCCTATTAGTGGTTGAAGTGTTGTCTAAAGACAAATGACAAGGCATACCTAAGAGCGAAACAGCTGCAAATGGAAATGGTTCAGAGAAGACATAAGTCAGAGCAAGGGACTGCTGCATCATGGATAGTAAATCAAGCTGCATTAATTGGCAAATACAATGTGAAAACATTGGCCTCCAGAGACATGAAGTAGATAGATGAGAGAAATGCAAAGCCTCATAGGTAGGGGGTAGATGGCAGGCAAGGCAAGGGATAGTGGTACTAAGGTCATGCAGTTCCTTTGATTAGAAAAAGTTCAGTATGTATCTGGCACCATAGGGCAGTGGAATCCCAAATATTTGTTGTCTTTATTACTTTCAAAAGAGATTCTCATGTAGGGGCACCTGGGTGGCTCAGTCGGCTAAGCATCCAACTTAGGCTCAAGTTAAGATCTTGCAGGTTTGTGAGTTTGAGCACCACATCAGGCTGTCAGCTCAGAGCCTAGAGCCTGCTTGGGGTTCTGTGTCTCCCTCTCTCTCTGGCCCTCCCCAGCTTGTGCTGTGTTCTCTGTCTCTCAAAAATGAATAAATGTTAAAAAACAATCAAAGAGGGGTGCCTGGGTGGCTCAGGTCGGTTAAGCGGCCGACTTCAGCTCAGGTCATGATCTCACGGTCCGTGAGTTCGAGCCCCACATCAGGCTCTGTGCTGACAGCTCGGAGCCTGGAGCCTGCTTCAGATTCTTGTGTCTCCCTCTCTCTCTGACCCTCCCCCTTTCAGCTGTCTCTCCCTGTCTCAAAAATAAATAAACGTTAAAAAAAAAATCAAAGAGATCCTCATATAAAAAAAAAAGAGAGAGAACAATATTGGTGTATTTAGTTTAGAAATTATAATTACATGAACTCATTTATATGTTAGAGGAAAATAGGCATTTAGGCTTTGTTTTTTGAGCATGTATTTTTTTCATTTTTTACATCAGATTTGGAATTTCAGCATGGAGATTAGTCTTTTGGTGAAGAATAAGAAGTATGTATTCAAATTTAAATTTATACTTGAAAAATACCTATATAATATGTAGTCACGACTGTGGATTCTTTACATGCATACATCTAAAATGTGTATATATGCACATGAAAGTATTGGTTAACAGCACTGGAAATCAGTGTCTTCTTATTTTCCTTCCAATCTTATCTCCAGTGGGATTCTTGTTTTGTTTGTCACCTCTTGTAGCTTCTACCAAGTGAGAAGTGAGAAGATAGAATCACTGATTAACTTTTAGGTGTTGTCACTTAGGAGCAACCTGTAAACTCGGGATGTTTTCGAGGTTGTTTTAAAAGGACTATTTCCACAGTTTATAAGGACCTGTGCCACTTTTTGTTATTTCCTGCTAAAATTTACATAATGAATAAGTTTCTTATTTTAATAACAACTGAAATTAGTGTGAATAAAAAGCTAATTAAACTTTCACAATGGGAATCAGTGTTAGTAAACCAGAAGATAGCACATCGTCACATTTGAAAATGCTAATGAGATTCATTGTCATCATTCATAACAGTTTATTTAAAATATCCTTATTTTAGGGTCAGACATGTCAAAGGAAGCATAAAATATTTACTAATATCTAAATCAAATAACAGTAGACAAACTTGCTTTTTATCACGTGAAATTTCTTCTCTGAGAGAACCTAAATGTGTCAGATTCAAAATTGGGATTCAGTCAATTCTGTGAGAACCCCCTATTAGGCTGGCATAATGGAACAATAGCACTCAGTTGTTGAGCCCCATTTTAAATGGTACATCTATTATTATACTAATGATTACAAACCATATGGTGTAACCAATAGGGCTGTCTTTAAATACACTAATTACATCAAGTGCAGGCAATAAAACAGGTGCTAAAACAATGTTCTCACACACTGTTTTCATTTACAGCTCCATAGAAGACCTTTAGTAGGGAGATTGGAATTCCAATCTATTTCCCACAGATTCCCATTTGACATTTAAAGATCCTGCATAACTATCCAGTCAACACCAATTTAAACAACAAATATGCTATTTGTTAGTAAACCTGAATATAGATTTTTTTTTAACTGAGGATAATGGATGAGAGAAGAGCAATCTAAAACAAATAATGTCAATTTTTATTGGGAGTTTTAAAGCCAATTTCATCTATTATATGTTGTGCCATTCTGTGTTTAGAGTATCTAATTTCTTATATATTAGGATAATATGTAAATAATCTAATAAGAGACAATAATAGTGTAAAGGCAAAAGCATAGGGCTAAGTCATTGTTCATGTATTCCAACAGTCAGGTGACTTTGGGCAAGCAGCTGCATATGAATGTTCATCATTTTCCTCTATAAAGAGGATGGGTTGATTCAGGTTATTTCTAAGCTCCTCTCCATCTATAAAATTCTATTATTCTTGTGATGAATTCATTAGAGGATGTTAGTTAGGTTCTACCAGGTTGCCTGGAGGCCAGCAAAAAAGAAGTGATGGCCATCTGTGGGGAAAGTCAGAAGTCTGTCCTGCCAGCAGTCTAAAACAGAGCCATAAGAAGTCCGGTCAAACCAGATAGGACCAAGATGGTGGACAAAGTAGGCTGGAAACCACTGACCAAATAAGGAGGCACCAAAACCCTGCTTCCAAGAAATGCCTGCCCAGGTAATGAATATTCCACCCCCTACTTAACAACTGTCTTAATAAAAGATAAAAACTCCAAGGTGCATAGTTCTCTTAATCTCTTTTTCTCACTCTCAGACCTCTCTTTCCTACTCTCACATTTTGAGTCTATTTTGGCTTTAATGAACATTCCTGCTTGTTTTGCTCATCTGCTGTGTTGTGTCTGTCTTTGAATTCTTTCTGATGACAATACCAAGAGCCTTCAGCTACATCTTTGGGATGGGTGGAGTCAGGCCTCAGGATCAGGGGTCTCCCCAGTTCGCCCAGCAACAAATGATAAGATGCTCTTGACCAACCTTTAGTTATGTTCCTTTAGGTCCTTGTATTTTTTTTTTTAAGTTCATTTATTTGTTTGAGAGAAAGAGAAAGAAAGTGTGAGTGAGGGGCAGAGAAAGAGAGGAAGAAAGAGAGAATCCTAAGCAGCCTCTGCACTAACAGTGTGGAGCCCCATATGGGGCTCAAACCCACAAACCCTGAGATCATCATGACCTGAGCTGAAGTTGGCCCCTTCACCAACTGAGCCACCAGGATGTCTCCCTTCAAGCTCTCTTCTTAACTAAGCCTCAACCTTGGCCTCTATCCTTGTCAGAAGTTTTAACAAGAATATAATATTTTCACTAGCAAAGCATTTAAGGTGAAATATGTATAGTCTAGATTGCCAAAAAAAAAAAAAAGCACATTTTAAAGAATTAGCAAACAGATTACCTATTTGCAAATTACTGACTGGTATGGTAGTGGCCTAAAATGAAAATTGGTTCTCAAATTACTAGTCTTTAATGAGATAAGAACTTTAATGGGAGCGTAAGTAGTTACCAGCATGTTTGGGAATAGGAGAGCCCAGTTGGTCAAAAATCTCTATAAAGGATGTTTCTGTTTACTTAGGCTGACATGACACAGTAGGGAGGGGGTCATGGGGTTTCTGGCAAAAGGATGAACTTTCTAGCCTGCCTCATCTCTGGTGTCCATGGGTTGCAAGCATTCCTGCAGGTTTTGCTTCTGGACATGATGGTACCTCCTAACCCTGCCTCTCTGGCAAGCAGAGCCTCTGTGTCCCTCCTTCAGACCTGTTCTGACATTGACCTCTTCCCAAAGAGAGATGAGAAGGTAATCGCCAGGTCGAGAGAATATTCACGAATTCATTTAGCTGAAACATTTAGTAAAATGCAACTCCAGAATCCTATGAGGATGTTAGAAGTGACTGTCAGGGTTTAGAAATTTCTGGTTGGTCAGATGTCAATTAACACAGAAGCAGCAGATTCAATGAAATTACAGGACACTATGAAATCACTTTATGTGAGGCCGCAGCAGGAGGCCCTTCATTAGCTTTTAGCCATATTCTCAATCAGCAGGTAATATAAGCAGCACTGCCACTATCGTCTTTCCTTCTTTCCTCACCCACTTGCTCCCTCTTTCTTTCTCTCCTTCTTTCTTCCATTCCTCCAATCAGTGCAACTCCCTGCATAAACTTTTCCATAACCACTAAGCAAGTGGCCCTCTGCCTAATTCCACAATATCATCTGTAAACTGCTCTTGACAATATCATTTCTAGCCATGGCCATTTTGTCTCTTGAACATATAACTTAGAGTTGTATTTTGTATCATCTTGAATATTCTTCCCTAAAATTTTTATTTATTTTATTTTATTTTTTTTAATGTTTATTTATCTTGGAAAGAAAGACAGAGCACAAGCAGGGGAGGGGCAGAGAGAGCCAGACACAGAATCTGAAACAGGTTCTAGGCTCTGAGCTGTCACTGCAGAGTCGGACAGGGCTCGAACTCATGACCATGAGATCATGACCTGAGCTGAAGTCAGACTCTTAACCAACTGAGCCACCCAGTTTCCCCTAGAATTGTTTTTAAAATTATCTTCTCATAGAGGCCTTATCCACCCCCCCCCAGCTTTATTGAGATTTAAGTGACACAGAGGTCTATTTGAGTGCACTCTAGCAAGAAGTTCTCAAAATCAAGCACAAAATTAAACAATAGTGGGTACTTATTCTCTATCTTATAACCAACACCTCTAACTGTGCCTAGCACATAATAGTTATTCAATGATTATTTATTAATAAATGGTTATTTTCTGCCATGCCTTGTGGTAGCAGTAAAAATAGCACTGGTGAATAAATTACAAGTAAAGTATATATACTTTATATATACTATATATATATATATATATATACACTATATATATATATATATATAGTGTATGTATAGTGTATATATATGTATATATATATACATATATATATGTACATATATATATACATATATAGTGTATATATATGTATATAGAGTATACGTATATATAGGGTATATAAATATATATATATGAGTATACATATATATAGTGTATATATCCCATTAATAGTAATAAGTGTACCAAAAATAAATAAAGTAATAAACTGCTGAAGTAGAGAATGGAAGGGAAGTCAATTTAAACAGAGAAAAACATCTATGAAGAATTTAATACTTGGGGCCAGCCACCCAAAGAAAATATTATAAGGAAAATAAACAGCAGGAGCTAATTCTCTGAGCAGTTAGGTGTTTAGTGCACATGGGAAAATTATTTGTAACAATGGGGAAATTGGCTTTGGAAGATTAATGCAAACATTCAGGGCCTCATAGCCATGGAGTAATGTTTGGATTTTATCCCAAACATAATGTGTAAGCTATGAAAGAGTTGAAGCTATGGAGAAACTGATTGAATTTTCTTTCTTTTCTTTTTTTTTTTAAAAAAAAAAAATCCTTCTGATTTCTGTATAAAAGAAGATAAATTGGATGCTAACCATGGTTGAAAGAGGGAAACATGTTAAGAGGCCCACTACAGTAATGTAACCCAGAGAATAGTGATTGGTAAATTCCACAAAAATTAATGATAATTTAATAGAAGTGTGTGATAAAGGGAGGAATCAGGAACCTCAGATTCAAGCTTGAACAAATAACTGGACATTGGATAAAGGTACGTTTATAAAACAGAAAAGAATGTGGAAGGAATAGATGGGCAATGTAAGACAACTTATGAAAACTTAATTACTGAAAGAGTGGGAGCTGGTCAAGCAGAAACATAGAATGAGGGGTGCCTGGGTGGCTCAGTCAGTTGAGCATCAGGCTTCAGCTCAGGTCATGATCTCACACTTTGTGGTTAGAGACCCCGCATCGGGCTCTGTGCTGACAGCTCAGAGCCTGGAGCCTGTTTCTGATCCTGTGTCTTCCTTTGTCTCTGCTCCTCCCCTGCTCATGCTCTGTCTCTCTCTCTCCTTCAAAAATAAATAAAAAACATTTAAAAAAAATTTTAAAGAACATCAAATGCATGATTGGATACATATGACTGAAGCTCAGAGAAAATGTCTGGGCTTAAGATACTTAAGATATAAATTTATGGGTCATTAGTGTATTGCTATTTTTATAGCCAAAGAAGTATGTATCACTTAGGGGAAGAATATAAAGAACAAAGAGGGAAAGTATTGGGGCCAAACTTTGAGGAACATCAATATTAAGATTTCAGTTTTAGGGGCGCCTGGGTGGCGCAGTCGGTTAAGCGTCCCACTTCAGCCAGGTCACGATCTCGCGGTGCGTGAGTTCGAGCCCCGCGTAAGGCTCTGGGCTGATGGCTCAGAGCCTGGAGCCTGTTTCCGATTCTGTGTCTCCCTCTCTCTCTGCCCCTCCCCCGTTCATGCTCTGTCTCTCTCTGTCCCAAAAATAATAAACGTTGAAAATAAAAAAAAAAAGATTTCAGTTTTAGCACAAGAGCAATTTAAAAAAGTGAAAGAAAAAACAGTGAGATAGGATGTCATATATTGTAAAAGAGAAACTCTCCCAAAAATGAGTATGGGGTTCCTGTGTGGCTCAGTCAGTTAAGCATCAGGTCGTGATCTCACAGTTCATTGAGTTTGAGCCCCATGGATGGAGCCTGCTTAGGATTCTCTCTCTCTTTCTCTCCCTGCTCCTCTGCCACTTGTGCATGCATGCTCTCTCTCTTCTCGCTTTCCTCATAAATAAATAAATTAATAAATAAATAAATAAATCTTAAAAATGAGTACATATCAAATATTTGAATGCTTCACTGAAGTGCAAAAGATGAGGACATATTCCAGAAGATATATGGAGAAGTAAGCCAGACTGGAGTGAGTAGAAGAGTGAGAAGTGGGAAAGTAGAGAGTACATAAAACACCCTTTCCCAAAGCTTGGCTTGAGGGAGGGTAAGAATTTAGAGGATTGAGGAAAGGGGACACTAGACTCATGAGGCTTTTTTTTAAAGATATATTTATCACCCTCCATGTCCCAAGCATAACAATCTATATTACTGTTCATTTTGAAATGCTACAGTTGGAAGAACAGAAAACTCAGACAATGGTACCTTAAGCCATAGAGTTACTTAAGGATTCTTTTTCCTTATTTTTTTTTTTTGTTTTTAAATGTTTATTCATATTTGAGAGAGAGAGAGAGAGTGAGTGATCGGGTGGGGTCAAAGAGAGAGAGGGGCAGAGGATATGAAGTGGGCTGTGTACTGACAGCAGTGAGCACAATGTGGGGCTCAAACTCATGACCTGAGCTGAAGTTGGATGCTCAGCTCAACCAACTGAGCCACCCAGGCGCCCCAAGAAGGATTCTTGATGAAGGTAATCTGGGGCTTGTTCAGAAGCTCAATATTGCCATCAAAGACCTAGTTTTATTTCTGTTTTTCTCCTCTGCTTACATTGGCTTGTTGTCCTTAAATGTTTTGCTGCTGTTCATGATAGACTCCCAAAGGTCTAGAATCACATCTGCTTTTGAGGCAGGAGGAACGGAAAAACTGAGCACTTCTTCCATTTATACGAAGCAAATGAGTATCTTCTCAAGCCTCAAAATGGACTTCCACTGGGATGTTGTTGGCCTGAACTTTGCTACACAGCAATTCTGAATCTAGAAAAGTGAATGGCATTTCTGACTTCTCATTATTATGGAAATAAGCAAGGGAAAAATGCTGTTTGCTAACAGAAAATCTACATCAGCCATATATAGAAAACTTACAACAGAACATAAAAATAACTTTAAAAATTATAAGATGAATATATTAATTTTGAAAGATCTTTCGAGACATCTTTTTCTGTAGGAAAAAAATAGCATTTCTCAAAGGACTTGTACATGAGGTCTAGCCAGCATGTTTCACGTATGGGTCATGTTTACAAAACGTTTGGTATCACTTATTTGGCAATTTCTAATTTTGAGAACAGCCACTAAATTACAGCAGTCAAACCCTTCAAGCCCAAAATGATCGCTATTTTTCAACAATGATGGCGCATCTATATATAACTCACTAAACCCTCTGTACTCTTAGATTTGGTTTGGGCTTCCTTTTTTCACTTCTTGATAGTATGTTTTATAATCTTCTTGAATTATTTATATACATTCACTGTTATCTCATCAGTAATACTGGTTCCTTGTGGGAAGTTCTTTATCATGTGTGCCTAAGATTCTCTTCTATGCTCACGGGACATTTTTTTAATCTCTGTCACTAATGAAGAAATGATTGATTAATTAATGAACAATTCTGGCATCACACTACATATTTTAATTAGGTTTTTATTTGAGCAATGGAGTTTTAAAAAGCATGTTTTCATTATCCAAACAAACACTTGAAAAAATAAAATGAGAAAGCTTCAAGGAAATAAATGCTGTTATATTTCCCATGTTAAATTACTTGTTAGATGGCATATGATAAAGTTTTTTGTAGTTGCCACCAGAATGCCAGCATACAATTTTGTATTTCTAGGTCAGCTAACCAAAACAAGTGACTTCAAGGACCACTGTGTCCTCCCTGCCTTTTCTCTGTGTAAGGGCCACATAAATTGTCCACCAGCTTGTGAAACTTTCTATATGATTTTATCTCACTAATGTGATCTATTTCATTTGCTGTGGTTAGAATTAGATAAATTGCTTAGACACATTATAGTATATCTGCTGGTACATTAGTAAACTACCTCCCTTGAAAGAATAAAAAAAAAGTTTTGATTTGTTTTATTTGCCAACTTCTGTGTTATAAAAACTCCAGACATGATCGATTTCAAACTATGAATGATTTAACAATGGGCTTGCCAATTCCTGACTATTTGACAAGAGGCTCTCTAGAGCCAGTGCTAGCCAGATCCAGTTCAAAGGTAGTTCGAGTTTATTAGCCCATATGGCTGTCTGTCAAACTTCCCCAAGTTCTATCAGAAATAGTCAAATAAAACTATCATTTGTAAATACGCTGTACCTTTCAAGAAAAAGGAAGAATTGTCTCAGAAGCCAGAGCCATAAGGGCAGAGGCCTAAAGTCTATGTGCAGAAAGTAGAATATTGAGCCACTGAGTCCTATTTCTAGCCTTGATACCTAATAGAATTAATCTTACTAGATTTTTTAATTTCTTAGAAATCATATTTTCCCTTCCATTTTCTTCCTTTTGAAATGGAAAATCTATGGCTGTTATCCTATGCCTGCTTCATCATTGTATTTTGGAAGCAACTAACTTGTTTTCTAGATTAATAGGTCTATAGATAGAAAGGGTTTGCCACCAGAGGGATATTACCCAAAATGTTGCCCATACTTGAATTAGATGATGACATTTTGGACTTTTAGAGTGATGGTATTCAGATGAGATTTTGGATTTTAGTTGATGCTGTAATAATTTGAGACTTTGAAGATGTTGGGATTGAGGTTAATGTATTTTGCAATTGGGTTGGACATGAATTGTAGGGTTCAGAGAGTGACTAAGGCAGGCTGGAAATGTCTCCTCAAACATATCCATGTCCTAAATTATGGGACTAGTGACATTACTTGTAAAAACAAATTTATAGTCATGGTTAAATTAAGATGGTAAGATTATCTTGGATTATATCTGGGTGGGTCCTAAAGGCAATCATAAGTATCTTTGTAAACGGAAGGCAAAGCCAGATGTAACAGAAAAAAAAGAGGACACTACTAGGAATCAGAGATTGGAATGTTTGGCATGATGCAGCCACAAAACAAGGGACACCAGCCTCCATAACAAACTGCAAGAGGCAAGAAATGGATTCTCCTCTGGAGCCTCCAGAGGAAGCAAATCCAAGTCACATAATGATTTTGGGCGAGTGAAACTAATTTGAATTTCTGGCCACCCAAATTTCAGAGAATAAATCCTTATTGTCTTGGACTATCTAGTTTCAGGTAATTTATTACAACAGCCACAGGAAATTAATTAGAAGGCCAAAAGTGGTTCATCTCAAGAATACATGATTAGTTTGAGATTTGAAAACCAATTAGTGTAATTCACCACATTAGCAAACCAAAAAAGGAAAACCAAGGTATTTTCAGTAGATGTAGAAAGAATAAAAATGGCAAATCCAACATCCATTCCTGATTTTAAAAACACTCTCACAAAACATAAATTGAGGGAAACTTTTTCAACATGATAAAAAGTATTTATGTAAGTCAATATATATTTTCCCTAATGGGAAAAGAATGAATGCTTTTGGCTAATTAAAACAAAACAAAAGAAAAACAAGGCAAGGATACCCACTCATCATTTCAAATCTGATGTTCTGCCCATGGAGTAGCAAGTAAAATTAAAAAACAACAACAGCAACAAAAACAAACAGAAAAAAAAAAAAACAAACTCATACTGACTATAAGGTAGTAGTACACCTGTCTTTATTTACAGATAATATAGTCTTTTATGTAGAAAATGATGGTATCTAGTATCTAAGAAAGCTGCTAGAGACAAGTGAATTGTATCAAAGATGCTGGGCACAAAATCAATATAAAAAGTCAATTTCATGTCTATAACAAACAATTAGAATATAAAATAATAAATACCATTTAAATAGTGTCAAAATATGAACATTTAAGGGGAAATGACAACATATTGGCAAGGCTTTTACACTTAGAACTATAAAATGCTGCTGAAAGAAATTAAAGATGAACTATATAATGGAGGGTTATAGCACATTCATAGGTCAGAAAATTCATTATTGCTAGGATGTCAAGTCTTCCTAAATTGAAATATAGATTTAATGCAATACCAAACAAATCCTAGGAGTCTTTTTTTTCTTTAGAAATTGATAAACTGATTCTAAAATTTCATGGAAACAAAGGTCATGATACAGCCTAAAAAGTTAAAAAAAAAAAAACACACACATTTAGATAACTACCTGGTCTTAGGAATTATTTTAAAGTAGCAGTAATTGAAGACAATGCAGCTTTGATGTCAAACAAATAGGTCATTGAAAACAAAAGAAGGTCTGAAAAATAGACACACACAATAAGAACAATGGAGTTTTGGAAAAGGTGCAAAGGCCCTGTAGGGGAAAAATGATTTAACTTTCAACAATGATTCTGAAACAATTGGATCTCTTCTACAAAAATTAAAATTAATTAAATTCATTGCACAAAGACTCAAAATTCATTATAATCTGATGAAATAAGAAATATAGCAAAAAATTTTTATGACTTGGGGATGTACAAAGATTCTTAGATACAATACCAAAAGCATGCCTGAAAAGAAAAAAAAATGATAAATGAGCCTTCAACCAAATTAAGAAGTTCTGTTCTAAAACACACCACAAACTAACAGACACTATTTGCAATTCTTACATTTGATAAGTATTTGTATCCAAAACATATAAATTCTTTCAAAAGTCCGTAAGAAACAACTCCATTAGAAATGGGCAAAAAATTGGACCAATACTTCACCAAAGAAGGTATACAGATAAGCACATGAACAGTATTCAGCATTGCTAGTGATTATGAGTATACTAATTAAATCCAAAATAAAATTCCAAACACACAACTATTAGAATAGCTAAAATTAAAAACATTAACCATGCAATGTGTTGGAAAGGGTGTGGAGAAACTAGAAGTCTCCTAAACTGTTGACCAGAATACATGATACAAACTGTTTGAAAGCCAGTTTAGAAATTGCCTAAAAAGTTCATGTACAGCTAGCTACTCCATGATCCTATCATTCTATATATCCATACAAAGACTGGTGCCTTTAGGGTTTTGTCCTCTGTTTCGTTGAGTTTAACTTTTTTTTAAGTTTCCACGTATAAGTGATACCATGCAGTATTTGTCATCCTCTATCTGGCTTATTTTACTTAGCATAATTGGCTCTGGGTTCATCCGTGTTGTCACAAATGGTAGGATTTCTTTCTTTCTAATAATTGAATAATATCCCATTGTGTGGTGTGGTGTGTGTGTGTGTGTGTGTGTGATGTTATATATCATATACATATACATATATATGTGTGTGTGTGTGCATATATATATGTATATACATATATGTATATACATATATATATCCTTCTTTCTAATAGTTGAATATCTCATGGTGTGTGTATATATATACACATATCACATCTCCTTTATCCATTAATCAGTTCACAGAAACTTAGGTCCTTCCCATATCTTTCTTGGTATATGTGAATAATGCTGCAATGACATGAAATTGCAGACATCTCTTTGATATAGTGTTTTCATTTCCTTTGGTAGATAAACACTTTAAATATTTTTCAGTTTATGTGTCAATTATACCTCAGTAAAGCTGAAAAAGAAAAATACCGTTTATTTGTAGTAGCCTCAACTAGAAACAACTGAAATGTCCGCCAATGGGTAAAGAACTATGTTATATCTGTACAATGGAATACCATTCTGCAATAAAAAGGAGATAAATATACATTACAACATAGATGAATCTATATCAATTACGTTGAGGGAAACCACACACACAAAGAACTGATACTGTACAGTTCATTTATTTAAATTAACAAAATGTTTACTAATCTATAGGGACAGAACTCATGTAAGTGATTGCCATAGGATACGGTTGGGAGAATGCTGGGTGAGGGGAATTATAAAGGAGAATTTATGACTGATTGAACTATCATTATCTTAATTGTGGTGATGGTTTCAGGGATAAAATATCTATTTCAAAACCATATACACTTTAAATATGTGATTTCTACCCTCTGACCCAGCAATTGAACCACTAAGTATTTACCCAAGCATACAAAATACTGATTTAAAGGAGGCAAAGGTACCACGATGTTTATAGCAGCATTATTAATAATAGCTAAATTATGGAAAGGGCCAAGTGTCCACTGACTGATGAATGGATAAGAATATGTGAGATATATAGATATGAGATATATATATATGAGATATATATATATATGTGCTATATATATATATATAATGGACTATTACTCGGCCATCAAAAAGAATGAATTTTGCTATTTGCAATGACATGGATGGGGCTAGAAAGTTTTATGCTAAGCAAAATAAGTCAGAGAAAGACAAATACAATATGGTTTCACTCATATGTGGAATTTAAGAAACAAAATAAATGAACATAGGGGAAGGGGGAAAAAAGAGAGGGAAGCAACCATAAGAGACTCTTAACTATGGAGAACAAACTGAGGGTGGCTGCAGGGGAGGGGAGTGGAGGATGTGTTAAATGTGTGATGAGTATTAAGGAGGCACTTGTGTTGAACCAGGATGTCATATGTAAGTGATGAATCACTAAATTCTACTCCTGAAACCAATATTATACTATATGTTAACTAACTAGAATTTAAATAAAAATTAAAAAAAAACATATAAGTATGTGCAGTTTAATGTCTACTAGTTATTCCTCAATGAAACTTACTTCTTTGAGTAATCTCATCAGCAGTGCCTCCACCCCCACCCCCCTACCCCCCAAAAAATCCCAGTCAAACAAGAGAAGCTTCTATAGGACTTAGAAGTCGTTCCTGTCTCTCAAGACAGAAAGATGTGTAGGGCTGAAGGAATAGAAGGGGAGAGTGGGTTGAGTCAGTTATGGATCTCAGGCTGGAGAGGAACAGTGCTCCAAAAGATCTTAATAATTCTACTTTGTAACTTCTTTTAAGAGAATGATTTTGTGAGCTAGGTTTGTTTCATTTGTTTAAGTCATTTTTTTCTATGCCTTAAAGAACCCTTTGGGCTTTAGGTTGTCCTATTGTCATTCAGTGACATATTTTACACCTGGCATCCAACGAGGGCCTGTTCAGGCAACTAGTGGGAACTGGGTCAGAACAGCAATGCCAAAGTGCTGCTTGTTGTATGAGATAAACCCTTGCTCTTCCTAAGCCCTCACCTTGAAAAACATAGGTTGGCTTTTCTTCTATTATAACCTTTTAGAAATCATGTTCGTTTTCTTTTTAGTGTTTATTTTAAATTGTTGGTATCTAAATACAAATACAGCATGAAAAGAATGTAATCATCCAGAATAATTTGACTGTACCTCCAGCTAAGACACAATTATGAATCTCTCTGTGAGTCTGAAGCATATGTGCATTGCTTAGGATATTTTCTTTATTTATTAGGAACCATTAATTATCCACATTGTGTTTTGTCACCCTCAGTAAATATCCTATCAAAACGGTGTTTCTGTTTAATATTACTACACACACACACACACACACACACCACACTCACACTGTATAACTCTTTTCATACATGTTACAAAAGTAAGGTTTCATAGTACAGTTTAGTATTACAATTACAAGATTTCACACTACTGTTCAGTATTGCAAAATAAGCTATGTATTTTTTTCAGGTACTGATAAGTATGTGTAAGTCACTTATTTCAATGGGAAATTTATCATCTGTGGTACATGGGAAAGATATTGTGGGGAAAAAAGACATAAAAAAGAAAAAACAAAATAAAAGATTGTAGAGACCCAGGAATTTTAATAATTAGAAATTTGACTTGCTGTTGAAAGAATGGGGAAAGTAAGCATGAGTTAACAGCTAATGAGTCTATAAATGTATTTATGTTACTGTAGACTAATATGAACATGCAATTAATGAGAAAAAATAGTTGTGGCCATTGATGTTTTAGAGCCATTAAAATGAAGTCACTGCATTGAAAAAAGAAACATTTTTTTTTCCTTTTTTTTTCTTGCAAAGATACACAAATGCAAAAGGAACAAATCTTAATGGATAATACCAGAGCTAATAGGAGAGAATTGCTCACTGTAATTGCTACAGTATGCATTTTTCAAAAAATTCTTTTTTTAAATTTTAGAGAGAGAGAGCAAGGGCATGTGTACATGTGTGGGGAGGAGGTGCAGAGAGAGAGAGAGAGGGAGAGAGAGAATCCCAAGCAGGCTTCAGGCTCAGTTCCGAGCCTGGTGTAGGGCTGGATCCCACAACCCTGGGAACATGACCTGAGCTGAATTCAAGAGTTGGTCGCTTAAAGGACTGAACCATCCAGGCACCCATAGAGTATGCATTTTTAATCGTGTTTGAATCTGAAGAAACACATATCCATACACATAACATTATTGTAACTTAACATTGCTAAAGAGTATGTGTTTATCATCTAACTAATCTTAATCCAAAGTCAGTCACATATTCTATAAAACTGTGTTTTTATCTACACTATTTACATTGGATGCTTCCAGATTTTTAGCAATAACAAATAATTAGTTATCTATCTTTTCTTATTTTTTGTTTATGTAATAGAGGTAGATAAAAGGATTCATTTTAAAAAGGAACAAATGAACACAAAAATGGATAATATTTTATTAATGGAACAATTTATTTACAAAAGCCCAGATAACAAAGGACAATATATAAAAAAAAAAAAATGTTGGGCATTAGCAAAAAAAAAATACAAATTAGATCACTGAGATATTTTCATTATTTAATATTTTTAAATGTTATTATTTGAAGCAAAGAGAGCAGATAAATCACCCATCTCAGTACTGCTAGTAAGACTACAGTTTAGTTCCCCTGTTTAGAAGGTCAATTTGGAAATAAGTACAGTGCTTTTTTATAACACAATCTCATTTTTCTAAGAAATTTCCTTTTATGAAAAACTCCCATGTAAAAAGAGCAATTGGGTAAAAAGAGGTTAAGAAATAGAGTTTGGGACTTTTTAGTTCCTAACCACTTTCCTCCAGTGAAACTATTATTTTTTTATAATACAATATAACAAGCACAGTTATTTTCTTCTAGGAATTTCAACAATAAATGTATTTTCTATATTTATTGTATATTTCTCTTTATAATTCTGAACACCACTGAACAAATCCTCAGTTTAAAAACATTTTCATTTTTATTCAAACCTATCATTTCCTATCATCACCAGTATTATCATTGGCAAGGCAATTAATACTCATTCTTAAGATCTTAATACTCTTTCTCCCAAATGGTTACTATACACAATATATGCTGTGGGCAATTGTTTTGTGACAATGTTAGTTTCTGATGGTTACAGGATCTAGGCTATGTTTGTGTGTTAAATAGCAATTATAGTACTTAACTTTAAAGTAGACTTATAGTCTACTTTATTATGAAAACTTACTGTATAGGAGAAAGTCTATAGCGAATGTTTTTACACTGTTCATGTATTTGGTTTCATTGCTTCCAAGTTTTTTCGTAAAGATATCATCAGCTATGTACACAGAAAGTTTATTATAAATTTAATTAATACATTCAGAAATAACTGTTGAGCACAATTTTCCTATGCTTGATATAGAGAAAATAAAAACTGGCAAATCTTTAAGAAAAGACGGGTTAAAGTTATGATGTATGATACAATATAAAAGGATATTATAGTCATTGTATTTTGTTTCATGTGAAATATTTTCATATAATAAATGTTGGCAACATACTGAAATGAAAATTAGGCCTCAACATATAGAAATAATTTATAGAATTCTGTAATATATATTCATTTGCATATTTATAGTTTTGCATAATTGTATCAATAGATATTGAAACAATTACATAAAAAGAGTAAAATAATTTATACAAAATGTTAACTGAACAGTGATTATAAATTGATTATGAGTTATAGAAAATATCCACTCGTTATGCTTTTCTAACATTTTCCAAATATTTTATGGTAGGCACATAGCAATTAGAAAAATTATACCATATGTATACATGCACACACACATACAAATACACACAAACACAGTTGACCCTTGAACAACACAGGTTTGAATTGGGTGGATCCAGTCATGTGGATTTATTACAGTATAGCATTGTAAATATATATTCTCTTCCTTATGATTTTCTTAATAAAATTTTCTTTTCTCTAGCTTACTATTTTCTAAGAAAACAGTATATAATACATTTAACATGGAATATATGTGTTATTGACTGCTTATGTTATTTTAAGGCCTCTGGTCTACAGTAGGCTATTAGTAGTTAAGTTTTGGGGGAGTCAAAAGCTACACATGGATTTTCTACTGTGCAGGGGGCTGGTGCCCCTTATCCCTGCATTAAGGTTCAACTGTAAATAATATTGGGCAATGAACTCCCTCAAAAAAAGCTAAAACTCCATTTAGGAGGAAGCCACATATAATTTTAGTTTATGTCCTCTAACTCATCAGCAAATATTTATGTGGAATACATTATAGTTTGATAGAATATAAAACTAAAGTTTCTTTTCTTACTATTTGCTATTTTGACAATATAGTGGGCTTCAGTTTAATTTTATTTTTCATTGACAACCTAATCTTTCCACAAATCATTAACCTGTTCATTAAAAATCTTCCCTAAACAAAATTTTCGCAGACTCAGAGCTTCTGCATAGGCTTCTGTGCCTTCCTGGCATGCTCTTCATTCCCTCATCTTGAATAATTCACACTCATTCTTCAAATTCCTATTTAAATATCTCCTCCTTACACTTTATGATAAAATAAATCAGACCTCCTTCGTTATAATTTCTTTAACTTGTATAACATTTGTAATGTTCAATAATTATAAATTTAGTCATATTATTGTTTATTTATTTTTTAATGCATTAGGCATTTATTTTATTTTTTTAAGGTTTATTTATTTTTAGAGAGAGAGGGAGCACTTTTGTATGCATGCAGAAGCAGGGGAGGGGTGGGAGGAGTGGGGGCAGGGTGGGGGAGAGAGAGAGAGAAAGAGGAAGAATACCCAGCAGGCTTCATGCTGTCAGCACAGAGCCAGATGCAGGGCTTGATCCCACGAACTGTGAGATCATGACCTGAGTTGAATGAAATCCAGGGTCGGATGTTTAACCGAGCCACCAGACGCCCCACGTTTATTTAATTTCTATCCACTGCTACTAGACAGTTCATTTTGTATTTTCATTTATTCATTCATTCAATCGGTCAACCAAAAAAAAAAAATGAGATTTTACTAAGTTCTAGACAGAGATGTAGGAATTACAGATTCCTCAGGAAACAAAGCTGATGATGTTCCTACCCTCATGGAATGTAGTTCTAGAGAAGAAACAGAAAAGAAGAAATATGTATGTATGTATGTAACTCCATTCAGTGGTAAGTGCCCTGGAAAAGTGAAGAAGAGTATGGGGTTGAAGACTGATGAAAAGAATGGGTTTCTGTTATCTCAGGGAAAGGCCAGGGAAAGATCACAAGAATGATGACACCAGGGCAAAAATCAGAATGAAATGATGGAATGCAAAGATATGTGGGAAGAGAGTTCCAGGCAAAGAACTACACTTTTGAAGGCCTTAACAAAAGAATGTGTTTGGAAAATATTAAGAACTGTAAGATCAATGTCATTAAAGCAGAGTGAGTCAGAAAGAGTGGTCTGAGATGAAGGCAGAGAAGTAGAAAGTGGTCAGATCATGTAAGGTCTATGCTGGCCATGGCTACAGCTTTGGATTTTAGTCTGAATTATGACGGGAAATCATTGGAAGGCTTTGGGGTGGAAACGACAGAATCTGGTTTAACTATTAAAAACTCATTCTAGTTTTCATATGGAAAACATTTAGAGAGTTCAAATGGGGACCAGCTAAGCTAAATGGCTATTTTAGTTGTCTTCCCAAGAGATGGTTCTACACTGACACATATCAGGTCCTATTAGAGTGGATAGATATTGTTGGGACTCAATTCAATAATATTTTTTCTGAATGAACAAATGCAAAAACAAAATGAATTTATATATCTATATACCTATATCGTCTATATATCTGGTCTAGTCTACATCTAGTTCTTTCTTTTTTGACAATTTGTGAGGACATTTTAGGGAAGTGTTCTAAGGACAGATTACATAGAGTTTTGCCAGTTTCAGCTATTGACCATTTTTATTCTCCATATCACCTAGTGCAGAAATCTATCAAGAAAAGCATAAGGCCATTGACAGTTCTTATTGACTTTTCATGCCCTGTGACTTAATGTACAAAAATCATTAATAGGCTAAACTCTAAGAACTTAATATTGACATGACAATTTTACTGAACTGTACCTAAAATCTTCCAGAATATTCAGAATCAGGATGAAGAGTCCCAGGTTGAATCAAGTAATAATTTCCAACATGCAGATCATGGATTCTATTCCCAGCCATCCACAAGGCTTTACACTTTTCTTCTGCCCAGCAGCTTCTCCCAGTTTTGCTTATTGCCTCGCTTTCTTGTTTAATGTGATAAAAGATATATATAAAATATAAAATTATATATATGCATATATATGTAGTTTTACATATAATCTTATATAATGATAATGTTTTTTTCTGTCACCATCTACCAAAAACCTAAATAGGCAATTCCCTCTGCTATGTAATTATAGAGTAAATAGTCAATGCCATCACTTTGAAATATGTTCTCTAATATTTAATTAACAAAATGAAAAACAGCCATGGAGAAAATCAGCTCTTTAGTTATATAGGACTATATTTTTCAAACAGTTCCTTTAAATGTTTCACCAATATTAAAAGATGGTTTTATTTGGACTGTGAAAGAGCTTATGGCTCAATTCATGGACATTTAAAACTCTTGCTATTTTCAAATATTTTACATTTCCATGACTTGGTGAATTAGAAGAATCAATGGACAAAAATGACAAGAATCCGGTATCAACAATAGTTTTCTATAAGTCTTGATAACACATACTTGGAGATTTTTTTCAGCCTAATAATTTTATTACCAGTCTCCCTGGAAACGAGTATTGGGCCCTTATTTATCTATTCTTTGTGGATGGAAGACAGTAGCAAATTTTGGAAAACATTTATTTAATTATGGCATTTCTTTGACTCAACTTGATGCAAAAGTGCATTTTCTATTCAAATGATCTCTATTTTAGAATCCTCAATCTCCAAAAGAAAATGGTAGTTCTCTCCCTACTCAACTGACTTTTAAGAGTCAGCTTAAGAGTAGACAGGCTGCCTGTAATTCAGTCCTTTCTCAGAGTGGTCACCTCAAAATTACTGCCACTAATAACATTAAGTTGAAAAACTAAAATGGATGGAGGATTCCTGAGAGATCTACATTCTAACTGTAGGTGGTTGAATGTCTACCATTGAACAAAGCCAGAAGAAAAACATTTCTATTACTGCACTTTCAATGTTTTATTATTATTATTATTATTATTATTATTATTATTATTTTACAGAAGACCAGCACTGAGGGGCAGTATAAAAAAAGCAATGGAGCTCCTATTTACCATAAGAGCATTCTGTATGAAGTCTTATGATAAAATTTCACTCTGAACTCAGATTTAGAAAGACTTGTGCTTCTAAGCAATGTGTCGTTTTTATCTTATATACTGTGTGACTCATTACCACTCTTATATTTCCCTTGTTTAATGACAGAAAGCATTTAGGCAACTGTGTCTTGCCATTTGTCAGGCCCACATAGTAAGAACACATAGCATTCACTTGAAGCATTTAGCTTTCCTTTAGCTTCATCTTTGACTGATTAGAAATTATCTGGTATTTTGGCTAATATCAGTAACCTCTGACAGCGAGAGATCAGAAGAGATTTGGGGGACAATGTCTGGCTATAGAACAAAGATCTGTGCTCTCTTTCCCTAGTAGAAATTATACTGATCTACATTTCCTATCTCCTAGTATTTCTTGGGGGCCATGGGAGTGTATCTAGGACAATAAATTGTGGGCGGAAAAAATCTGCTGTTGTTAAGACTGAACCAAATGTGATTCCTCTTCTTTTCTCTTCTTCTAAGTGCCAGCTGTATATTGAAACTCAGGATGATTTTGTGAGCTACACGTGGAAGATAGCATATTTTCTGCCATATTGGGTCCCTGAATGACTATACTGAACAAAGCCACTGCTTGCTTTCTTTAAAAAAAAAAAAATAATGCTTATTTTTGACAGAGAGAAAGAGCCAGAGCATGAGTTGGGAAGGGGCAGGAGAGAGAGGGAGACACAGAATCCAAAGCAGTGTCCAGGCTCTGAGCTGTCAGCAAAGAGCCTGATGTGGGACTTGAACTTGGGAATAGTGAGATCATGACCTATGCTGAAGTTGGATGCTTAACTGACTGAGCCACCCATGCATCCCACCATTGCTTTGTCTTTACCACCACACCAATGATATTTACAATAGCAAATACCAACCATTGTAACAAAACTGAAGTTTTAGGGCATATTTGTATCATCAAATTACCTTAATTATATTAATTTGTCACTTAATTGGGATACTGCTATTTCCAAAAACTGCCCCATATTATCTAGTGGCAAAATATTTGGGAAAGCTGACCAAGATTACTTGGGAAGCAAAATGTGTCTACTGAGACCAAATCTCTTTTGGAATAATTGAAAAGCAGGAAATCAGTGTCTGTTGATTGTTACTGGTATTTAGCAAAATGTTTGAAAAAAGAGATGTGCTTAAGAAAAGATCAGCTGGTTTGCAAGCCAAAATAAATCAAAATAGAAAACTACCCAGAAATTTGGAGACTTGCAAAATGGGAAATTCCGGTATTCAGTAATTCTAATCTCCAGAGTCAATTATGAGTATGAAAGCTACAAGCCCAGTAAGACTCAGTCTTGTGGCAAAGATTTTTAAATGTGATGATTCTTGATTTCCTTTTTTGGGATCCACATGTGGGAGCTTGGAAGTCACCAGTCCATCCAACAACAACTAAAATAATGAACAAGCTGAAACAACTCTTCTTGGATCAATGAGAGAGGGGAGGAAACAGGGTAAACCACTTCTCCCAACATTCTGCTTGTTGTTCAAACAGCAAATTTGTTTGTTACCATCAGATACCAAGCAGAATCATGACGGGGAAATTTGAACTGTAACTGACCAAATATGGAGGCCTAGCGTGGACAACTCTGAAAGTTGAAAACTGCATGGAAACCGAGTCATAAGGGTCCCAACAATACTGTGAGATTTACCTCGAGGAGCACGACTAGATTCCCACAGTAAATATTTGAGAAAAATATTCTGCTTCTGTCGGGGGAAGTGGAAAGAAACCATTGTTAAATATGTCAGACCAGTCTGTTCTTAACAAGTTCTGCCCTTGGGAGAAATAATTAAGCAGAATGTAACCTACCTGGGTATTATCAAAGCCTAACTTACCTGGGTGAAGGGAAATAACCAACTCCAGTTCATTCTAGCAATGCTGTTTTACCACAGTGGGAAAAAAATACCGAGAAACACTTCTGAAGTTCACAGTCTAGAAGCACAGGCTGACTACAAGACTGAGACCTAGACATCAGACTGTAGAACCCTGGTCCTCCCCCACACACTTTGCCACTATTTACAGCAATTCCTTTTGCCCAGAACATCATGTTTGACTGTCAAGAAGGCAAAAAACACAGCTCAAAACACTGAAAACTGAAGAGCAAACAGAACAAAGACAAAAAAAAAAAAAAAGAGAGCCATATCCAAGAACTATGGGACAACTACAAAAATTATAGCATATGTATTGTGGGAATGTCAGAAGGAGAAGGCAAAAAGAAAGGAGCAGAAGAAACATTTGAGACAATAATGACTGAGAGTTTTCCAAAGTTACCGTCAGATACCAATACAGGTCCTGGAAGCTCAAAGAACAACAAGCAGAATAAATGCCCCCCAAAAAACAAACAAACAATAAACCAAAAAGTGTCCAAAATCTGCACGGAGGCAAATCATTTCCAAACTATAGAAAATAAAGGAAAAAGAAAGAAACCAGAGGGAAAAAACCACTTTACCTGTAAAGGAACACAAGTAAGAATAACATCTGATTTTTCCTTGTAAGCCATGCAGGCAAAAAAGAGAGTAGAATGAAGTATTTAAAATAGTGAGAGAAAACAAAAACAAAAACAAGAACACTAATCTAGAATTCTGTACCCTGTAAAATCATGCTTAAAAATTAAGGAGAGATATACTTTCTCAAACAAAGAAACATGTTTTTTTTTTCCCACCTATTGTTTTAGATGATCTCAAAATAGCCACCATTCTCTCATAAGAAAGATATTAAGGTTGAGAAAGCAATGGAATATATATAATCTTGAGAGGTATTTCTCAAAAAGAACTTTCAGGGTCATAGTGGCACATTATATTACAGGAAGAAAATTAAGAATAATCCAACTAAGTTTTCTAGGAAATTATATTACAACAGAAATCATAAGACTGTTTATTCAACACTCCAATGATTGTTAAAACGAGTTTTGGCCTCCTATACTTGCACAAATGGAAACAGGATAGATGGTCTTAAGTAAAGCTTCCTTTTGAGGAAGAGAGTATTATGGGGCTGCCAGAAGAAGGAACTACAAGGATATTTGGTAATCAGCGGAGTGGACCAATGCAGAGATACATCTTAATAAGGATTTTGCTTTTCTTTGTGATATGTGGTCTTGTCCAGCAGAGACAATATTTCTATTCTCTTTGATTCTCTCTGGGGTCATGTCACTGTTTGGTCCATGAAGCATGGACCAAATTGATCTATTCTAACTCTTCTTCTTTGATGTTTAGTATACATGGCAACCTTGGAAGCCACATATTGAAGATGGTACAAACTCCATTGCTCTTGGTTGCAAATAAAGCTCTGTTGTGTCTACCCACTAAAATTTGGAGGTTTATCTATTATAGCAGCTTTCATTACCATCTCTGTCTCCTAATCCATAAGTTTATTATCAGGTAATGTATTACAATAGAAGTCAATCACAGACTGAATTCTATGAAATGTACAAAATTTTTAGCAAGAAACTATATAAGCAGTCACACAACTGTCTTTATAAGCTGTCTTTAAGCATTTTGATAAATATCTTGGATAAAAAATGTCGACCAGACACAGACAAAACAGTATTCTCATGGCAGAACCAGCCAATACTCCAGTTAAGGCTCCTCAGTACTTCAGTCTTGTCACTCCAATTTTGCTGGCTTTTTTATCCCCAAGCAATTATTCGTTCTCATGCCATCTGAGTGTTCCGCCATTTGTCTGGGCGTGCGATCCACACAGACACACACACACACACACACACACACACACGAATACTGATTTTACATCATCTTCGCAGCTCTCCATGTGTGTTCTGGAATGGAATTTAAACTATCTAGTCTTTGCTGTTTTCTCAGTTTTCTGTTGCCATTAAATCGATGATTATGTGTAATAATGTATAATTCCTGCTTCCCTTTTGCTTTTAGTAAGAAAATAATTTTACTTTAAGTTGCTGCATCTACACCTCAAATGTTCATCATGGGTTTCATCTTTTCCAATGAGACCCAGGGCCTAACACCAGCGACAGACTTCAACAAGGTTTTGTTTATGGAGAAAACGGAAACACCTCATGTACTTCCTGTTTGTCCTGATTTCTTCACATGTGTGGTTATGTAGACACACATTATGTCATATTTTATGATCACATTGAAAAAGGTTCCATAGGTACAAAATGCATCTGTATTAACTATGTCTTTCCAAAATATATTTTCCACACCCCTCCCTACCTTAGAAAGTAGATATTTAAAAAATAATCTTTTCTTAATGATTCATAAATATGTAGCATTTGATGCCCCTCCTTCTCCCCTTTACTATCAAATATGTGAATAGGTGTATATCTTAGTTGTGGGTCAGTGCTAACATTTTGCATCTAAAAATAATTTGACCTTCATTCTAGATCTGTGGCTTTTTGTGTGTGTGGCTTTTTGTTTTGTTGGTTGTTTGTTTTAAATGTTTATTTATTTATTTGAGAGGGCGTGCATGAGAGAGCAGTATGAGGGAGGGGCGGAGAGAGAGGGAGAGAGAATCTGTGCTGCCAGCTCAGAGCCCGATGACCCATGAGATCATAAGCTGAGACAAAACCAAGAGTGGGAGGGTTAACCAATTAAGCTTTCCAGGCAACCCTTAGATCTGTGTTTATTTAATAGTTGAGGGATATTAGGACAATCCCTCAGTTCATGGGGTAATCAGTTTCTCTTGCCTAAAATGAAGTAGGCAAAGTGCTTAAAATCAAATGGTAAGTCCTGTTCAGCTACAAAATTTGCTGTCTGATATTAGGATTTATCCATGCTGAATTCACCATATATCTGTTAAAGAAAATCAGAGCCAGATAGAAGTTAAAGCAGTGAGGATAGATTTCAGGGGGGGAAAAAAAAGTATTATAGTAGGGGAAGAGAGCCTCCAGAATATAATTGGCTCAATTCCAAATACAACCATAACCAGGTGGCATTTACAGGTCAAGAAGCAAGGAGGCTGGGGAAAGGACTGGGGACATTAGTGAATGGGAAATTACTAAGGAGAGACTTCAAATCTGGGCGTGGGGGTGGATTCCGGTGAATCTAACCTAACAGAAATCTTGCTGAAGGTAGTCCAGAGTGATTAGATATCACCTGGGGGATTGTAGGATAAAGGATTTGATCAGATATCAGGAATGGAGAATTCTTGCTAAACTCACTTAGCAAGAGTTTGTTAAAAGTAGATTCTACAAGGAAGTAACAAGGATGAGTCTTACTAGGGAGAGGGTTCAGAGAAATCTGACCCAAGTTGGTCAAAGAATCTTTGTCATACCCTAGAATTAACTCTTGTTTGTTTTTAACAGATTTCTGTAATTTGGACAATACCTTTTTATTTAGGTGCACTTCCTTGTCATGAAATATCAGAGAAAGAAATATTCTGATTATTAAGTTCCTTGTTAGTAATAACCAAAGTTGCCATGCTTACAGGCTTACTGTGTACCAGGTTGTACTAAGTGCATGTATCTTTCAGAATAGCCTACCTTATGGCACAATACCAACTCCAAAATCTCACCATCTTAGAAAATCAAAGGCTTATTCCTTGCTCATGTCATATGTCCACTATAAGTTGGCTGCAACTCTGCTTAGCACCACCTTCACTCTGGTACCCAGCTGATGGCCCACCTCTGTCTGAAATATTCTCAGTCTTGTGGAAGAGAGAAACAGAGGTATCATGGAAAACTACATGATGCTTCTCAAAACTTCTGCCCAATGTATACACAGCATTTCTGCTCAACTACCACAGACATAAGCAATCTATGGCATTGGCTTGGTGTCATGGGGAGAAGAAGTAAACATTACCATAGAAACATTCAATAATTGTGAAAAATAATACAGCCTGCCAAAGAGTTCTTAAGTATATTATTATATATAAACTTTAAATCAGGACTGATTGTAATTTTTTTTCTCTTTTAAATAGGTAAAAACAAAATTATAAATGTAGAGCTGTTACATTTAAAAAGCCTGGATTTGAATGAAGATTCAGATCTGTAGTTTTCAATTTGAAATCATTTTGGTCAAATTTTGATAAATTGGTTATATTCTTTTATGGGGATCTCCTAAAAAGCAAGTAAGAATGATAAAGTAAGAAGTATAATTAGGAAGACGATGATAGTGAAAACATAAGATTAGCAATGAATTTCTCTTTTAAATGTTCAGAATTCTGTTGTCTTAGTCAAATATATACTCTAAATGGCTTCTAAGCATTAAAAATATTGGGGATTTTGTAATGGCAGACCTTTATAATGATTGATTTAAAAATTTTTATTTCAATGTTTTATTTTCTTAGTCTAGGATGTGGAGAAGCAGTGAGTCAAAGTCAAAGAAGTAGAGCAAGGAGAAAGGGAGGGGCAAGCATAGCACTTTTCATCACACAGAAATTGAGAATTTAACAGTTGATTAGCTATGAGAGTGTCTTGGTAGTTCCCTTGTGTTTTACATTCCTTTCAGCTTAATTATGACTCACTCTGCCTCTTAATCTGCCTTCCTTAGATTACCAACACAGTAGCATTGTTTATTTAAGGAGAATTGCAGGGAGGTGGATGTTAAATAGTATAGGTCAGTATCTCATCCATAGTTGAATGCCTAATAATGTCTTGCTGATTCATATTTAGACCTTATTCTGCATTTGACATAGTTCCATGGTTGTATACAATATGGATTTTAATCTTTATTACTTTGGAATTTCTTCAGAGATTTTGAAATTGTTTTAGGAAAAAAAGTATTTTTTTTAAGTTCCGCAGATAAAGCATAAAAATGAAGTATGTTTCATATTCCTTGATCTAGGGCTTCCATGTAGGAATATTGATCATTGATATAAAAAAAAAGCACGGTTCATACTAACCACCCTCAAATACACAGGTAAAATGGTGCAGCATTTAAGAAAACAAAGCATGGTTGAAATTGGAGTTGCTGCCCTATTATTGAATTATGATATTTACTCTCATATATTCCCAAAATTTCACTGTTATTAATCCAGGAAATCAAGAATTTAAGATCCTCTCTGCTTCTCCTCCCTGTCTCTCTCTGGGTATCTCTCCTTAGCTTTGGAGGCTACAATAGGCTCTGTTGAATTTCTTGTTATTTTATTTTGTTTCATTTCATTTCATTTCATTTCATTTCATTTCATTTCATTTCATTTATTTTATCTTATTCTATGAGACACTATAATCTCATATTCAGAGGTTCTACATTAGATTTAATTTGTCCTTCAAAACTGGATTAGAGAGAGATGCCAACACATATGGTAACTCCTGGAACAGTTTGCAGCTTGAACAACCTACAGGAAACCATGAAAGCCACATTTCCTGTCAGTACTGTGAAGCCAAAATCTGCGTTTGAAAATGAACTTGAGCATGTACCTAAAATCTGTGCAAAAATCCATTTAGTGATCTTGTATAGTTTTAGAGGTGACATATCCTGAGTGACATTCCAATAAAAGCTACCAAAATCTTGATTGCATTTTAATGAGTGAAAGTAATTTCGAGTTCTACTTTGTGTTTTTAAATGCATACTATTTTTACAATTTTAAAATTCCACTCCAAATCAAAGTTAGCTCAATTTCTTATCTCTGATAACCTTGTATATGTGTTCATTTATGTTTCATTTTTCTTCAAAGGACAAGAATACTTGGAATTTCTCTCCTTAATATAGTTTCCTGTTTTTCATGAGCACTCTGATATTTATGTAGTTTATAGCTTTTCTTATTAGATATAGTTGTGGAATAAACCAGCTACAAGCTAAATAAATTTCTTAACATCTAAAATATATTTGCTCTCTATGTGAAGAGGTCCTTTGATCTTTCAGAAGGAGCACAGTTGATAAGAAACACTAAAGCAGATTTCCAAAGCCTGAAAGCTTCTGGCTGTTAACAATCAGCACTTCAAAGAATCTTTGACAACAAAGATGGTGACAGCTAAGAGTGTATCATGAGGAGAGTTTATAGTAAACAAATGTCTCCTTTGATGCAAATTTGGTTTTCTAAATACATTAGTTATTACTGGATGTATTTTCAAAGACTGCTCTACAAAGCCTTCTTGAGAAATTGTTCTGTGGCATTACACCAAAGCCTGTATGTATGTATGAAAAATGTTTCTTTTTTTTTTAAAACTTTCAACTGGATGATTACCTATACCTATATCGCTATTTCTGTGATGTACAATGAGGATAATGTGTCAACATGGCCTGAAGAACAATCTGTTATAACAGGACTGATGTTTTCAGTCACTGAAATAATATACGTAAGATTCTCCACACTTTGGATAAGGTCCTCGCTTCATAGCCTTTACCTGTCCAGGCCTCAGTTACCTGACAGAATCCTTGCCCTCCCCTTTTCTACAACTTCTACTCCCTCCTCTAAGCTTCACATCAGAAACCTGGGGATTTGTCTGTCCTCATGTGCTCTCCTCCGCCATTAATTTTCTCCAATATAATTTTGGTTACTTCATTTTTCTTCTTCTTATCTAGTGAAGTTTGAGATTTAATGAGATTCTCTTTTCACACTTGCTCTTATTTCTCGTTTAGTACTCAGAGTGAGCAGAGATGGACAGTACAAATTATGAAATTCAAATTTACAGGTGGCTACCTGCCATGAAGCTAAATTGAATAGAATATGACAGGTCTAAGGCCAACAATAATTCAGGAATACAGTTTTATATTATATTTATATTTACATAAAAATGTCAGTTTTAAGGGAAAGAAGTGCCTTTTGGTCACCAACCTCATTAATTATATCTTAGCTATCCCACTGGGCCTAAAAGGTGCATGGGAAACCACTAAGTTGGGTGCTTAGAAGTACAAAGTAGTTCCCAGGCCCTCCTAGTCCCTTACTGTTTGATAACTCTGTTTATGGGATTTCATGGCTGAATTGGTGGTCAGAAAACAACCACAGGTATCCATCTAATAAGTGTTAACATGCCACTAACATAGATAATACTGTCTAATTTAAAATTATCAGGGGGCGATTGTGGTGAAAGAGATTTTAATGGCTAAGGACACAAGATAATTGAAAAGACTTATGAAAGAAATATCAGCCCAATTGTAACTTCACATTCTAATGAGTAAATTTTTTTCAAAATGATGTGAGCATCTACATTACATAAGCATTCTAGTCATTCAATTGGCCAGAATAAGAATATTAATATTAGATTAAAAGGGGAGGTAGTTTACATCTACTGTCCTGAAACATCGTTTTTTTGTTCTTGTCTATGTCTGTCATTAGCTATAGTTATGGTAAATCCAAACAACTTTAGTATACATCAAAATTATTTCCATTATTTTCTGAAGTATTTGTACATACATGTACATCATGTGCCTAAGTTTTTGTTTGATGCAAAAATATTAGTATGCTTCTTATGAGTAGCATACCATGATATGAAGAGGAATTAGAACCATCAATAGATTTATATATTTATGTTTAAACCAAAAAATTAAACAAAATGATTACTTAAAAGTCACAAAGTAAAATGGAGAAGTATTTATATACATATGTTAGATTAGATAGTAGTTAGAGTTTATATGTTACTCAGTATAGATATAAACTACTAAAATTAACACTAACATCCTAATATATAGTTAAGACAAAAGTAACAAGAAACATTTACTATAGGACAAAATTCAAATACATATTCAATGTATCTATAAATATTCACTATTGCTGTTAAAATAATTGTAAATTAAAAATAGTTAACATATCTTTGCCTTTCAACATTTAAAGGATTGAAACAAATGATCACAAATAACGAGGGGTCAGGAATAGGATATTTCCAAATGCTACTAGGTGAGAATGAAAATTAGCCTACATTTGGGAGAGCACGTTGCCATTATTAGTAGAAGAACCTTTAATATTTTTATTAATTTATCCCATTTTATGAATTTTATTCTAATATTTATTCCAAGGAAAACTGATAGAGTTGGCATTGACATATATATGAAACTGTCAAACAATGAAATATATATTGACATATATATGAAAGTGACAAAAAAATGTCACCCCTAGCAATAAAAACTTAAAAATGATAATTTTTGAAATAATGGGTTTATCAGCCAAATTTAGACAGAACAACAGTTATATCTAGAATCGATTGTCTAACATAGATGAAATGTTACAAATTAGTATTTAGGGGGCATTATAATATTACTTTTAAATTTGTTGTTATTGCTGTGAAGGTGTAAAATAAGACATTTATTAGTTCTGCGTTGAGCCTCTACGAACATTATCACACAAAAGTGTTCATGCTAGGGAGTCAAAAACCAGTGGGTTTAGGAAAGCAAAGCAGCGTACATACATGAAGAATTGGGGTCAGCAAAGTGACCAGGACAGAACTTCGGTAGACAGCCAGGTAGCCCAGAAGACACATGTCACACAAAAGTCAGGACAAAATAGATATAAAGAACATGCAGGGCATTGACAGGAAATGAGAAATGGGGGAAGTCAAGTGGAAGAATTAGCTCTTCGACCCATAAACAAGGGAAGGCATCGCAACTGAGGCAATCTTCTGTTGCAGCCTCACCTGAACTTTAAGCTTCTTGAAAGCAAGGCCATCTTTTGTTCCAATGCTTAGTAGAATGGCTGGAAATAAGAGGTGTTCAAAAATAAAATTGAAGTAAAAGACTTTTTACCCTTTAACCCGGAGACAGCTTATTCTGGAGGCTTTCAGCCACTTACTCCAAAAATAATTCCCAAAATAAACCAAAATAAGTGGTAATTATATAGTTACATTTGTTTGAAGGAAGAACAGAACTAAGTATGATACACATGAAGGTAGATATTTTGGACTGAAAAGAAGCATCTAAGTGAATATTTCTGTGCTGAGATGTCATTTTGCACGGTGTGCACTTGGTATGCACTACTGTGTGTGTTTATTTTAAAAATTTTTTAATGTTTATTTATTTTTGAGAGACAGAGAGACAGAGTATGAGCAGGAGAGGGGCAGAGAGAGAGGGAGACACAGAATCTGAAGCAGGCTCCAGGCTTGGAGCTGTCAGCACAGAGCCCAATGTGGGGCTCGAACCCATGAACCAACCGTGAGATCATGACCTGAGCTGAAGTAGGGCACTAAACTGTCTGAGCCAGCCAGGCGCTCCTGTGTGCATTTGTTTATATGTTCATCTCCCCTACAACGCGGTGTGAGCTTCTTGGCTTGGAACATTTGTTCATCTCTCAATTCTCAGCTCAAGGCTGTATTGATACCTCCAATTGTTTTTTAAATTGATCTGAAGGTTTTTCTCTTTGGGAGAAATACTCTTTTCCCACTCAGTCCCATGCCATATGCTTAGTTAACTTTACCTTTGACTCGAAGTATGAACTTGTGCCTCGGGACTGAACAGCATGATCATTTCAGAAATGAACTTAGGATCCAAAGGTAGAGCTGGCCAGTAAAAATAAATCCTTGAGATGATTTCTGGAATTGTTAGATGAGAAGCATTCTTTTCTTTCGAACTCCAAACTTTAAGAATGATTTCAGCTATATTTGCTCAACATACAGAAATCCCATCTGAGAATGACATGAAGAGAAAAAAGAGTAAAATGGAAAGGTGAAGGGGAGGCAGGAAGGGAGAGAGAGATACACACACACACACACACACACAAACACACACATATACACACAGAGAGAGACATGTTGGATGATAGTATTGAACACCTAGATCATGCTGTGCCTGAAATATATCCTGTTTTTTATACTTTAGCTCATTTGAATTAGGTATCTGTTGCCTCTACGTGCGAAAATCCTCAAAAATTACCAGTAGAAACTAAAATAGGTATTGGGAAATTGGGGGACATTTCAGTATAAATTCTAAGTTAGGTGATATAATTAAATAAATGTTTAAAATTTCTTTGGGTATCATAATCACAATGGGGCTGTGTAAAACATGGCTTTAGGAAATACATGCTGAAATACTTAGGGTAAAGCATCATAAATCTGCAAATTTTACTTTTAAATGTATCAGCAAAATAAATTATATATTTATGCAAAGAAATAAGTGAGAAATGGTAAAATGTTAACAACTAGTGAGTCCAGGTGAAGGATAGATGTGTTCATTGACTATTCTGTTAACTTTCAGTAGGCTTGAAATTTCTTGAAATAAAATCTGGGGGAAGCCCAAAATGCAACAATTGCTGAGTAGTGTGACTGCTCTATAGGTGCTCAGCAAAACCCATTCCTTTTCAACTTTTGCAAAATTTTATAAGCTTCTTTATTCGGTAGAAGTAATCGCATCTTATCTAAATCAACACTATAATGACTTTTTTTAAACCATGCTATCTGCACAGAGATCAAATTGTGTAATAGCTTCTATATTTGAAAAGTAAAAGTGAGTTAGATATTTGAGAAAACAGAAAAGAATCAAATTGACAAGTCAGATTCACATGAATCAGCTATCCTACTCAGTACCAAACTTTCCTAATCGTTTCGCTAATCATAACTATGAGACACATGTGAAAAAAGGAAGGTTCGAGACTACCCACTGGTACCCTTCAGTGGTCTTTTATTGCCACAGTAGGACGTTCTCTGTTCAGATAAACATATTAGGCTTCTAAGTGTTATATGGGGCTGGATTTCACACATCAGAAGTTGTTTTATTCCTGAAGTATCTTCATTTTGTACTCGGATAGTTACATAGTTAACATGTCACATAGTAACACAGCTTGAATTTTTCTTTACATGTAGTATAGCTTGACTTTTTCCTGGAACTATGTCTTCTAAACTCTCATATTCAAAATTTAAGCGATCCTAGAGAAATCAGATACATCTCTTTAAAAACCTTTCATAGCGACACACTCGGAAGATGGCGGCGTAGGAGGACGCTGGGCTCACCGCGCGTCCTGCTGATCACTTAGATTCCACCTACACCTGCCTAAATAACCCAGAAAACCGCCAGAGGATTAGCAGAACAGAGTCACCGGACCCAAGTGCAGACGAGAGGCCCACGGAAGAGGGTAGGAAGGGCGGCGAGGCGGTGCGCGCTCCACGGACTGGCGGGAGGGAGCCGGGGCGGAGGGGCGGCTCGCCGGCCAAGCAGAGCCCCCGAGTCCGGCTTGCAAAAGCGGAGGGGCCTGACGGACTGTGTTCAGACAGCAAGCGCGACTTAGCGTCTGGGAGGTCATAAGTTAACAGCTCTGCTCGGAAAGCGGGAAGGCTGGAGGACAAAGGGAGGGTGAGCTGCGGAGCCCCCGGACGACAGAGCTCAGTTTGGCCGGGAACAAAGGCGCTAGCCAGCGCCATCTCCCCCGCCCATCCCCCAGCCAAAATCCCAAAGGGAACCGGCTCCGGCCAGGGAAATTGCTCGCTCCGCGCGAACACCCAACTCTGTGCTTCTGCGGAGCCAGGAGCCAAACCTCCGGCAGCGATTTGACTCCCTCCGGCTGCCACAGGGCCCCTCCTGAAGTGGATCACCTAAGGAGAAGCGAGCTAAGCCTGCCCCCCCTCCCGCCGTGCACCTTGCCTTCCCACCCAGCTAATACGCCAGATCCCCAGCATCACAAGCCTGGCAGTGTGCAAGTAGCCCAGACGGGCCACGCCACCCCACAGTGAATCCCGCCCCTAGGAGAGGGGAAGAGAAGGCACACACCAGTCTGACTGTGGCCCCAGCGGTGGGCTGGGGGCAGACATCAGGTCGGACTGCGGCCCCGCCCACCAACTCCAGTTATACACCACAGCACAGGGGAAGTGCCCTGCAGGCCCTCACCACACCAGGGACTATCCAAAATGACCAAGCGGAAGAATTCCCCTCAGAAGAATCTCCAGGAATAACAACAGCTAATGAGCTGATCAAAAAGGATTTAAATAATATAACAGAAAGTGAATTTAGAATAATAGTCATAAAATTAATCGCTGGGCTGGAAAACAGCATACAGGACAGCAGAGAATCTCTTGCTACAGACATCAGGGGACTAAGGAACAGTCACGAGGAGCTGAAAAAACGCTTTAAAGGAAATGGAAAACAAAATGCAAACCACCACGGCTCGGATGGAAGAGGCAGAGGAGAGAATAGGTGAACTAGAAGATAAAGTTATGGAAAAAGAGGAAGCTGAGAAAAAGAGAGATAAAAAAATCCAGGAGTATGAGGGGAAAATTAGAGAACTAAGTGATACACTAAAAAGAAATAATATACGCATAATTGGTATCCCAGAGGAGGAAGAGAGAGGGAAAGGTGCTGAAGGGGTACTTGAAGAAATAATAGCTGAGAACTTCCCTGAACTGGGGAAGGAAAAAGGCATTGAAATCCAAGAGGCACAGAGAACTCCCTTCAGACGTAACTTGAATCGATCTTCTGCACGCCATATCATAGTGAAACTGGCAAAATACAAGGATAAAGAGAAAATTCTGAAAGCAGCAAGGGGTAAACGTGCCCTCACATATAAAGGGAGACCTATAAGACTCGTGACTGATCTCTCTTTTGAAACTTGGCAGGCCAGAAAGAATTGGCACGAGATTTTCAGGGTGCTAGATAGCAAAAATATGCAGCCCAGAATCCTTTATCCAGCAAGTCTGTCATTTAGAATAGAAGGAGAGATAAAGGTCTTCCCAAACAAACAAAAACTGAAGGAATTTGTCACCACTAAACCAGCCCTACAAGAGATCCTAAGGGGGACCCTGTGAGACAAAGTACCAGAGACATCACTACAAGCATAAAACATACAGACATCACAATGACTCTAAACCCGTATCTTTCTATAATAACACTGAATGTAAACGGACTAAATGCGCCAACCAAAAGACATAGGGTATCAGAATGGATAAAAAAACAAGACCCATCTATTTGCTGTCTACAAGAGACTCATTTTAGACCTGAGGACACCTTTAGATTCAGAGTGAGGGGATGGAGAACTATTTATCATGCTACTGGAAGCCAGAAGAAAGCTGGAGTAGCCATACTTATATCAGACAAACTAGACTTTAAATTAAAGGCTGTAACAAGAGATGAAGAAGGACATTATATAATAGTTACAGGGTCTATCCATCAGGAAGAGCTAACAATTATAAATGTCTATGCGCCGAATACCGGAGCCCCCAAATATATAAAACAATTACTCATAAACAGAAGCAACCTTATTGATAAGAATGTGGTAATTGCAGGGGACTTTAACACCCCACTTACAGAAATGGATAGATCATCTAGACACACAGTCAATAAAGAAACAAGGGCCCTGAATGAGACACTGGATCAGATGGACTTGACAGATATATTTAGAACTCTGCATCCCAAAGCAACAGAATATACTTTCTTCTCGAGTGCACATGGAACATTCTCCAAGATAGATCATATACTGGGTCACAAAACAGCCCTTCATAAGTTTACAAGAATTGAAATTATACCATGCATACTTTCAGACCACAATGCTATGAAGCTTGAAATCAACCACAGGAAAAAGTCTGGAAAACCTCCAAAAGCATGGAGGTTAAAGAACACCCTACTAACGAATGAGTGGGTCAACCAGGCAATTAGAGAAGAAATCAAAAAATATATGGAAACAAACGAAAATGAAAATACAACAATCCAAACGCTTTGGGACGCAGCGAAGGCAGTCCTGAGAGGAAAATACATTGCAATCCAGGCCTATCTCAAGAAACAAGAAAAATCCCAAATACAAAATCTAACAGCACACCTAAAGGAAATAGAAGCAGAACAGCAAAGGCAGCCTAAACCCAGCAGAAGAAGAGAAATAATAAAGATCAGAGCAGAAATAAACAATATAGAATCTAAAAAAACTGTAGAGCAGATCAACGAAACCAAGAGTTGGTTTTTTGAAAAAATAAACAAAATTGACAAACCTCTAGCCAGGCTTCTCAAAAAGAAAAGGGAGATGACCCAAATAGATAAAATCATGAATGAAAATGGAATTATTACAACCAATCCCTCAGAGATACAAACAATTATCAGGGAATACTATGAAAAATTATATGCCAACAAATTGGACAACCTGGAAGAAATGGACAAATTCCTAAACACCCACACTCTTCCAAAACTCAATCAGGAGGAAATAGAAAGCTTGAACAGACCCATAACCAGCGAAGAAATTGAATCGGTTATCAAAAATCTCCCAACAAATAAGAGTCCAGGACCAGATGGCTTCCCAGGGGAGTTCTACCAGACGTTTAAAGCAGAGATAATACCTATCCTTCTCAAGCTATTCCAAGAAATAGAAAGGGAAGGAAAACTTCCAGACTCATTCTATGAAGCCAGTATTACTTTGATTCCTAAACCAGACAGAGACCCAGTAAAAAAAGAGAACTACAGGCCAATATCCCTGATGAATATGGATGCAAAAATTCTCAATAAGATACTAGCAAATCGAATTCAACAGCATATAAAAAGAATTATTCACCATGATCAAGTGGGATTCATTCCTGGGATGCAGGGCTGGTTCAACATTCGCAAATCAATCAACGTGATACATCACATTAACAAAAAAAAGACAAGAACCATATGATCCTGTCAATCGATGCAGAAAAGGCCTTTGACAAAATCCAGCACCCTTTCTTAATAAAAACCCTTGAGAAAGTCGGGATAGAAGGAACATACTTAAAGATCATAAAAGCCATTTATGAAAAGCCCACAGCTAACATCATCCTCAACGGGGAAAAACTGAGAGCTTTTTCCCTGAGATCAGGAACACGACAGGGATGCCCACTCTCACCGTTGTTGTTTAACATAGTGCTGGAAGTTCTAGCATCAGCAATCAGACAACAAAAGGAAATCAAAGGCATCAAAATTGGCAAAGATGAAGTCAAGCTTTCGCTTTTTGCAGATGACATGATATTATACATGGAAAATCCGATAGACTCCACCAAAAGTCTGCTAGAACTGATACATGAATTCAGCAAAGTTGCAGGATACAAAATCAATGTCCAGAAATCAGTTGCATTCTTATACACTAACAATGAAGCAACAGAAAGACAAATAAAGAAACTGATCCCATTTACAATTGCACCAAGAAGCATAAAATACCTAGGAATAAATCTAACCAAAGATGTAAAGGATCTGTATGCTGAAAACTATAGAAAGCTTATGAAGGCAATTGAAGAAGATTTAAAGAAATGGAAAGACATTCCCTGCTCATGGATTGGAAAAATAAATATTGTCAAAATGTCAATACTACCCAAAGCTATCTACACATTCAATGCAATCCCAATCAAAATTGCACCAGCATTCTTCTCGAAACTAGAACAAGCAATCCTAAAATTCATATGGAACCACAAAAGGCCCCGAATAGCCAAAGGAATTTTGAAGAAGAAGACCAAAGCAGGAGGCATCACAATCCCAGACTTCAGCCTCTACTACAAAGCTGTCATCATCAAGACAGCATGGTATTGGCACAAAAACAGACACACAGACCAATGGAATAGAATAGAAACCCCAGAACTAGACCCACAAACATATGGCCAACTCATCTTTGACAAAGCAGGAAAGAACATCCAATGGAAAAAAGACAGCCTCTTTAACAAATGGTGCTGGGAGAACTGGACAGCAACATGCAGAAGGTTGAAACTAGACCACTTTCTCACACCATTTACAAAAATAAACTCAAAATGGATAAAGGACCTAAATGTGAGACAGGAAACCATCAGAACCTTAGAGGAGAAAGCAGGAAAAGACCTCTCTGACCTCAGCCGTAGCAATCTCTTACTTGACACATCCCCAAAGGCAAGGGAATTAAAAGCAAAAGTGAATTACTGGGACCTTATGAAGATAAAAAGCTTCTGCACAGCAAAGGAAACAACCAACAAAACTAAAAGGCAACCAACGGAATGGGAAAAGATATTTGCAAATGACATATCGGACAAAGGGCTAGTATCTAAAATCTATAAAGAGCTCACCAAACTCCACACCCGAAAAACAAATAACCCAGTGAAGAAATGGGCAGAAAACATGAATAGACACTTCTCTAAAGAAGACATCCAGATGGCCAACAGGCACATGAAAAGATGTTCAGCGTCGCTCCTTATCAGGGAAATACAAATCAAAACCACACTCAGGTATCACCTCACGCCAGTCAGAGTGGCCAAAATGAACAAATCAGGAGACTATAGATGCTGGAGAGGATGTGGAGAAACGGGAACCTCTTGCACTGTTGGTGGGAATGCAAATTGGTGCAGCCGCTCTGGAAAGCAGTGTGGAGGTTCCTCAGAAAATTAAAAATAGACCTACCCTATGACCCAGCAATAGCACTGCTAGGAATTTATCCAAGGGATACAGGAGTACTGATGCATAGGGGCACTTGTACCCCAATGTTCATAGCAGCACTCTCAACAATAGCCAAATTATGGAAAGAGCCTAAATGTCCATCAACTGATGAATGGATAAAGAAATTGTGGTTTATATACACAATGGAATACTACGTGGCAATGAGAAAAAATGAAATATGGCCTTTTGTAGCAACGTGGATGGAACTGGAGAGTGTGATGCTAAGTGAAATAAGCCATACAGAGAAAGACAGATACCATATGGTTTCACTCTTATGTGGATCCTGAGAAACTTAACAGGAACCCATGGGGGAGGGGAAGGAAAAAAAAAAAAAAAAAAAAAAAAAGGACGTTAGAGTGGGAGAGAGCCAAAGCATAAGAGACTGTTAAAAACTGAGAACAAACTGAGGGTTGATGGGGGGTGGGAGGGAGGGGCGGGTGGGTGATGGGTATTGAGGAGGGCACCTTTTGGGATGAGCACTGGGTGTTGTATGGAAACCAATTTGTCAATAAACTTCATATAAAAAAAAAAAATAAAAAAAAAAATAAAAACCTTTCATAGCTAAAGAGTTTCTGACAGTAACTATCATTGGTTGGTTCACCAAGAAGTCTGCCATTAGCAAGTTTACAAGGAGGTTTGATCCAATTACATTCCTTCTTTCTTTCCCTCACGTTGAGACAATGGACTGTACAGCTGTTGCTGGTCATGTTTTCTTCAGTAGCTCATCTTCTCCCATCTCCAAGATTCCATGTCAGTTGCACATACTGGATCTGTGTACCCATATCCTTGCTTTTGAGTTTGAATAAAAAACTAGGCCAAGGAAGCTAGATATTCCACAGTACTGGAAAAGAGAAGATAATCAACTGACAGGATAGAGAGTTGGAGAAAATGTAGGATCCGGGAACAGAAGTAGGCTGAGGATAGAGGCACTGTCACTGTAATATGGTTGACTATGATTGCATGTAGAATAGGCCATAATTTTACATACATATATAAATGACTGACACATACATATGTAGCACATACACATGCCCACAATTAAACAAAGCAGTTAATACTTATTTTGATTTATTTGTTGCTTAATGTTTTATGTTGTTTGAAAACAAAAAAAAAAAAAAAAAAGATACCTCTCATTGAAATGTCAGTTTTGTGACTGCAGTTTTTCCTTGCATTTGCTGTAATATTTTATTTATATCTCAGTGGTGGAGTTTTAGTTTTACTGAATTTAATCTGTTTATTAGTTACTGTCATATGAAATCAATATGAATATACATATATACATGTATATACAAATACATACATATATATATATGTACATATGTATAATAGGAATCACAGAACTTCCTACTTACATGTAGAAAGAAATGACCATTCAGCAAGATATATTAAAGATGTATTTTCCTTTTTATTTAAAATTTTAAAGTTTATTTATTTTGAGAGACAGAGACAGAGAGAGAGGGAGAGAGAGAATCCCAAGCAGGCTCCTCCCTGGCAGAGCAGAGCCTGATGCAGGGCTTGAAATGACAAACCACGAGATCATGACCTGAACTGAAACCAAGAGTCAGACTCTTAACCGACTGAGCCACTCAAGTGCCCCGAAGGACATATTTCTCTAAAGTAACATTACATGCATATCTGTGAATGCATTTATACACAGGCATAATTTTCTACAGCAGACTTTAAACTCCTTGATAATATACTTAAATTATATCCATTAACATATATTCAAATATTGAATGATTTGTGTGACTTTTTACTACTTTGTTACTTAAAATAGAATAATTTCATGTTGTCTTTCATGCAGAAATCATTGCTACATATCTTTTATTTGGATTTGATTAGAAACCGAAATGTACTTGGATGGCATGTGGCATTCCCTTAGTGTGACTACCTAAGAACAAAACCATTTATTTTGTCCCATTCTAAACATGAAACCTCAGGTGGGGTCCAAGGAGACCCTGGGTAACTTTGAGACCTGTGTCCAGTTTTCTGCCTAGATTTAGAGAAGGAAGTCATGGACATCTCCCTTCACCCACACTTGGATTTCATTGTAGGAGCACTGACAGCTGGGCAGGGGGCCCGAGAGACCTTCCCTCCCAAATTTCCAACCCATGTGGCCCTGGCATGGAGAGGAGAGCGCTCAGAGAATTCTTATGTCTCACAGATCGAGGTGTGGAGCTTGGCCAGGAGTTGGACCAGCACACATGCAACCCTGAAGGGAACTCACAAAACAAGCGAGAACGCCAGATGCTTAGAGCTGGTCTCTGGAGAGGACATTAGTTCATGCAGATGCCTCAGCAGTAGGTGCAGGGGGGTGAGAAGCATGCACCCAAAGATGAGAAGTGAGCTGCACTTCATCAAATACAGCCAGAACAAACAAGCCCACTACTCAATTCCTAGGAACTGAAATCAGCCCAAGGAAAAAGGCACACAAAGCAGAAAGGATTGAGAAGGGACTATTTACCTTTAAAAGTCTGAATTATATATTCTGAATTGCCTGAAACAATACTCACTTGGGGTGAGGAAGTGCATTACATTGACTGGAATGTGCTGTCCACCATTTAGAGAGTGAAGGCTGAGTTGGAGATAAGATTTGAGCAATAAAGCAATAGTTCTTTCATTGTGCCCTTGAGTATAATGGACCCCTGTAAATTTTATGTCCTCTGAATGTACATATTTCTACATTTTTGTTGCTGAAAGCACAAATGGGTTGTACACGGTAATGGTGTTGGGCACTCACAATTCATGGGTCTAACCAGTAAACATCTTTATTTTTCTTTCCTGTTGTCTTTTAAAAATGTCTTTAAAAAAATGATACTTCCTTTACCCTTGGTTAAAAATGCAGTCAGTCCTCTGCTTTTTGGCTTATCCTTATGATAAAAGGTCTCATAGTTGTATTAAGGAACAACACATTTTCCACTCAGTTGTTACACCCTGCCAGTTCTCATGGTAATCAAAACTCACACCCGACTGAAAATGAGATCTGTTCCTGTCTCTTTTGGGACATGCCACTCGCTAGCCTCCTGCAGGAGGAAAGACCAGTGTTATTCTTCCCCTTGTTCTTTCAAACCTCCTCATCCATTTAACTGCAGCCTATGGCCAGTAGAGTAGAGTTGAAGCAGCTGGGGGAGAAGAGAGTTATGGGTGACAGGTGAGTTGTCTCCTTATAGCATCGTGTGCAAGCTTTACGCTTTCAGGGCCTGCCAGATACGTGAAACATACTCGGTCTGGTGAGAGCTATCCACTTGAGTTTTGCATAGTCTAGGAGGACATGCCATTTCCTATAACAGCATCTCTTCTCTGCTCACCTGCCAAATCAACTAGCCCCTCAGTGCATTCTTGTTCCTCCTCTCTCTAGATTTCCCAGGTGGGAGGGGAACATAAGTATGTTGTGTCCCTTTTTCCCAGAAGAGATATAACAAGCTCTTCCCTTCTCCTCATTAAGTGAAGTTCCACTCGACCCACTTTGTAACACTGTGTCCTCAAGACACAATCCTCTCCAAAGAAATACTGGGAGAATAGCTTCTCTTTTTTAAGCGTCTTTTCTTTTCTTTTCCTTTTCCTTTTTTTTCCCCACCTACCATGTGGATGAGGGTCAGTAATCAGTTTTGGGCTAACCTTCATCTTCAAGAAAACTAGGCTAGTCAATTGATAGTTTATACTCAATATTAATTGTATTTATGTCTCATCTGAAACTGAGTCCGAGCAAGTTCAATATTTATATGCTGAGTTCCTATTATTCTATTTATATCTACCTATCTATTTATATATCTATCTTCTATCTATCTACCTGTCACCATCTATCTGTTTGATTATAGTCTATATTGGTAGTTCAAAATGATTTCACTTGTGTTAAAAAGGGAACTTCTTATTTCAGTACCCACATACTTCACCATCTTTAGATTCTTCTCCATATCTGACATTTAAATTCCTTTGCCACTTGTTTCTACCACTGATCCTCCTTGGAGCAAGTGGGTAGGTATATAAACTGTGTTCTAGGAATAAAATTCTGTCTTTCACAATATGGCAAAGCATGCAAATAAGTCTCAGAAATGAGTGTGGATAAGCTACACTGGGTTTTCTTCAATTTTCGTATTGTATATACCAGCTCACTGTAGGTGCCAACTTGCGGATACCCTAGTACATGAAAAGCAATTTATGTGTGAATGTGAGCTGTTGAGAATTAAAATGATGAGAAGTGGCTTAGGATGCAAAATGAGACTTTAGAAAAATGAAAATAAAAACAAGAAGACTGCAGGAGAGTTATAGCTTCCAGATTTGTGATAAAATCTCAAAATTATACATTGCAATGAGCGATTACAAATGTACATAACTTACTTTCTGATACTGAGTAAAGGAAGTAAATAAAAACAGAAGGAAAGTGAAAAACAAGTCTCATAGAATTGAAGAACAGTGAGATGAACCAGCTTCCCTGCTGCTTAAAAAACGAAGATGGTTCATATCCCTGAATAGCAGTAGTCACTTGGACATAAAGCAGGAACACAATTGCTTCATGTGCACCCCTTCTTGAATTGTATGCTTGTATGTTCTAAAGGACTTTTTTAAATAAACTATTTATCCGCCTGCTGTTTTCAAATTATAATCATCCAGATAGAAAGTTCAAGAACTCTAACCTTTAAAAAATAACAAAACATATACATTTTTATTTCCTCATTTGTCTTTTAAACATAAATATAATTTTAAGGGCATCGTTTTAAAAAATGAATTTGTCCTTTTCATGTTTCCTTGGAAACCTCAATTCTGAAAATGATTTAATCCATTTTGTTTTCATATCTCAACTTCCATTGACTGTTAATGTCAACAAGGCTATTTCATGCATTTTTGTTACTTAGACCCACATGGCTTCATCCTATAGAGTTTTGCGCTATATATTTGTTGAAGGTATATTCTTTTTTATATGTTCTGTTTTTAGTCTCTGGCCTCATTACCTTATGTTACTCTAGAGTGAATATCACAGTCAACTACAGTCATTAGCTAATGATCCATTGTCTCTTCAGGGCAAGATTAGAAACACAGAGATGCTCATGCTGAGCAAGTGAGAACTGGAAGCCTAACACATTATGAAAATGAAATAAAGGGAAAAATCCAATTAGATACTCTTAGTAGGGGTCAAAAGAAGTAAGGGCTTTCATTGGCTCTAACTTATTCACAATGTCAATGTACCAGGGAAGAAAAGTATAACACATTCTAGTGAGGCAGATATTTATGAGAGTCACTGAACAATTACTACAAGTTGCCACTGAACGAAATGTAAATTATAAGCAGTGACTTAATTTCAAGTCAGCCTTTACCCTATAGTCCAACTATCTCTGTAATGCTCAGCATAATAATTTTAGTATCAAAAAATGCTCAATAACAGCAACCATCTCTGCAGGTTTTGCCAGCATGTTCTGTTGGCAAAGATTAACAGATCCTGATATTTAGTGTTGAGTTTCTAGAATTAATCTGATAAAGTAAGAAGTCAAGATCACAATAGAATCTTTTCAGGAGTTCAAGCTGAATAGTTGATATTGAAGACTTTTTGTATTGCTGAATAATTGTACTTTTTCCTCATTATACATTTATAATCTTATTCACACCTATCTCAGGCCATGGTATAATTATTCTTTACAGCTTCAATTATACTGAACATAACACTGTATAATGTTGACATAGGGTCTTTAATTTTAAGTTGTTGACTTAGGCACACAGTTTCCAAAGTTGTTAGTATAAATTTCACCCCCACACCACCAATTATTTTAATAGATGTGATAATTTGAAACAAAAGTAAGGAGAATGTTTGGTGACAACTTTTTATTATTTTATGTGGCATCACTCATATTCTTTGTTTTTTAAGTTCAACTCACCTTCCAGAAGTTTTTTTTAAGTTTTTTAATTATAATTTAAATGCTTTAAATTTCTTCTTTCTCTTTTTACCTATTGATCTCACCCTTTGCAATAAAAAGTCTAATTAAATGCTTATGTATCTCTCTTGCATCTACCTCCCAGAGTATTATCAATCATCCCATATGTCTTATCACAGTTTTGTAGCTCTAAAAAAGCATGTTGCATGTGGGCTTATGTGTCACAAGTAGTGTTTCTATATAGAGTCATCTGATACTTTAGCAAAATGTATTTGATTTCTAATATTAGAAACCATAAAAATTCAAAAGGTAGGAAAGCAGCTATGAAATAGGAGAGTGACCAGAGAAAAAGACTGAAAACAGAGGAAGCAATGTCATAGAAGACCGGTCAGACTGAGATGTTAAAGACAGAGGGAAAAGAAGTGTGTGTTCCAGGTCCCGGAGGAGGAAGGACAGATGTATCCATGGATTAGTTTAAGAGCTTATGCTTGGATGGAAGAGGAACACTGAGATGATTAATCTTGTGTGCCAAATTGACTGCATCATGAAGTGCCCAAAATTTTGGTCAAACATTATTCTAAGTGTTTCTGTGAGGATATTTCTGGATGAAATTAGTACTTGAATTGGTAGATTGAGTAAAGCAGCCCAATGTAGGTGGGCCTTATCCAGACTGAAGGAGGCTTGAATAGAACGAGAGGTAGAGTAAGGGAGAATTTGCTTTCCTGCCTCACTGTTTTAGAGCAGGGAGAGTAGTCTTCCACACTTGAATTGGAACCCACACCATCAGTTCTCTTGCTCCTCAGGCCTTTGGACTTAATGGGAATAATACCACAGGCTTTCCTGGGTTATATGGCCCAATTCCTTATTTTAGATAAATACACCCACTGAGCAACCACTTCTAAGAATCAAAGGGCTGGATGATACCTTCCCATTTTTTCAAAACTAATGAATATAATGAGGTTGGCTGGTTGCTCCTAATGTCCCTGGACAACTCAGTAAAAGAAAGGGATGAGCTTAGTGATTTGGATTTCTAGCTCAAGCACACATACATGATCTGAGAGCTTCCATGTGTGCCCTGAAGGAGACACATATCTCTTGTAGCTGAAGGGCTGAGATTGCTAAAAATTGAATGCAGAGTCTGATCCTGCAACTGGTTGAATTGCAAAGCACATTGAACTCCCAGCCTCATAAGTGACCTACTGTTTAAGTGAGGGCATTGATTAAGATAGAAGGGGATTCTGTAGGTTGGGATGGGCATGTATGGTTACACTCTGATGAAGCTAGTTACACTGAGCTCCTAAATTCTTTTTTACATTCTTTTATTATTATTTTTAAATTTTATTTATTTTTTTAATATAATTTATTGTCAAGTTGGCTAACATACAGTGCATACAGTGTGTGCTCTTGGTTTTGGGGGCAGATTCCCATGATTCATCGCTTACATACAACACCCAGTGCTCATCCCAACAAGTGCCCTCCTCAATGCCGGTCACCCATTTTCCCCTCACCCCCACCCCAAATAACCCTCAGTTTGCTCTGTATTTAAGAGTCTCTTATGGTTTGCCTCCCTCCCCCTCTATTTGTAACTATTTTTTCTCCTTCCCTTTCCCCATGGTCTTCTGTTAAGTGTTTTAAGTTCCACATATGAGTGAAAACATATAATATCTGTCTTTCTCTGACTGACCTATTTCACTTAGCATAACACCCTTAAATTCCATCCACGTTGCTGCAAACGTCTCCTTTTCCAGTGCAAGAGACCTCCCTGTCCCAAGTGAAAGTGGCTTCCCTACATCCATCTGGAGGATTAACTCTGCATTGCCTGAGGAAACTCTAATAGCTCACCCTGAGACAGTTTCCATGTAAGACAATACTGATGAGGTTCATGACCCACTTCCACTACCTCTTTTTCTTTCTAGACGTTTAACTGGACATTCAGTTCCAGCAGGCCCCTAATAGTGATGAACAAAGTGTGACCCATTAAGAGATATTCTACGCTACTTGAGTATAAATAACGACTTGAGTTTTCTAATTTATACAAGTAGAAATCCAGAGAGCACGTGTGAGAATGGATACTAAGGGTAAGGGATAATGTTCAAAGAAACATAAAGTTGGATCAGATTGAATTTATTGATATCAGCTCATTAAACAGAGATTCTACATTTAATGTTGTAACTCAGCAGTTAGTAAGTGTTCTAATAGTTTATTTGGATGGTTGGCTGAAACATGGATCAAAAGTTGACCCACAGTGAGCCTAATGGTAATGTCAGACCTGCCCTGGTTTAATGTAGAGGAAGGGATTCAAAACTCTAGGAATTTCTAGGAATATTAGAATGTTAAAGTGGATTTGTCATTTAACACCTACTCATGCACACTAGGAGGATACAGAAGACATGTTTCACCAATACTATGAGAAGTAAATTTGTGAGAGGAGCACCAGCATCCTTGGAGAGCTCTGTGATCACTCTTCTCTGTAGGTAGGACAGACCTTACAGTGGGAACTGTGGTAGCTGAACTGAGAAATCTAAATGCAGTGGAAGTCATTGGATCCTATGATGGTAGGAACTGTTTGGTAGTATTCAACCACCAAAAGACAAGGGGCGTTTGGACAGAAGAGTAAAAGTAGCAATCAGAATAGTCTGGCTTGCATAGACTTACAGTGTTGGCTAGTTGATCATTGTGTTCCTAGAAGCAAAATAAATAGGGAAGCTGCTAGATTCTTATGTGATCTGCATAGTCTATTAAATTCTTATTTGATCTGTATAAACAGAAAGATTTTAGGTCAAGTGGGCAAAAGTCTAACCTGAGTCATAACAATAGACAGTCACAGTCCCACAGTCCTTTCCCAGGCTTAAGCTAGTTTACAAATCCAGAACCCCTTGATTGAAGGGGAGGTTCCCCAAAACTTATACTCTTAATCTTTCTTCCAGTCTTACCCAAAGGAATTCATGGTCTTTTACAAAAGTAACTCTTCATTAGGTAAAAGGGAATAATCAGAACTTTCAGGGATTACTGGACACTGGCTCTGAACTGACACTAATTTCCAAAGACATGTGTGACTGGGGCATACCAGTCAGAACAGATACTTATGGAGGTCAGAGGATCAATGGACTTTTAGTGCAAGTCCATCTCACAGTGGCACAGTGGGTCCCTGAAACATCCTTTGGCTATTTCCTCAGTTCCAGAATGCATAATCCACACATTGGCTTTTTGATATGTCAGGTGAGAGTTATTATGGTACAAAAAGCCAACTGGAAGCCAGTAGAACTTCCTTTATCTAGGGAAATAGTGAACCAAAAGGAATACCATATTCTTGGTAAGATTATAGAAATTAATGCCACCATCAGAAACTTGAAGGATTCAGGGGTGGTGATTCTCATCACATTCCCATTCAACTCGTTTACTTTACCTGTGCAGAAGATAGATGTATCTTAGAGAATGACAGTGGACTATCACACACTTAAACAGATGGTTACTCCAGTTCCAGATGCCGCACTAGATGTGGATTCATTGCTTGAGTAAATGAAAACACCCCCAGGTCCTGGTAGGAAGCTGTTGATGTGAAAAGATTTTTTTCTCTATCTGTGTTAATAAGGACAACCAGAAGCAGTTTGCTTTCAGTCAGCAAAGCTAACAATACACCTTCACTGTCCTATATCAACTATCTTGATATATCAATTCCTATATCAACTGTCTAGCTTTATATCATAACTTAGTACATGGGGATATTTATTGCCTTTTTCTTTGAGAAGATATCTCACTGGTCCATTACATTGATGATGTTATGTTGATTTTATGTAGCAGTCAAGAAGTAGCACCTTCTGTATACTTGTTGGTAAGACATTCAGAAGGTAGGAACTTAATCCAACAAAAATTCAGGGTCCTTCTACTTCACTAAAACTTACATGGACGTAGTGATGTGTGTCATGTGGAGAGATCCCCTCTAAGGGAAAGGGCAAGTTGTTGTATATGATCCTCCTACAATCAAAGAAAGAGGCACAATACTTAGTGGTCTTCGTTGGATTTTGGAGACAGATAACATATTCCTCATTTGGGTATGTTACTCTGTCCTATTTACTAAGTGACCCAAAAACCTACTAATTTAGAGTGTGACCAGCGTAGGAAAAGGCCCTGCAATAGGACCAGGCTGCTGTGTAACCTGCTCTTGTAGTTCCTATGGCACTTAAAGTGGCAGATAAGGACGCTATTTGGAGCCTTTGGTGGACTTCTATAGATAAACCATAGTGCAAGCTCTGAGAATTTTATAGCAAGGCCCTCCTATCCTCTGTGAACACCTACTCTCATTTTGAGAAATAACTGTGGCTTTCTACTGCGCCTTAGTAGATACTGAACCAAGTTACTATGTAATCTGAGCTGCCCATCATGAATTAGGTATTATCAGACCCACCAAACCATACAATGGGGGATATACAACTGTACTCCATTGTCAAATGGAAGTGCTATATACATGAATGGGCTCCAGCAGGTCTTGAAGGTATATGAAGTTACATGAAGATGTGGCCCATATGCTCATGGTCTCCACTCCTGCTATAGTGCTCTCTCTCTCCTAACTTGCACCTATGACTTCATGGGGAGTTCCCTATGATCACCTGATGGAAGAAGAGAAGAATTGGGCTTGGTTTACAGATGGTTTTGTGCAATATTCAGGTGCCACCCAAAAGTGGACAGATGTAGCCCTATAGTCTCTTTCAGGGAAATCCTTGGAGGGCAGTGGTAAAGGGAAATCCTAAACAGAACTCTGAGCAGTGCACCTGATTAGATGGAGAAATGGCTAGATGTGTGATTACACACTGATTTGTGAGTTCAGGTAAATGACACAATGGTCAGGGATTTGGAGGGGAAATTATGGGAAAATCTGTGACCAGAAAATATGGGAAAGAAGTATGTGAATGGATTCCTCTGGGTAGGCAAAAAATGTGAAGATATTTGTGTCCTATATGAATGCTCACCAAAGGGTGAGGGCAACAGAGGATTTTACTAATCAAGGGTACAGAATGACCAATTCTGTGGATACAATTCAGCCTCTTTCCTCAGCCATTCTTCTCATCACCTAATGGGCTCAAGCTCCTGCATTCAAACCCACTGGTTCCCCACAATCCTGAAGCAGTTGGTTTGATAGAATGGCAGCCTTCTGAAGCTTTAGTTATGGTGTCAGCTAGGTGACAACACATTGCAGGGCTGAGGGGCATCATTCTTCAAGAGTTTTATGTGCTCTGAATCAACATCCAACATTTGGTGCTATTTCTCCCATAGCAAGGATTCATGAGTCCAGCAGTCAAGGGGTAGAAATGGGAGTGGCACCACTATTCCCCCTAGTGACCCACCAGCAAAGTTTGTGCTTTTTGTCCCAGTAACTTTATGCTCTCCTGGCCCAGAAGTTTTATCTTCAATATCTTCAAAGAAATGATGTTTCCAGCAGAAGATGTAACATTGATTCCATTGAACTGGAAAGTAAGATGGTCACCCAGACGTTTTGGACTCCTAATGCTTCTGCATCAACAGGCAAAAAGGGAGTTGCACACTGGCTGGGGTGAGTGATTTTGACTACCAAAAGGAAATCAGATTACTACTCTACGGTGGAGATAAGGAAGATAACTTCTAGGATACAGGAGATCTGTTTGGACAGTATTACTATGCCTTGTAATTCGGGTCAACTGAAAATTATAATAACTCAGTCTAGACAGTACCACTAATGACCTAGACCCTTTAGGAATGAAGGTTTTGGTCACTCTACAAGTTCAAGAGCCACAACCAACTGACGTGCTCTCTGAGGGCAAAATGAATATAGAATGGGTAATGGGAAAAGGTAGTTATAATTAGCAGCTACAACCATATATTTATTTATATGCAGCTATATATTTATATATATTAAGAAGATATTTTGTTTTCCTCCCTCCCTTATTCCCATATCATGTAATATTGTTAATTCTACATCATAGAGTTTAAGTTATGGGATATGAAGGAGAAGAGTAAACATCACTCAAGGACTTCACCTTCTTTTTGGGGGAAGAAATTAGTGCATTTTTGGTTGTACACAAGATAGTTGTCTCAGCTAGAATTTTTACTCTGTTATTGTCTTATTTGAAGATGAAGTGTGGCTTAAGGAGATGTGTAGGAGTTCCAAGTTGAAAAAGGGTGGACTTACGATGATTAATTTTAATGTCAAGGTGACTGAACCACAAGGTACACAGACATTTGGTCAAACGTTAATCTGGGTGTATCTGTGAGGGTATTTATGGATGAGATTAACATCTGAATCAGTAGACTGGGTAAAGCTGACCTCCCCAATGTGAGTTGACCCCATCCAATGCTGTGGAAACCTAAATAGAAGAAAAGATGGGATATGGGAGAATTCACTCTCTCTGTAGGAATACATTTGAGGTGAGATAGCTGCCTCTGCACTTGAATTGAAATTTATGCCATTAGCTCTACTGGTTCTCAGGCCTTTGGATTCAGACCAGAACTATAATATCAACTTGCCTATGTCTCCAGCTTGCACACAGCAGATTATGGGACTTCTCAGTCTCCATAATCACATGAGCCAATGCCTTATAACAAATCTTTCTCTCTGTCTTTATCCGTATTTTATATAGCCCTATACACACATGCTTTTTGTTCAGTTTTTATGAAAAACCCTGACTAATACAAACCCTTTTTCTTTTCTATAAGTCAGAAGGGGAAAGGAAGAAAAAATGCAGAATAAATTAATTAGCTGTTAATGAAATAAGGAGTTGAAAGAACTCTTGATTAATGGTATAGTTTGTTTGAAGGAAGCAAAGTAGTAAGGTTGAGAACCTGAGGTGACAGATGTGGACAGAGAGACAAAGACTGACCAGGTAAGAAAAGAGGTTAATAAACATTAATATTCTGGTTGAGTTTAAAAACCATGGGTTTCGGGGCGCCTGGGTGGCGCAGTCGGTTAAGCGTCCGACTTCAGCCAGGTCACGATCTCACGGTCTGTGAGTTCGAGCCCCGCGTCAGGCTCTGGGCTGATGGCTCGGAGCCTGGAGCCTGTTTCCGATTCTGTGTCTCCCTCTCTCTCTGCCCCAAAATAAATAAAAACGTTGAAAAAAAATTAAAAAAATAATAAATAAATAAAAACCATGGGTTTCAAGTCACGCCAATGTTAATAATTTCATCTACCAGTACATACTTGTCCACTTTAGAAATGGAAAAAATTGTCAGTAGAGTAGATTTAAAGTTCTATAGTTTTCAGGATGTGTGTCTGGAAGAGAAGAGATGAAGACAAAACTGAAGGTTCTAGAGAGAAGGTGGTTATAAGGGCTATGGCTGTTATACCAATAATTGAAAGAAATTGTAAGGAACTTGAGCTCTTGGTAAGATAAAGATCAAATATAAGAGAAGTAAGAATGAGGAAGAAAAAGAAAAGTATGGATACAAGGTCAGAAATTTAGACATTGGATTATAAATGTGTGGAAGTTTGACAGATGTTCTTGATGCCAAGTTCCCAATGTGCCTATCCGAATGGATTGCTGAAGCAGAACATCAGTACTGATCATTGAAATGAAAAGTAATTCTTCCAAAGTGAGAAGAAAGTTTATTGGCTGAGATAAACACAGCCAAATGGGTAGTGGTGGGTAATGAAACAACAGGAAAACTGATTGCAATTTGAAATTTCTTCCTGACCAAAAGGATGATAGTGAAGAAGTGGGCACAGTGAGCAAATGACAGATGAGAACTAAAAACAAAACAAAACAAAACAAACAAACAAAAAAGAGGTCTTATTTAAATTAAAAAAAATTTTTTTAAATGTTTATTCATTTTTTGAGAGACAGAGACAGAGCATGAGCTGGAAAGGGGCAGAGAGAGGGAGACACAAAATCTGAAGCAGGCTTCAGGATCTGAGGTGTCAGCACAGAGCCTGATGCAGGGCTGGAGCTCACGAACTACGAGATCATGACCTGAGCGGAAGTCAGATGCTCAACTGACTTAGCCACCCAGACGCCCCTAAGTTGTTTTTATTATGACCATTTTTATTTTTGAAGTCATGGGTTATTTTACATTCTCTGAATAATTTTGAACCTATTTATCCTTCTTCATTGTTATTCCATTATATTTAATACTCTGATAATGGATTTAGAAGGTTGGAATGCTACAAAATTGGCCATGATGAAAAATCCTTGTAAAATCAATGTGGAGCCTCATGCTGAGAATCATGAGTGTTCTCCTTCCCTGGCTTGGAATGACTGTATTTCACCATTAGAGCTCCTAACTTCCACTTATGTTTTATTTCTTTTAATCTAGGGAAAAACGATTTTTATGCCTAGATTTACGTTCATTGTTCTATTTTCATTTATTTCTCCTCCTTAATTAGTAAAGCAACAAAATAACTCTTTGAATTTACACTGGTCCTATTGCATATGACTTACTGAAAGAGATAAATGTGTCACTGAGAGATTTGACTTGTGTTGACATTAGGAAAAGATGAGTACCACGAGGCACTTTAAATACATTAGCTGTGGCTGAATCATATTACTTCCACACTTACACAAATAAACACTTTCTTACTGCTTGGCTGACTGGGTTATCACTTTTGTGTCTTTTGCCCAAAATACGGACATGTAAGCTGATAAATTTTTAATTATGTCTCCTTTAAAATGTGCTTTAATTTGGCTTTGGTAAACAGGAAAAAAAAAAACCCTCACTAACACTTGCTGAATTGGAAATACCTTTTGAGAGCAATTATTTTTTCACTGTGTTTTATTACATTTGTTCGTTATTCTTTGTATTTGGTGTGTGTGTGTGTGTGTGTGTGTGTGTGTGTGTGTGTGTGTGTTTTCCCTTTGTGAAGATTAGGAGAGAGACATGGCATAAGCCCTGATGATATTCATGTATAATGATCAAGTCAATTATGATTTAATTTGGAAGGGCTGAAATTGTCATTTGTCATTCCTAAGTATTGCCATGGTAGTTTTTCAGATGGGGTCAGATCTTCAGAAAATGTAACTCCATTTGCCCAAAGCAACCACATTGGGAATAACAGACAACATTGTCAAACTTTAGGTCTCAAATCATTAGATAGGAATGTCCATGTATATTTTTCAAACTATAATTAATTAACATTATGATAAATATTAGTCAAGTAATATTGGGTTAAATTATTAATTCCTTGTGTGTTTTTATTGCTTTATGTTAATATAACGGAAAACTAAGCAAACCTATTGAGAAGTAAGCAAACAGCAAATTCTATGCTGTGTCAACAGCTTTATGTACTCTAACTTATTACTTACAAGGCCATGTAAATTAAAGATTGTGAATCACATTTTAACAGATCAATAACATGGTGATCAAAAAGCTTAGATGTTTACCCAAGGGATACAGGAGTACTGATGCATAGGGGCACTTGTACCTCAATGTTTATAGCAGCACTGTCAACAATAGCCAAATTGTGGAAAGAGCCTAAATGTCCATCAACTGATGAATGGATAAAGAAATTGTGGTTTATATACACAATGGAATACTACGTGGCAATGAAAAAGAATGAAATATGGCCTTTTGTAGCAACGTGGATGGAACTGGAGAGTGTGATGCTAAGTGAAATAAGCCATACAGAGAAAGACAGATACCATATGGTTTCACTCTTATGTGGATCTTGAGAAACTTAACAGAAACCCACGGGGGAGGGGAAGGAAAAAAAAAAAGAGGTTAGAGTGGGAGAGAGACAAAGCATAAGAGACTGTTAAAAACTGAGAACAAACTGAGGGTTGATGGGGGGTGGGAGGGAGGGGAGGGTGGGTGATGGGCATTGAGGAGGGCACCTTTTGGGATGAGCACTGGGTGTTGTATGGAAACCAATTTGACAATAAATTTCATATATTGAAAAAAAATAAAGTTAAAATAAAGTTCTAAAAAAAAAAGAAAAAAAAAAGCTTAGATGGATGCGACTGGGTGGCTCAGTCAGTTAAGTGACCGACTCTTGATTTCATTGTCTCACTATTCCTTATATCAAGCCCCATGTCGGGCTCTGCGCTGAGAGTGCTGAGCCTGCTTGGAATTCTCTCTCTCTCTCTCTCTCTCTCTCTCTTTGGTGCTTCCCCGTTCTTTCTCTCTGTCTCTCTCCTTCTCAAAATAAGAATTAAAAAAAAAAAAAAGCTTAGATGACAGGGTAAAAGTTCAAGAACTCTTTTTTTCTAGTGATAAAGGAGTTTAGCTTTTCCACTACATTCTGATACCTTCTGATATTTGGAGTATGTCTAACTCCCAGTACTGTAAGAAATGGCAGGAAGCCAATTCTGAAGCTCAGCTATTACACAATAAAGCATATGAAATCAGCTTTCTGGCGTTTGCTTTTCACAACTGCCAAATTCAGTATATTGTATTGTTCTGCTGTCACCGAGGGACATCTTAACGTGCACAAGTTGCATTGTTCAACTTGCCAAACATCTTGAGGATTAAATATGTACCTCTTCTTCTAGTAATATTCTAAATCATTAAAAGAGATCAGCCATAGGTGAATTCTGATTCTTTTTAAAAAATCCATTAGTGTAATAATTGAGCATCCCTTGTTAGAAAATGATGTGGCAAGGATGAATGACCACTTCTCTCTTCAAAACATTATGTTTGAATGTAAAATTAAGCCAGGATTAAAATTCCCCTTAAAAATTTAGGAATGTGGGGTGCCTGGGTGGCTCAGTCGGTTGAGCATCCGACTTCAGCTCAGGTCATGATCTCACACTCAGTGAGTTCGAGCACTGCGTCGGGCTCTGTGCTGACAGCTCAGAGCCTGGAGCCTGCTTCAGATTCTGTGTCTCCCCTCTCCCTGCCCCTCCCATGCTCATGCTCTGTCTCTCTGTCTCAAAAATAAATTAAAAAAAACAAACATTAAAAAAAATTTTAATTTAGGAATGAGTTTTTCAACAATTTCCAAGCATATTTTTCTCAACATTTCTTTATTAATATTTTCAAACATACAAAGAAGTTGAGAATTTTACTGTGAACCCTCGCATACCCAGCACCACGATTCTACTTCCACTTTCATCATGCTTAAACTTCCCTTTACCTGTTCCTCTATCTCTCCACAATGCATCTTATTTTTTGATGAAATTTAAAGAAAATTGGGGACATTAACATACTTCCTCTTGAATCTTTCATTATGTGCATGATTAACAAGAGTTTGTATTCTATTTTATGGACAATAAAACCGACAAATTTGCTAAGTTTTGACCAACATGTAACTGGATAATGCATGCAGCCTGTATAACTTAAGTTCCTACATAGAGCATGGAAAGTTGCTATTAGCTCTGAATGATTATTCATGACCCTACCTAGTAAGTTCCTGCCTCCAATCCACTCTATGAAACCACTGTGTCATTTTCTCCCATATGTTAGTTTGTTCGTTCTAAAGCTTCATAATGGAATCATATAGCCTGCTCTCTTAGGCAAGGCTTCTTTCAAACAGATAATGTCTTTTGTCCTTTTATGATAATAGCATTTATTTTTTTTTCTTTTTACCCCCACCACTTAGAAAATGTTACTTTTACTGCCCTCAATTACTCATATTTAGATTCTCTTCTCTATGGATAAACTCAGAGTACAGTATTTACTTTAACCTTGAGCAGTGCAGAGATGTTGCTCTTGGTTTCTGTAATCTGGAAAGTTCTTTGGTGCAATGTTCTTTCATTTTTTCATAATCAAAACTATCCTTTTTCTTCACTCATTTCTAGTCATTGGTGCCACAGTGACATGAATTGTTTTGCTTTTCAACCCATCTGCTTTTCTTCACACTTTTCCAGTCTCCGTCTTTAAAGCTCAGATGATCCTTCTTCAGGATTCCTTTAACCTCTTCTGACTCTAAAAGAAAGCACACCTAAGATTAAATAGTAAAAATATATTCATTCTAAATGATATTTGCTTGTTAAATTTTGAAATTTAGAAATAAAAAGCACTTTATCTGATAATTCTGATACTTTCAAATAGCTGCTAAAAACATGTTAACAACATCTCTTCTGGCGCAGGCCGGTCGTAGATGCTGTTGGTTTCTACTCAGATCCCCTTTGCTGTGCAGGTGTGTGCATCCCTCAGTGGCTGGTTGGATTGGCTGCTGAGAGTCACAGCTGCACTCAGCCCTGGAGGGTTTCCCAGGACCAATGTGCACAGCCTTACCTGGAAATTCCTGGAAGGTTACAACTTCTCTAGAGCCAATGGCTGACAGGAAAAAAGATTGGCCCTCTTATACCAAATGGAAATAACTCCAAGGTGCCATTCATTCTTGGAACAGAATCAGGCTGAGGCTAGACTTCAGCTGAAACTGCATTTTGTTTAGCTTCTCCTCCTATCCTGTCCGGCTTCCTTCATTTCCTTCCAGGACTCTCCCACTGTTAACTGCTCACTTATAAATGAGTCACAACAAAGGCTTTACTTCCCTGGAAGCCAAACAAAGGTAGCTCCACTACCTTTCTTGTCTCCTTCCCTGTTATGAGTCAGCAATTAGTAGGGATGACTTAGTTAACATTCGTACTCTCTTCTGGAACAGGTGTAAAATATTTTTTGTCATAGATAACATTTCACGTAATCAGTATTTTTAAAATTACAAATGTGGGAGCACCTGGTGGCTGAGTAGGTTGAGCATCCAACTCTTGATCTCATGGTTCCTGAGTTTGAGCCCCATGTTGGCCTCTGTGCTGGCAGTGCAGAACCTGCTTAAGATTTTGTCTCTCCCTTTTCTTTCTTTTTTTTTTTTAACATTTATTTATTTTTGAGACAGAGGGAGACAGAGCATGAACGGGGGGAGGGCCAGAGAGAGAGGGAGACACAGAATCTGAAACAGGCTCCAGGCTCTGAGCTGTCAGGACAGAGCCTGATGCGGGGCTTGAACTCACGGACTGTGAGATCGTGACCTGAGCTGAAGTCGGACGCTCAACCGACTGAGCCACCCAGGTGCCCTGTCTCTCCCTTTTCTACCCTCCCCCTCTTGTGCTTTCTCTCTCTCTCAAAATAAATAAATAAAAACTTAAAAAATAAAGTAAAATAAATTTACAAATGTGAGGATGTATATATATCAGTTATCTGCAATTTAAATTTCCTTTGTTATATTCCTATGTTTTCCTTTAAAATGTTGACGTTTATCTTGTTTTTCTCCTTTTTGATTACACTTGTCACCGTTTTCAGATTTTGTTAATTAGAGAGATTATTTTTAACTTATTGATTGATTGTTTACCCTCTATGCATATTTTGAGTTTATTCTTAAGTTTTGGATTTTATTTCTAACAAGGTTAGTCTAATGTTTACTTTCTTTCTTTCTTGTTTATTATTGAAAACACTTAGGCTGTAATTTTACTTTTCTGTAGAGTTTTGCCCTCTCCTATACATTTAATATTATTTTCCCTAATTTTAAGTGTTAACAATTCTCAACTTACAGATTTTGTTGTTGTTGTTTGTTTTTAAAGAGAGAGTTAGGAAACTTTGTTTCTCATATTTTAATTTTGGTAAGTATTGTGCAATTTTTTTTCTTCATTTATTATTATTTTTCTAATATTTGATCACTTTTTTAGTTGGTCTCAGGGAATTGGAAAGAGTATATATAATATCCACAGTATATATATACACATACATATAACATACACCAGTATAATACACACACAAACACATACTGTGAATTTTTTTAAATGTTTGTTTATTTTTGAGAAAGGGGGGGGCAGAGAAACAGCTGTCAGGATAGAGCCCGAAGTGAGGCTCGAACTCTTGAACCATGAGATCATGACCTGAGCCAAAGTCTGACACTTAACCAACTAAGCCACCCAGTCACCCCTATATTAGGAAATTTTAACTCCTTTTTTGTTGTTGTTTGTTTTCCGTTTATGTGATGTGTCAGAAATCAAGAGTGTGGTGCTGAGGCATTAAAAAATATTATTATGCCAATTTATTTTTATATTTGTTAAATTATTTTTCATATACTGTGGAGCAGTAACAATTAGCCAGCAGTATTAGGTATTTCATACACTTGTCTGCCATATACTGCTCTGACCCAAATTCTGTTATTATGGACATATGTGATACTTTGGGGAAGGATTGTACAACTTTCATATGAATTTTAAAGGGATTCATAACCTGAAATAGTTTAAGAACAACTTTTCTGTATCCTCCTATACTTCTGGCTATTTCAGCCTAAACACTGTGAGGGATTTCTTAATGTATTTCTCTAATATTGTTTCTGAAAATCTTTCCTTGTATATTTACTTTTGTTGTTGTTGTTTTTGTCTATATATTTCAGTATCATTTGATTATTAAATATTTTATATTGTATCTATTATTAATGTTGAAAGGCCACTTTTTATGTCAGAGTTTTCAAAGAAAAGCAATGCTGAACAGAGTGAATCAGACAAGGAAGGCTTTATCCAAGACTTACAAGAGGGAAGAGAGACTGAACTCAAGTCTCTTGAAACAAAGTCAGGAGAGTCTAAGTTCTGGGGTGAGCTAGTGGGAAAGAGTTGTAGAATGTTAGGGGAGGAGGGTTGTTGGATGCCATTGGGCCATAAGCTTCCCCTAATTGTCACTTAATTGAGTTAGACTCCTAACCTTCCCACAAAAACTGGAAGATAGTAAGGCATATATGAATGCCTTTCAAAAAGGTGTTGCCCAGGTCCTTGGGGAGACATTGCTGGGTTGTAAAACTAGCAAGAGCCTTGGAAAAGGTTTGTGTCTTAAAGGGGTAGAGAAAGAATTCATAACTGGAAGTCTTCTAAAATCAATGCTCTAAGAAAAGGGAGGTCAAAGGCCAACAGTCTAAGAGAAGTCTGTCTGAAGTTTAGTCAAACTGAGCGGAACTTAGGGCCCTTTAGTCAGTTCCCTCTGATTCCCCAGGAAACCAGGCTCTGCTAAAAGTCAGAGGCATGTCTTGTGACTTGACTTGGGTGTTATTTTCAATCTGGGAGCAACTGCCTTATCTCTGGCAGAAATCCCGATATATGACATCTGGAGTGCACCCTGCTTTTGGTTTCCAGAGTAGCTTCAGGTTTTTCCCTTGTTTTATGTTTTGTTCCTCCTTCCAAGGGAGTTGGGGGAGCAGAAAGGCTAGCCAATTGTGTTTTCATTTTATTTGGTAGAATGACAATGTTTTAAGTAGTTGTTGGAAACCAACTAGGACAAGCCTCTTATTTCATAAATAAGAAAATTGAAAGCTACAGAATATAAATAGCTTGCCAGAGATTCCAAAAACAGTTAGGAAAGGAGCTAGAACGGTAATTTTTGTCTTCCAGTGCCTTTGATTACATTAGGTTACTTCTATCGCTACTTTTAGTGAACACTCAATACTAGCTCCTCAACGGATTTCTCTCTCATTTTCTCTTCTCTTCCTGAAATGTATTGTGATATTTGATTATTTTTTTACAAATTGAAATACACTGCTGTAACAAAGTCACTGTTATCTAATTTTATCTCTTTGATGTACAGGCATGATTGAAATGCTTGTTTGGCTATGGACTTGTCCTTGTTCTTTCTGTTTAACCAGTAGTTAAGATAAGTTCTAGATGGTTTAGAAAACAGATGGCTTAAAGGGAAGGCTGTATTGTAATATATTGTAATAATTTTAATATACTCTTACTAGTAGCAAAAGTTTTGCATTGTTTGGAAAATGTATTTCAGAGGAGCAGTTTAATAAGGTGCTATTGTTTCTAATAACTTTATATTATATGTACATATTATGTTTCTTCCTTACACAAGATTTAGTAAATTATGCTATTACAAACAGGCTTTTAACAGTATAAAATTATGTATATAATCAATGATATTAGGTATCATAAAATACAGCAAATAGATTTCCAGAAAAAGAAATAATATTTGAAAATATATCTAGACTTTACAAAGTGCCAACAGTTATCATTTATACCTGGAATTCCTTTCAAAAAAACAATTTTGTGTAAATGTTTCTGAGTATACATACATATGTGTGTGTATATATATATATATATATCAAATATATATATAGCAAATATATATATATAGCAAATATATATATATAGCAAATATATATATATATATATATATATATATATATATATAGCAAATTATTAAGATATCTGTTGATTCCTTACTTGATTGTATAAAAACCAGCAGCTTGGAAAGGATTGCAAGTTCCTTGAATTTCTAGGGCTATAAACTTTTTTTTTCCTGCTTCTCCTGTCTTGCTCTCAATTTATCATAGGCTATGGAATGGCAGTAGGGTATTATTGACAGAGAGATTTTATCAGAGTTTTGATCCCTGAACTCATACATGTTTACATTATCATTACTTTTTGTTACATTTTAACAAGGTAAATATTAACTCCGTTGCAATATTAACTCTAATCCGACGTGTTACACATGTCTCAGGTTGAAAAAAAAAACACAAAAAACAATACTGAATGAGCTATTCATTTCCATCTAAGAAAACCCTGCCTGGAATTAGCTCTTAGTGTGGGTATACTCTTAATGTTTAGACAGTATGTTGTAAAAAATTGGATTTTATAGCGGGGGTGGGGGGAGTGCTTCATATCACCAAGAAACTATGGAAGGGATTAAAGTCAAAGGGAATGAAACGTATTTCATATCACAGAAAAATTGAAATTGATTTTTAAACTTTACCTGGATTAGAAGAAGAAATGGAAAGCTTATACTGTGGGGTAAACCACATCAGTAATATTAAATAAATTAAAACTTTTTAGATATTAAAAAAAATGTACATGTGTCCCATCATCTAAATAATTTTAAATGTCATATAAACGGATGTTTTACAAATATGTGCATATCTTTCTGGAAATATACATATAAATCTTTATATATCTATGTATTTCCCTATTTTCTTCATTTTTTACATGCTGTAAAATGTTCTTAAGGAATCCTGGTGACTCTCTTAATTACAATTAGTTAAGGTTAAATTTTCTTTTACTAACAATCACCATTAGGAATGAGATAAGAGTTAATCTTCACTTAGGTCATTGATGACTTAGACTGATCCAATAGTTTAAATGAAATTAGTTACCTTCTCTTAGAAACTTGTTTTATACTGTAACTTCAGATAGAAATACTGAATTTACATTATAGATTAAAAAAACCTTAATAAGGACTCTAGCAAAGACTAAAATATGAATAGCTAATTTTAGTTGTTACATATATGCTGTACAGAAAATCCACTATTTCTATGATTTTTCCCTCATTTTCTCATTAAACCATTGTTCCATATTTAATTAAAGCTATCCAACCTTCTGTGCATAACTAACATCATTTGAAAACATTATACTGATAAAGAAATTTGTGTGTAATAAATTGAGAAATACTCCTGGGGAAATTAAAAAAGATGCCAACAATAATTTTCACAAATGACAAATTATATTCAATGTATTCCACCCTTTAAATACAGGTGTTTTAACATACACTCACTTTATCTTCAAAGAATAAAACATTCTAAGATTTTAAAATGACTTCTCATTATCATAATACACACAATTCTCTGTTATAAAAATAATAAAATGCTTGTTTCTTCACCCATGAAGGTGGGCTCATCTTAACAGTACTTCATACACACCCCCCCAATACAATCACAATAAAATATTTATGAAATGTTTCAAATTGAATTGTCTTATTTTCACTTGGTAATTCAGAAAAAGAGTGTATCTAGAAAAGTACTTTTTTTATAATAAATGGGGTATATCATGCTTTTTTGTCTACTAAAATATTCTAATAACTTTCTAATGGTATGCACAATCTTGCAGCAAAAAGTGAAAGTTTGATGATTTCCACAAACTCCTTTTAAGAAAAGTGCATTAAATGAAAAACCCACTGTTTATTTATTTAAAAAAAAAACTTCACAAGCAAAAATAAGGATTGATAAAATAAATTGCAATGTTTATTTTAGCATCTGTTATGTTTAGAAGTTAACACCATTTTACACTCATATTAATTGCCTAATAACTTGTTATTTCTATTAGAAAAGCAATGTAATCAAGAAAATTAACATATTGAACTACAAGCACCTATATTCATTTTTCACTGTTAGCTAACCATCAGTCATCAGATAGTTTAATTTGAAATAATTCATTATATATTTAGTTTATATGATTACATCTGTCAGAAAGGATAATTGTTACTGTCCCTCATTATCTTTATGTCTTCTTTAATTCCATATGTCTTATTAACAAATTTTCATTGATTGAACAATATGAAAAAAATCATACCATATAATAACAATCTCCTCTAGTTACATTCAGTTTTATTCAAATTAATTAGCTAAATAATATTGAATATTTTCTTGCAAGGAAAACAGGAAAAATCTGGACATTTTTTTAAAACATTTTTATTGAGATATAATTGATTTATATTAGTTTGAGGTGTATGACATAATGATTCGATGGATGTTTGTATTGTGAAATGATTACCACAATAAGTCTAACATCTATTATACAGAGCTACAAATTTATTTTCCTTGTGATGAGAAATTTGAAGATTTACTTTCCTGACAACTTTCAGATATACAGTATAGCATTATTAACTACAGTCACCATACTGTACATTACATACCCATGATTTCTTTTTTTTTTCAATTTTTTAAATGTTTACTTATTTTTGAGAGAGAGAGACAGAGTGCGAAAGGGGAAGGGGCAGAGAGAGGGAGAGACTCAGAATCCAAAGCAGGCTCCAGGCTTTGAGCTTCAAGCACAGATCCCAATGCGGGGCTCGAACTCATGAGCCATGAGATCATGACCCAAGCCGAAGTCTGACGCTTAACTGACAGAGCCAACCAGGCACCCCTATTTATTTTGTAACTGGAAGTTTGTACCTTTTGATCACCTTTAGCCATTTTGCCCACCTCCCTCCCCCTGCCTCTGGCAACCACCAATCTCTTCTCTGTATCTGAGTTTGTTGTGTTTTGTTTAATTCTGTGTAGATTTCACCTATCTGTGAGATCATACAGTATTTGACTTTCTCTGTCTGACTTGTTTACTCAGCATAATGCCCTCAAGGTTAATATGTGTTCATGTGTGTTGTTACAAATGGCAGGATTTCCCTCTTTTTTTTATGGCTGAACAATATTCTATGTCACACACACACACACACACACACACACACGTATATATATATATGTGCATGCCATATTTTCTTTGTCCATTTATCCATCAAGACACTGAAGTTGTTTGCATATCTTGGATATTGTACATAATGCTGCAATGAACATTTGAGTACAGATATCTTTTCGAATTAGTGTTTTGGACATACAGTAAAAGCTTAGTTTGTGAGCATAGTTTGTTCCAGAAACATGCTTGTAATCCAAAGCATTTGTGTATGAAAGAGAATTTCCCCATAAGAAATGATGGAAACTCAAATGATTCATTCCATAACCCAAAAATAGTCATAAAAATGATTGCATACTGTAATATAATACAAAATAATAAAGAAAATACTAAATATAAAGAAAAATAAATTAACCTGCACTTAACCTTGGAAAACCTTCATGGCTAGTGTGAGGGAGACAAGAGAGAGGAGGGTTACTGTGTAGTATGACTTTCACTATCACTAACAGAATCACTGCTAATTGTTGACTCAGTAGAATCTTTTTCTGCATGGGGGCCATTGTATATGCTTGCACAGATGTTGAGTAAGGTACAGTATTAATAAACTCTTGTCATATGCTATATTTAATATAACTGGCAATAAGGCAGCAGAGGAAAGGGTCTATTTCTACAGGCAGCCTGACCTAGAATGAAGCAAAGCATTCCTAGGCTTACTCTTGAATGGAAAAGCAAAGGACTGTCCATAGGTGCTCTAAAGTGACAAAAAATACACTAGTGCCAGTTGTGGGCACCTTCCAGTACTCTGAGAAATCACTCTGATTTCTGCCAAACACCATGGCCTGAGACTGAGCATCCAAGCATGGGAGATGATCACCCATAATCCCACAGTGAGAGAGAGAGAGAAGAACCATTGGCTCAGTTGTGGTCATGTGATATTCGGCATCATGTACGACTCATATTGCAAGACATTGCTCGTTTGTCAAGTTAAAATTTGTTAGAAATGTTTGCTCATCTTGCAGAACACTGAGAACAATTTACTCACAATCCAAGGTTTTAGTGTACTTTCATTTTAGATTGTTAGATAGTTTGAACTAAATAGTAAAAAGTTCACCAAATTGAAGGACATTGATATAAGGAAACACAAATCTACTTACTTGCGTACTAAAGTGTCATATTATTTAATATTCAGGTCTAAAGTTACTATCAAGATCCATTCTACATATCCTCATTATTTCCACAGATAAAACTTTATGTTGATAATTTTTATTTTAAATTTCCCTTGAAATCACTACCTTCCAGGATGGAAGCTGTCCTTCTCTATTCCTATCACTGAAACAAAAAATGAACATAGTCATACTTCAAACAAGATACTTCAAAACTATTATTGACTGCTTTTATTTTTTATTTATTTAAAAAACAATTTAATGTTTATTTTGAGAGAGAGAGAGAGAGAGAGCGAGCCGGGAGGGGCAGAGAAAGAAGGAGACACAGAATCTGAGGCAGGCTCCAGGCTCTGAGCTGTCAGCACAGAGCGCGATGCAGGGCTGAACCAAGATCATGACCTGAGCCAAAGTTGGAAACTTAACCGACTGAGCCACCCAGGTGCTCCTCGACTGCTTTTATTAAATAATTCCTTCATTCCCTCTCTACTCTTCCAAATTTATCTTGCTCATTTAAAAAATCAACCCAACTTCTCCCTCACAAGCAATTCCAACTTCCAAAAACCTGCTTTGTCCAAAATTCCCAACATATTATTTTGCAATATTTCTTTCTCACAAGCTATGTTTGAACTTCTTATTTTGAAGGAAAAAATGTGTAGACTCACAGGAGGCTGCAAAGAAATTCACTGAGAAGTCTCATGCACCATTCTCCCATCCATCCATTAACCTCTTACACAATTATAATACGATATAAAAGCCAGGAAATTTATATTGCTGTAATCTATGGAGCTGATTTAGATTTCATCAGTTATACATGCACTCATTTGTGTGTGTGTGTGTGTGTGTGTGTGTGTGTGTGTGTGTAGCTCTATTTGATTTTAGCTCATGTTTAGCTCATGTACTACAGTGACCACAATCAAGATACTCACAAGACTCTTTTTGTTACCCCCCTTTAACCACACCCATTCCCTCCACCTCCCCACCATTTCCTGTTACCCATTAACTTGTTATCCATCCCTATACTTATGTTATCTTGCGAATGTTACATAAATGGAATCATTCCACAAGTATCCTTTTGAGTTTGACTTTTACTCAGGGTTCATCCAATTTGTCACATGCATCAACAGTACATTCCTTTGAATTGTTCAATATATTCCATGGTATGGATATATAGTAATTCATGTAACCATTTATCTCCTGATACTGCTATGAACTAGACTAGATGTCGTACTAGCTGCTAGAGTGATTGTACTATTTTTACCTTACAATTAGTAATATATGAGTGATCCAGTTTCTCCACAACATTGCCCACATTTGGAATTACTATGTTCTATTTTATCCATTCTGATAGTATGTAGTTATATCTCATGATGGTTTTAATTTTGATTTCTCTAATTGCTAATGATGTTGAGCATCTTTAAATGTGCTTATTTTCCATCTGTACATCCTCAGTGAAATGTATGTGCATGGTTTTTTATCTGCCTCCCCCATTTCTTTTTTTTTAATTAAAAAATTTTCTTATTGTTTATTTAATTTTGAGAGAGAGAGAGAGAGAGAGAGAGAGAACAGGGGAGGGGCAGAGAGAGAGAGAGAGAGAGAGAGAGACAGAATCTGAAACAGGATCCAGGCTCTGAGCTATCAGCACAGAGCAGGATGCGGGCCTTAAACTCACAAACCCTGAGATCATGGCCTGAGCTGAAGTCAGATGCTTAACCGACTGAGCCACCCAGGTGCCCCTTTACATTTTTTTATATTTATTTATTTCTGAGAGAGAGAGACAGAAACAGAGTGTGAGTGGGGGAGGGGCAGAGAGAGAGGGAGACACAGAATCTGAAGCACATTCTGGGCTCCTCAAAAACTTGAGATCATGACCTAAGCCTAAGTCTGCTACTTAACCACTGAGTCACCCAGGAGTTCCTGCCTCCCCCCATTTCTAATTGATTTGTCTGTTGGGTTTTGAGAGTTATTCATGTATTTTGCATACAAAACCTTTGTCAGTTATGTGATTTGTAGTATTTTATCTCAGTCTATCATTTGCCTTTTCACCCTTTTCACAAGATCTTTCATAGAGCAAAAAGTATTTTATCTTGATGAAGTCCAATTTACCAATTCATCTTTAAGAATTAGGCTTTTGGTATCAAATATAGAAACTCTTTGCTTAGTCTTAGATACCAGAGATTTTCTCTTATATTCTGTTCTAGAAGTTTTATAGTTTTATGTTTTACATTTAAATCTATTTTTACATAGGATATGGGGTTTAGGGTGGGTTTATTTTTTTTTTTGCTGATGAATCCTCAGTGTTCCACAATATTTGTTGACAAGGGTTCCCCTCCTCTGTCAATCATTTGCTTGTTTTTTTAAAAAAATAATTGGATATATTTGTTTGAATCTATTTTCTGGGTTCTCTTTTCTGTTCTATTCATCCATTTATCAATCCCTCTTCCAACACCACATTAGCTTTGTTACAGTAGCTATACTAAGTCTTTACATGAGAAAGAAGGATTCTTCCCACTTTATTATTATTTTTCAAAATTATTTTTGGTATTTTAGGACCTTTTCCTTTACTCTCTCTTTCTAAAATCATTATTCTTTAAAACTTCACCTGGCACATTTTTGACATTTCTAACACACTTCTAACACTCATTGTTTTCCTATATTTTTAAGTCTTTTGATTTTTCCATTATTGTACTTTGAATAATTATAGTCATAGAGCCTATATTACCATTTGAAATTTTCTAACACAAAATCAAGTTTCTTCTCAGTCATATAACTCCTGGTCTTTTAAACTATTTCTTTTTTTGTCTTTTCTATAAATTTAGTTTTTCATCCTACCATATCTTTAAAAGTTCAAACATGTAACATTTACTCAGTTCATCATTTCCTGTTGTGAGTTTCACTTGCCTCCATACCAAATTTTAACTCATAGTTAACCATTTCAACAGTAAATTCACAGTCTATAGAGTGTATCACAAAACAGAACTTCTCTTTCTTTTCTGGTTAATTCCTGGTCTTTCCTAATGTGTCCTTCACATTTTATTCTCTTTTATTATAGCTTCTGAGCAGCCCAGAGAAGTCATATAATAATTTACATTCTCTGATCCTCTATAAATCATCAATTCATCTTGTATTGATCTCTTGAGAACTTATTGATTCCAGAACTTTCCAACAGTCTGCTCCATTCTTCTTAAAAACCCCTCTTCTACTCTGTAGGTGTTCTCACCTCCTAATTTTCCTGGGATGTAAGTTGTCAATACAATTTCCTTCAACTCATTTTTCTCTATCTCAAAATAATATGTTTTCATGCCCCTATTTCTGCCTTCTCTGCCCTTGTATTATTTTTTTCAGTTTATTTATTTATCTTGGGGGAGGGGGGCTCATGCACAAGAGTTGGGGAGGGGCAAAGAGAGAGGGAAGAGAGAATCCCAGGCAGTCTCCACATTGTCAGTGCTGAGCCCTATGCAAGGCTCAAACTTGTGAAACCCTGAGATAATGACCTGAGCTGAAATCAAGAGCCAGATGCTTAACTGACTGAGCCTTCCAGGCACCCCTCTACTCTTATATTTGGGAAGTATTCCTTCCACCCCTGCCCAAACTAAGCTCTCTACTCTGCTTTGTGGATTTTGGATCCCAAGAACATCAAATGTAAGCAGTGGATTATTTTTCCATTAAAGTATGAACACAAATATTTTTTAATGTCTTCATTTTTAAAATTAAATTCCAATGTGCTCCAAATTTGGAAAAAGTCATTTACGCATTTTTGTGCCATTGATTTATGGCTCTCTACAATATATATGTATTTGATAATCTGTCTCTGTTAAAAGTCTATGAATGACTCATTAAAGCAATGAAGCCACATGATTTCTCTCTGAACTGTCTCTAAATTTTACATTGTACCTTCCCCACTTCTTTGGCTCCTCCTTTTGTCTTTTATGAATTTCCTGTTTGTCTACTTTTCTTCTCAAATGTAATATTCTTTCTCTGTAGCCTATACTGACTTTTCTTTATTTCCTCTGCTCATCTCCTATAAATGATGATTTTTATCCAAGGTTTTGTTCTAAGTTTTACTCTTTTTACTGAAATAAATATTTTGTTGTTTGTTGTTTTGTATGTCCCAATTCCATGCTCATTACCCTTTTTTAGACAAAACTGATTCTAAGTCTTACTGATATCTCTCTCCAGTTATACATTTCATCTGCCTCTTGGAAGATTTCCCCATTTGGACGACTGCCCAGAATCAATTGCTAACCCTTCTAAAATCTACTCTCATAATTCTTGTTCAGTTTGTATCTGTAATTTTTCCATTATCAGTATCTTTATTTAATTTTTGTTGTATATAAGATTATTAAAATAGTTGTCTTGTTCATTCATCTTTCCAATCTCAATCTCTCTTTAATATATCCTAATTGATAAATGATCTCATATTTCTTCTCACCTCACTTACTTATCCAAAATCATCAACCATTTCTTATTGCCTTCTAACCTAATTTAGAACTTTTCATTTTGCACCTCAAGAACATGCATGTTCTTGCCTTGCCTTGCTTTTCTTTCCTTTCCTTTTTCATAACTATTCTCCTACAAGAAGTGAAAAATTCAGAGGAAAAAAATAAAAATGAGATTCATCTCAATGATCTCTGGAATCAGATAGTTTAAGGTTTTAATGTCTGCCCTACTGCTAACTTGAAGCAAGTTACCTACAATTGTATTTCTCTGTTCCCTCATTTGAAAAATGGGGGAAATGGTAGTGTTTGCCATAGTTACTGAAAGGTTTAAATGGAAAAATGTGAGTAAAGGTCTTTGCACAGTGTCTGGTGCATGGTAGGCAATCAGTGCTCTTAGCCATTATATCTTATTTTAAGGCTGTTATAAAATTGAGAGGGCTTGAGGGTGTTTATTCTTACATATACCCAGGCATTTTCAGAATATTAGAAGGTTGCATATAAAGAGAAAGTACTGTTACATTTTACTTCACTACAACTCTAAAAAGGAATTGTGAACATAAGGTAGAAAATTCAATATAATATTATTTGTTATTGCTAATCGTATCTTTTATTCTAAGACTCCAAGGTTCATGAATTTTTTTTGTTTTCTTTTAAGTTTCCTTTTAACTTTTATTACTATAGGATAAAGTACATATCATGAAATTACTTTTTTTTTCAAGTTTATTTTATTTTGAGAGAGAGAGAGGAAAAAAAAAGGAGAGTGGGGGTGGGCAGACAGAATCCCAAGCAGGCTCCTTGCTCTCAGCACAGAACTGATGCTGGGCTCAAGTTTACAAACTGCGAGATCATGACCTGAGCTGAAATCAAGAGTCAGATGCTTAACCAACTGAGCCACCTGGGCACCCCGTGAAATTTCTTTTATTATTATTATTCTTATTTTTTTTTTTACCTGTTCTTTGTCTTATTTATTAAGGATATATGTCAAGCCATTGATATCAGGTCATTGATTCACGAACTTTTTTCTTCAGCTCTTATTTTCATTCAAAACATCAGCAAAGCTCGAATGTTCTTTTTGTTCACTATCTACTATTGAATTAATGTAAATTTAAATTAATACCCAGATGATTGGTGATGCCATCATATGCCTTGTCATATGAAGGTCTACTTGATGGCATTTCTCTCTGGATCATCTTTTGTCTTCCATGTAATTTGCATCACATTAAAAGATTTTCATTTTTATTTTCTGATGATTTTGCTCTTTTTTACTGAACATATTCTGAAGGTTTTTCCATAGAAGAATACCTTGAACATTTCTCCATTAAACTGGAGGAGCAAATACCACTGGATTTGTCAACTGATTTATTGATTTTGACACATATCCATAATGGCACCCATGCATATGAATTTGGCTATCTATATCTATGTATCACATCAATAACTATGTTCTAACAAATGGGGCAAAATCAAAACAGTCTCAGTTCTGACTTCTCTAACCTTTACAGTAGCTTAATCTTCCTATGTGTCTAACTTTGCTGCAATTTTCCTTTGACAAGACACAAGAAAAAAACGCACAGGCTGTATGTATCTCCCCAAATTTTTTTTAATTACAAATAGAAAAGGTATTTTATTAAACAGAAGCATGCACACAGAATGAGAAAAGGATAAAGGGATAGAGAGAGAGACCAAGAGGGTAATAATACAAATGTGGCAAAATATTAGACCTTGGTGACATGAGTAAATGGATCTAGGAGTTAGTCATTTTACTAAATCTAATTTCCTAAAAGTTTTATTTTAGTTTGGAATAAAAAGTTTAATAAGTTTATTATTTTTTTTTTAATTTTTTTTTTCAACGTTTATTTATTTTTGGGACAGAGAGACACAGAGCATGAACGGGGGAGGGGCAGAGAGAGAGGGAGACACAGAATCGGAAACAGGCTCCAGGCTCCGAGCCATCAGCCCAGAGCCTGACGCGGGGCTCGAACTCACGGACCGCGAGATCGTGACCTGGCTGAAGTCGGTCGCTTAACCGACTGCGCCACCCAGGCGCCCCAAAAGTTTAATAAGTTTAATAGAAACACGAACACAGAGTGTTTTACTTTGAGTGCATCTTTCCTTTGCCTTGTTAACCAATGACTCCAACATACCGAGAAGACCGGAATACATCACATTTGCGTAAAATATCACCTGTGTTACTAACAAGGATAATATTGGCACATATGACTCATGTCATTATTCAGGCATGATTTTTTAGGATATTTTGGGTTTAAGTATTGAGGTTGTGGTCAGTCAAAGTTATTACCATTTTCTTTTTAAGAGGTTAAAATTCTATCAGGACAGGCCTGAAACCACTTCCATAAAGCCAGTTTGCAATGTCAGTTTGTACAGCTTTGGTTGTTCCTGGAACCACTGCATTAGCAGATATTTTGATCCCAGAAGATGCTGAGAAATATCAGACCAGTGTATTAAGAAACTCCTAGATCTGTTTGTATGCAAAGTTGAAATTAATTTCCTATTTTGTTCTCCATATAAATTATGCCTAGTGTCACTGTTGAATAAACTAATTGAAAGCTTAAAATTAAGATTGAATGTCAACATGTGGATATTACACAAAATATTCCAAAAATCTAACTTAATTTTTATCGCATTAATAAGTTCCCAGGGAAAAGTAAAGTTAAAAAACATAAAATATTTGTTTAAACTTAAAGCAAAGTTCAAAATCCATTCTTCTCAATTTGTTACCTTGCTCAGTATCAGGTGGAGGGATGCTTAATGCCTACATAGAGTTGCATTCATTCCACATGCAGCTGCAATATAAAGGGCCTCTGGTTGGAATGGGTGTAGTTTGTTGGGTTTTTTTCAGGGCATAAGGAGTTTTGTTGTTCAATAAATTAGAAGTGATTTATTTAGGAATATGGCTTTTCCTATGTAAGAAAGGATTGCATAATACTGAGCTCCAGGATTAGATTCCATGCTTTCTGTGGTCAGCAAACTCATAAGGGAAAGAGAGAGTGTGGGATCAGGTAGCACACGTAAGGCTTCTCCTTGCAAAGTCCTAATTCAGGCCCTTTGCCTTCCCACCCCCAACTTCCACCTTTGGGGAGAAATCACGCGCAAGATAGAGAAGGCAGAAATGTTTGATTAAGAAAATCCTCTTTATACTCCACCACATATAAAACATCAGAACTGGGATGCAAAAATTACCCCCTCAACAGAAATGATAAGATGTTTCATTTGCCAGAAAATGAAACAAAACCAAAAACAAAGAGGAAATGACTGGAAGCTGAACATGGGGTGGGGGTGGGGGGGGAGGGAGGGAGGTAGAAAAAGACATTTGACATTTAATACAATCTTATAAACCTCCAACTTGCTAAAAGTTTCTAGTTCTGTTTCTCTGTAGGTCAATTTGAAAGAAAATACTAATTGGTGCATTTAACCTAATGGAAACAGTATAATGACCTTGTACATGGTTGGTGTTTCTGCTGACAAGAATACTCACCAGAGATTTTGTAAGCAAATTATTGTTTGGTCTCCGGTATCTCTGGATCTTTCTTGTATGAGCCTATTAGTCAATTGTAAAACTTCCTAACAAAGCCAGGTTTCATTATTTATTTTTGAAATTTTGGCATGTATAAGTAATCTAATTTTGCAATTAAATATTTTATATCAAACTGGTACTCTTTGTGTAGGTTTATCTTAATTATTTAATACAATAAATGCCACATGCTATCTATCTAACCAAGTACTTTCTAACAGTTACAAAATGCACATTTTACATGAAACATTTTGCCTTTTTTGAGGCCAACTTTGAAACATTAGGATGGTACTAGGATACTTCTTATATCCCTTGTTATACTTACTGTCTTGGTCATTCACATATCAGGTAGATGATAACATTGATACATAGATAGGCAATTATCTATATCTATAGTTTTTTAGTTAAATGAATTCTAAGTTGTTACTAACTTATTAAGCAGCATTTTATTTTATTTGCCCTAAAGCTACTCTGAAAGTAGAAATCAGTTAAATTAAATCCTAATCTGAACTTGATAATAACTTGATATATAAACTTGGACAAATTGCTTAATTGCCCTGAGCTGCATTTTTGCCCAACTGTAATGATTCCTCAGCCTATTCCAATTCCAACCCCATGTGGACATCTTGTTAATAGATGGGTCATTTCAGTAGCGACGGTCCAGGATTTAAACCAATGAATATGTTTGTGAGTCATACACCCAGGGCAAATTCATTAACACTTTTTGATACTCAGTTTTAGTATTTTCAAAATAATATTGTTAATGATATCATCTATTTTAAAGAAACAGGGAGGAATCAAATAAAGTAAGGTTCTGTAAAATCATTTTGTAATGGCAGAGCATTATTTAATTGTAAAGTAATCTTCTAACTCCAAGAAACAACTTCCATATTTCATTGGTGATGCTCAATGTCCACTATTACATGGTTTGGTGATGGAGACTGTATTTTAGCCATAATTTCTATTTTATCCAATCAGAAGTATTTATAGTATTTATTACGTGCCTGAAATTGGTGTTATACATTTACAAGTCATTTTGTTCTCACTTTTGTTTCTGACAGAATAGTCTTTGTTCAACTAAAGCCATTCCTCTGTCCTTCTGATCATCTTTAAGCCGTGGTTTTGAAACTTATGAACGAGTACCATGGGTTTCTTTCTCTGAACCAGCAGAATGATAAAGTAAAGGTATTGGTTGGAACTTGGAACTAAATAATTTCTCTCCTATTTCTGACACTCCTAAAAGTGAAATGTTTACTCTTGTCATCTTGTAGTTCTCCTATCCCTAACGAGAAGCAGGTCACCAACTTAGTTTACCCTTCATAGGGACATCTGGGCTTTGTGCTTATGAAGGGTAACTTCATAATGGATTGAGAATAGCTGACCAACATGCCTTGGAGTGTTATTATGTGAGTTAAGTGAGTAGATGTACAAATAAAACAGTTATACCGCACTGACAATGCCACTCCAATCTGAATAGATTCAGTGCAATAGAAAAACAAGTGCATAACTGCCTGCATGGTCTGAATCCTACCAAATAGTGGGGAGTTCTTTGAATAGTAGCAATAGTATCTGGTCAAGTCAGTAGAGTTCCATTAGTCCCTCAGGGGCCCAAATTTTGAGTATGTAATGCTGGATCTAGAGTAGAGAAACAATGCATGAGTAGAATCCACCTTAAGTATTAAAAATGAAGACAGAGTTTCTAACTTGATATACTGATGAAGCTATTATGTCACAGATCTAGGAATAAATTTAAGTCTAAAGTTCTTGCTACATTTCCAATAAAAAGTATCAATATGTATCAAGAAGTGTCAAAATTATCAAATGTAAATCCTTTGATAATTTTCCCCTTTTTAAAATATCTAACAGTAGGCATCTTTTCCTAACTTTCACTTCACTTAAAAGTCAGTCTCTGAGATCAGGCAACAGCTGCCTCAATAATCTCCTTGCCAGCATCCCCCGCCCCTATACACTGTTGCCAGATTTTTTCTTTTTCTTTTTCTTTTTTTTTTAAATAAAAGCACCATGTCACTTCCCAGATCAAATCACTGATATGGATTTTTATTGTTGGAATGAAAAGCCAAATAACCTTCTTGATTTGCAAAACAAAAGCTTTTGTCACCTAGCCTTTCTTTTGTCCCTTTTCTCCTAACTGCCCACGTGTATTTAAGTCACATCTGACTACCTACTCCCCCTCACAACTGCCATGCCTTTCTTAGGAAGTGTTAAACATTAGCTTCATCCCATCATAAGGAAGGTCTGGGAAGATATATGAACCATTTTGGTTTATCTATTTAATATTTGTATTAAAAGCAGACATTTAATACTCTAATACAATCTATAGAGGGAGAAAAAATGAAATTTGGTGGTTTTAATTGCCGGGAAATACACTTTTTGATCGATGTCAACATGTCCTTGGTGATATTTTATCCTTCCTTTGTTCTTTATTATTAAATGTATTGTGACATGTTATGTCAAGGAAATAATGTTGGAGCTGTAAAGATCATAACTGGGTGACTGCACTTACAAGAAACCTTATAAATTTTAATAAATGACCTTTCCAAGAAGCTGTCAATAGCAACACCTTTAGGCAATAAGTCCAGTAATTTATTCTATATCTACCTATCTATCTATCCACATTTGTACAAGTTACTTTACAATTAGATTGGGAAATAAAAATATATTAATGTTGCTAAACACTGCTATTTAAGGATAGTTTATTAAGAGCATTGCTTTTACCTAAATTTTTAAAAGTTTTAAAAATAATGTCATTTTTTCCATTCATATAACATAAATCACAAAATGTACAGGATGTGTATAAATGTATGCATGTGCACAGAGAGAAAAAATGTATCCTAAACAGTGTGCTTGTTAGAATGCTCAAGGCTTGCTTTTAAAATTACGTGTAATGTGACAAAGCAAGGGGGAAACCCTGTCATTTTAGCTTTGGAGTTCAAACATGCTAATGAGTACATATTCTGGCATAAATGTGGTTAGAAATGTACTGTGTCAAAGAGATTGATCTCCATAATAGTTAATGAATCTGAAATGAGGAATAGAAGATACAGTGTCATAGATCCAATTTTATTGCTTAGAATTGTATTCGCCCTTGGCAAAGCAGCTTGTTTATTGGTGCTCATTATAGCTGATACAGTATTGTAAACTACTTTCATCTAGAAATAAAGGTTATCAAAGATCATAACATAATGCAGGCATGAGGAGTTTTCACAACACTTCAACATGCTTTTATTACTGACTATAATACAGCAATACATGTAGTGTAAGTATTAGCATTACAATTATATTACCAACACCTTACCTGTAGTTTTAGTGTCAAAAGACATTATATTTAGTCAAGCTTGGATAATGGTGCAACTAAAAACAGTATTGAAAAATCAAAACTGAATGCATGGCAAACGTTTGAAAACACATAGGGCAGATTTATTATTCATGTTGAACACAATTATTCCATTGTACCAATGAAAAGAAACCACAAAACGACATGATAAGGTAAGGACTACTATTGTTTTAATCTCAGTTTACAAGAATCCTTTTAGCTTAAAGGATTATGGGCAGGTGGCAAGCTGTCGTGTTCTGCAAATTTTAGAACTTAAAATGTATTGAATTTTTCTTTCATACAGAGATATTTAAGGGGCAATAGTTTTACTTTACTACTTATATTGAAGCCATACCTAAACAAAGTTTAGACATTTGAAATAAACTTAAAATGAATTGCCTGCCCATTAGGCATCTTTCATTGCACGGTCTTTAGAATTTAGCAGGCGTTTTTAATTTTACTGAGAAAGGTGATGCTCTATGCTTTTACTAAAAGACCATTTTCCTCTTTGGTCCCAAAAGTGTCAATATGTATGAATAAAAGATTAAAGGGAAAACATAAATATCTGGCCAAAAATATGAAACGACATTTGCTGAATGAATGTCTGCTTTTGTTTTTGGATCGAGCTCATGGAATTTCATAAAGCTTTGTAAACTATTTCATATATGGCATTGAGATTCTTTTATTCTTTGCATTATCAAATTCTTCTGAGGAAAAAAAGTGAGTTTGATTGGCATTTTTTTTTTTTTTTTTAATTTTTTTTTTTTTTACCGTTTTTATTTATTTTTGAGACAGAGAGAGACAGAGCATGAACAGGGGAGGGGCAGAGAGAGAGGGAGACACAAAATCGGAAACAGGCTCCAGGCTCTGAGCCATCAGCCCAGAGCCTGACGCGGGGCTCGAACTCACGGACCGCGAGATCGTGACCTGGCTGAAGTCGGACGCTCAACCGACTGCGCCACCCAGGCGCCCCTGATTGGCATTCTTGATACAGCATTTCCCAATATTCTACCACAGTATCTATGAAAACAAAGAAAAAGATGTACTTTGAGATAATAGTGCATACAGGGCGCTGGGGTGGCTCAGTCCGTTAAGCATCTGACTACAGCTTGTGAGTTTGAGCCCCATGTCAGGCTCTGTGCTGACAGCTCGGAGCCTGAAGCCTGCTTCAGATACTGTGTCTCTTTCTGACCCTTTCCAGCTTGTTGTCTGTCTCTGTCTCTGTCTCTGTCTCTCTCTCTGTCTGTCTCAAATATAAAGAAACATTTAAAAAAATTTTTAAAGATAATTGTGTATCCTATAAAAGACACATAACATGATTTTTCAGATATTTTGTGAGTGCATTCCACTCAGTAAAATAATGACTTAGGTAGAAAGAGACATAAGTAGATATGGTGCCAAAAATGCTCAACCATAGGTGGCATTGATATTGAATAAATCTATGATTTATTATTCTCTGTATACGTCCATTTCAGAAGCTCAAATTAAATAAAAGATTGGCCTGATAGACGAAGAGCCAATTGATGATATCATCAAAAATCCAAGATTGAATTGTCATGTTGTCCATTAATTCTGCATGTCAAAAAATAATGAGAGAAAGTTTATATTCAACTTATATAATTATTGGTTTTATTCCTAGTACACAGTGTTAACTGGGCAGAGTGGAAGCAATTCCTCATTGAGGAAGTGAGAGTAATGGCACTAGTTTATAAAAAACAGATTGTCTTGGCAAAAGTCAACTAAATGGAGTTTCAATCATCTAAGAATTATTAAAGTGATAAAAAATAAAATGACATTGAAGAAAAATACTGCAGAAAGAAGAAATGAAGTTTTTATGTGCTGATGACATAACAGGTGGCATATTTGTAAAAATAATTTTGCAAGTTGCAAAATGAAATTTTATAAAAGTGTCTCATATATACAATTGAAAACAAGAAGACATGCATTGTGTATTAAAGAGCTGCTACAAAGAGAGAAGTGATTACTAAGACATAAAACAAGTGAAACACAAATACAGAACAGATGCATTTCAAAGATAAAATGTTAGATTAAAAGGTTGAACTAAATAAAGAATTGCAAATTAGCGAAAAATCCAGTGGCAGAGTTAATACCACACCGGAAGAAATAAGAACAGAAGTGAAAATAGGAAATTGAACACTGATCGTAAATAAATCAAACTAGAGTACTGTAATGCAGAAAATGATGAAAATAAGTACAGAGAATATATACAGAAGAAAGAGAAAACTAAAATAAAATTTACTTCAAGAAGAAACAAAAACTACAAAGGAAACAAGTATCAAAGACATAATTTAAGGGGCGCCTGAGTGGCTCAGTCTGTTAAGCGTCCCACTTTGGCTCAGGTCATGATTTCAAGGCTTGTTGAGTTTGAGCCCCGATTGGACTCTGTGCTGACATCTCAGAGCCTGGAGCCTGCTTCAGATTCTGTGTCTCCCTCTCTCTGCCCCTCCCCTGCTCATGCTCCGTCTCTCTCTCTCTTTCTCTCAAAAATATATAAACGTATTTTTTTTTTATTGAGTTAAAAACAGGTGTCTTGACAATCTAGACACAAATTGTGTACTACAGTTAAGCAAAAACAAAAACAAAAAATCAGACCACATATGCCATGAAAAGAATCAAATTTTCGGGGCGCCTGGGTGGCGCAGTCGGTTAAGCGTCCGACTTCAGCCAGGTCACGATCTCGCGGTCCGTGAGTTCGAGCCCCGCGTCAGGCTCTGGGCTGATGGCTCGGAGCCTGGAGCCTGTTTCTGATTCTGTGTCTCCCTCTCTCTCTGCCCCTCCCCCGTTCATGCTCTGTCTCTCTCTGTCCCAAAAATAAATAAACGTTGAAAAAAAAAAATTTAAGAATCAAATTTTCAATTTGAAGATTTAAAATTTTAAGCATCTAGATAAAACATGTTACAAATAATTTAAGAAAATCAATTTGGGCTCAGTATTTTTCTTTACAATGTTAAATGAAAGTTAATGTGGCTTTGTGAAGAAATACACACTTATAAAAGAATTCCCTATGCATTTAATTCATCGTTTATGTATAACAACCATTTCCAAATTTTCATGATGATAACAAAGAGGTAAAGAAAAATGACAACATATTTCTCTTTTTACACAGAGTCAGATGATATTCTTCAAGCGTATTATAGGGAAAATATGTTAAAAATAGGTATACAGTACATGCAAAAAAAAAAGTTACAGAATAAGGAGCCATTGAGGATTTTAATCAGGCATATGTCATAAGATTGGCATTGAGGAATATGATGCTGACAGCAATGTAAAAATTGTATTTGATGGTGGCAGTACTAGTGAATATTGGTAACTAATAGACTTTTGGTATAAAATATGACTTTTTGGTATAAAAATATGAAGTGTGGGTGTGTGGTGCTGATGGTTGGTGATCAATAGTCTTGACGATAAAGAGAAAAGTAAAATATAAAAGAGAGAGTATCAACTAGATTTGCTGGCCAATTTGAAAATGGGGATTTAGATGTAGAGGAGAAAAATCACTAAAAATCACTAAAAGTAACTAAAAGTTACTTCCACATTTCTTGCTTGAGGGAATGGGTGGAGCCCGTTGGAGTGCAGAGGAATACAGAGTAAACAAATCATATGTATATCTGGAGTCAAGAAGGAGAGTGATTATTGGTGTCATAGCTGTAGATTGTCATTAAAGTAATAAGCATGGATGGGATTCAGCAGGGAGGGTGCATAAATGCAGGTTTTTAATTGGTGGATCTTGAAATATTGTTACACTGAGAAGGGTTTCCAGGTAGCCCTGGAAATAAATATTGTTACCATTATCTTCAGTGAAAGCCTAGCAGAGCTTAGTGTCTAGAGATTCAGGACATTGTCTACTCTGACACTTTCACTTCCACTCTCTGCAATAAAACACAAATATTTAGATGCCAGGCACTTTGTCAGGCAAAAGCATTGAAAATACAACAAAGAAGTGATGTCCTAAGGGTCAAGAAAAAGAGATGGTCCAGTTGAATGAACTAAAATACCGTATTAATTTCAGCACTACCATATCACTGCCAACCATGATAGAAGCTCTTTCAGGTATAAATCTAGAAATCAAGGAGGCCTGGGTGGTTCACTTGGTTAAGCTGCTGACTCTTGATTTCGGCTCAGGTCACGATCTCAGGGTTTGTGAGTTTGAACCCCGAGTCCCACTTTGCGCTGACTTAGAGGAGTCCTTTTGGGATTCTCTGTCTCCCTCTCTCTCTGCGCTCCAATCCCCGCCCCTTACTCTTGCTCTCACTCTCTTTCTCTCTCAAAAATAAATAGGGGCGCCTGGGTGGCTCAATTGATTAGGCATCTGATTTCGCCTCAGGTCATAATCCTGTTTGTGAGTTCAAGCCCTGCATTGTGAATTCTGTGCTGATGGTTCAGAGACTAGAGCTTGCTTCAGATTCTGTCTCCCTCTCTCTCTGTCCTTCCCCCACTTGCACTCTGTTTCTCTCTCTCTCTCTCTCTCTCTCTCTCTCTCTCTCTCTCTCTTTCTCTCTCTCTCTCAAAAATAAATATACATTCAAAAATTAAAAATAAATATTTAAAAATTCAATCCATCAATCAATGTAGAAATCAGATTTAAGTGCTTAGAAAAGGTGGGAAAATACGATAATTAATTATCAGCTCTTCTTTTGAGAAGCTTGGGTATAAATGAAAGAAGTGAGTCACATAGATAGTGAGAGATTTAGTATAAAGAGAAGGGGAATGACAGAATGCTTATAAGTAGGGGGAAGATAAAAGAGTGATTGGTTTATGATATGAAGGAGGTGTCGGTGGAACAAGATTCCTGGAAAGAATGCAGATGTGAGATTATTCACAGAAGATAAAAAAAATGGGATTATGGGTTTACATGCAGATTAAGACAGAAGTGGAGAGAATTCCCACAAAGAAGCTCTTATTTCCTTTATAAAGAAAAAGGCAGTGCCATCTGCTTAGAGTGGGTAGGAAATGTTGAATAGAAGTAATCTCAAGGAGAATAGTGGAAACTTGAAATAGTGGTTTCAAGAAAAGAAAGAGATTGCCTATTATGGACTCATTACCTTGTCAAACAGCTAACTTTGAAATCATGAATATGTAATGGGGCAAAATATACTGTGCATACTAGGAATGCCACCAGCATTTATCTCTTTCATATAAAATTACATGTTGCTGTGAAAATCTGATGTTGCACTGCCTTACACACATTTTTTTCTCCCACTTCAGATTTACTTTATTTTTTAATGTGAGAATGCATGAGAAATTTTGTGCAATGTAATTTTATAATCTATTAAAATAATAGTGATGTTTTCCTTTGACTTAGATTTGTTCATTTTATTAATGTGCTCCCTAAATTTAAACTCATACTTTTGGAGAGTACCTCCACCTAACCCAAAATTAGAAAGAGGAGGAGGAAGAGGAGCAGAAAGGAAAAAAAAAATGAAAGAGAAACACGTTAAGAGTGGTGCTAAATGTTGTGTGCTTGGCATCAGGGGATCTCCACTGTGAACCATTTTCACTATCATTTTCACGTTCAAGTTAGGCCCTGGATGGTCCTCAAGTGACAGAAATGAGGATCACCGAGAGCTGTTGAGTATGTGAGTTATTAATTCCCTGTCTTACATATTATGCTGTGTAGTTCATATCGATTTTTTTTTGGCTCTGTGTGAAAAAGCTCAAACTTTCTACCAGCTTTTGAGCCAAAAAGCAGCAAGTCCCAGGCCAGTTGTAGCACTTACAGCTAGCTTGTCCTAGACAGGAGGAGAATGGTACAATTCTTCAGCGGGATTGGTTGATATCTGCAGTCTCTTGGATAATACAGACCAAATACCCAACTTTTTCTCATTTAAGAGAGCCTCCTGGGCCACATTTATCTGAGTACGTCACCTGTTTTTTCACTTTAGTCTGCCAGGGTGGCATACAGGGTGATGTAGTTTCTAGCATACTCTGGATTTAATCTGAATGATAAGAAAATGTTTGGGAAATGATTTAAGTCTGGTATATGCCACTGTGCTGAAGCGTGGATCCCAAAATAATTTCCGCTCCATCTGAAATATTTATATAGGTCACAATGCCAACATATTACTTTACCATATTTCATATTTTTATGTCTTTGCATAGGCTGTTTTCTTAAGAATATATGTTTGGAAGTTAATCTTTTTTATTTTTTATTATAAATTTTTTAATGTTTATTTTTGAGAGAGAGAGAGACAGACAGAGCATGAATGGGGGAGGGGCAGAGAGAGAGGGAAACAGAATCTGAAGCAGGCCTCACCTCAGGCTCTGAGCTCCTCAGCACAGAGCTCAATGCAGGGCTCAAACTCACAAACTGTGAGATCATGACCTGAGCTGAAATTGTACCCTTAACTGACTGAGCTACCCAGGCACCTGGGAAGGTAATCTTCTATAGTTCAGTATGTGTAAAAAATAACTAGAAGTTTTCTGAATTGGAGATGATTAGGAGGAATAGAGTATTAAAACCAAGTACCCTGAGGGGCGCCTGGGTGGCTCAGTCGGTTGAGCGTCCGCCTTCAGCTCAGGTCACCATCTCGAAGTCCGCGAGTTCGAGCCCCGTGTCGGGCTCTGGGCTGATGGCTCAGAGCCTGGAGCCTGTTTCCGATTCTGTGTCTCCCTCTCCCTCTGCCCCTCCCCCGTTCATGCTCTGTCTCTCTCTGTCTCAAAAATAAATAAACGTTAGAAAAAAAAAAAAAAAAAAAAAACAAGTACCCTGATTTTTAACAAATCCTATGGTTTATTTCAGGTGGTGCTTTTCACTTAAGCAGTATTACTCAGGAACAACGACTTTTTTAATGTGAATTACAATTTCTTTTCTTTAACTATCTCAATACTTCTTAGCATAGCAGTTATTTTTTTTTTTAGTGTTTTTATTTAAATTCTAGTTAGTTAATATACAGTGTAATGTTGGTTTCAGGTGTACAATATAGTGATTCAACACTTCTGGACATTACCTGGTGCTTATCACAAGTGCACTTCTTATCCCCATGACCTATTTAACTCCTCCCCACACAGACCTCCCTTCTGGTAACTATCAGTTTGTTCTGTATAGTTAAGAGTCTGTTTCTTGGTTTGCCTCCCTCTCTCTTTATTTTTTCCCCTTTGCTTGTTTGTTTTGTCTTTTAAATGCCACATATGAGTGAAATCATAGTGTTTGTCTTTCTCTGACTTTTTTTGCTTAATACTTACTATCTAGCTCTATCCATGTCTTTGCAAATGGTAAGATTTCAATATTTTTTATGGCTGAGTAATATTCCACATGTATGTATACACACACATACACACACACATATATAAGGTGTGTTTGTGTGTGTGTGTGTATATATATATATATACCTATACCTATACCTATATATATGTATCCTGATATACATATATACTACAGATATCCTGATATACATATATATAGGTATAGGTGTGTATATATATATATATATATATATATATATATATATGAATAGTCATGATGGCCATCAATCAAGCTGAGGCAAGAAGGCAATTTGAAGCTTTAAATACTCTTAAAATAGATATTCAGTTGTTCCTTCTGTTTTTATCTGTGCCTTCACGTCCATTTTCAGAAACACTACCAGTTGTATATGTTTGGGTTCTTCTCGATAATAGCCAGGCTGTTTCTCTGCTCTTCTTATAGTGTATTCAGGAACCCACATTCTTAATTCTAAGATTAGGGTTAGTGTTAAGGTTAGGGATAGCTAGTGTTAGAGTTAGGGTTAGGGTAAAGGTAAGAGTGGTGGAATGTACCTGGTGTCCTTCAGCATAACATTTAATTGGAAAAAAAATTTAACTCTTCTGTTAGGAAATCTGTTAAAGGCAATGAGGAAGAGTAGGACAAAGATAAATGTTATTGTTCTTACAGCTATTTTGGACTTGAAAGATATTTTTAAAAATTGATTTGAAATGTATCTCTTTTTGTTTTCTTTAATTATCTGATATCTTTTCTGTCCTAAAAATAATTGACTCTAGCTATCCATGCTGACCCCACAGTTGTAGAATAGTTTGATGAAAGTCTATGCTTATGTTTTCTTCATTATTTTCCTGAGATTAATCCAACACCTTTGAAATGGATCAGTGGAAAATACTCTTTTTTTATTCCAATATTGTATTTTCCTTTAATCTAGAGCTTTATTTATGCATTTTTGTTGGAGACCAATATCTACATGAACTGGCTTTTTCCTGCTTGAAATGGAACATAGACTTTATTATCATAAACTGTGTCAGAATCAACCACAGACTGAATCTCACTGGCTGTAGCTCACGACAACAGCAAATATAAGTTGTATATATATTCGCACATAAAATTTTTCTTCTTTAATCTTCTGAAATACTTCCAGTTGTTGGCCTCTTATACATGCTAGAATATGATGATAAAATCAGCTAATTTGGTCACTATATTTCAAACAGCATGATACAAGAAAACTAATTAAAATGGAAATTTTAGGATTTTGTGCTCATTTTCTTTTCAGTTACATGGATATTTTGGCTACTCACACACTTCAGTACTTGCCATGATGGTAGAAGGTGGTGTATACGACACGTTCCCTGAAGCTTTCATTAAAATGCATTGGTAGGAGTCTCAGAAGGCTAAGAGCTTCTTCACAGAATGAACCAAGGATACCACTTTGCTACCTTTTTAAAATTATTATTATTTTATTATTTATTTATTTTGAGAGAGACAGAGAAAGCATGAGTGGGGGAGGGGCAGAGAAAGAGAGAGAGAGAATCCCAAGCAGGCTCTGCAAGGTTAGTGCACAGAGCCCGAAGTGGGGCTTGAATTCCTGAAACCATGAGATTATGACCTGAGTTGAAGTCAGACGCTTAACAGACTGAGCCACCCAGGTGCTCCCACTTTGCTACCTTTATCAAACCTCTGGCACAATACCTATTTCTCCTAAGATTTTTACCATACTGCAAGATAATTTTCTTTCCATGACCAAAGGAACATTCATAGCCGCATGTGTCTGGTGGTAAATGCCATAACCCCACACATGACTGCAGTCATAGGATATAACAGAGGCAATTTTGTGGTTGATGCTTTGCCCCAAAGGAGCTTCCATATATTATCTGAGAATACACCACTTGAGTGGCAATGTAAGGTTGTCACATTAGAGTCTTCTTTAATTAAAAAATTATCTGTCACTACATAGGGCACTAAGTAGGATGCCTATAATTTCTTTGGATTCTTGGGGCTCCCATAGAGATGACACTAAGTGGTTTCATAAACTCAGAAGAGTATGATAGTTAACATGAATTAGTAATTCAGTTTAATTTTGATGTAAAACATCAGGGCAGTAAGAAAACTGATGTCTTAGAAATTGTATGGTGATGGTGGTGGTAGTAAAACCTCTTTTTGATGAATTTTTTACATAATAGAAATTGGAGTATGGGGAATTGGTAAGAGTTTATACATTTAAATTTGAGAAAAATAGACTAAGTTTGTACATAGACACTAAGACGCAATCTTCCATGGGGAATTCACCGTGATATACCCCCTATTTGTTGTTCAACATAAAACAAATATTTATTTGATTTTTCAGGTAGTATTGATTTATATGTAAAATGTTGATTTTATATGAGACATGTGATAGTATTATCTATGAGAAATAAATATATAAATATATATCACAATATATAAATAATTGTGATATTAATTTGTTTCAATGAAGAGCACAATACAAATTATATATGACTATATTTATCTTAACATAACTATACAGAGTTTACAGATATAATGTATATATGTGGTCCACTATATATACATATAAATATAGCCAAAAATATATGTTTGTATATAACTTTTATTATAATGTTTTTTTCTCTCATGCCTGAAAGTCTAGAAAATTTTTAACAAGGAATTATATCTTCTATTAGGAACGTATGAATCCTAATAAAAGGCAAAGATAAAACTAAAATATAAAATCAGTTACTTTTTTTATAGTTACTGGTATATAAACTTCCAAAATGAATAATAAATGTCTATTTTTCATTGACTTCATAGTCTACTGTAGATCATAGAAATCACTGGAATAACCAATTCAACCAGTCATTCATTCAGAGACTCACAATTTTTGTTTGTTTAAAGTTTAATTATTTTGAGAAAGAGACAGCAAGAGTGAGCAGGGCAGGAGAAGAGAGAGGAGAGAGAGAGAGAGAGAGAGAGAGAGAGAGAGAGAGGGAATCCCAAGCAGGCTCCACACTACCAGCACAGAGCCCGATGTGGGGCCAAAACCCACGAACTGCAAGACCTGAGCCAAAATCAAGAGTCAAATGCTTAACCAACTAAGCCCCTCAGGTGCCCCAAGCTCACAGTTTTTCCATTGTATGGCTTTGCCATTTCTTGTGCCTCAGAATCTATAATAGATAATCTGCATCTAGTAAGATAAGCTACAAAATATAGAGAGCCACAGGGAAATATTAGGGCTCTGCATATTCGGTTGGTTAGATCTCAGCCACATGGCCCCAGCTAATTAAAAATAAAATTGCTGGGAACTGTTTTCTAATGGCATGCACAGGAGAAAAAGGGAAAGAGATTTGGTGACTGGACAGTACTGTTTCTGTCAGTCCGTTCTTCTGTCCATCAGGTAACTTTTTACTTCCTCTCACTCCTAGACCATATTTACCTATTCCAGGGAGTAGAATTCAAAGTCTCACTCAATGACTTAATTCCAAGTTCAAAATCCCCAGAGATATGCAGTCTTTGTCATGAGGTCTGTATATGAACTTTGTACTCTGGTAGTATCATTACCCAAGTTCTTACACAGTCAAGATTATGGATAAATGTCTTGATCATCATCATACACTTGTATTCCACTTCACTACCATACATACACACATATGTACACATTCATATAAAGAACATTGGTAAAAAAAAAGAAAGACATTGGTAATGAAGGCCCTTGCAGTGCATTTATACTCACATATATCTGTATTTACATGTATATCTACACCTTGTATAAAAATATAACATATATATAATATATACACCTCTTTGCACATACAGAGATAGTTATATAATATAAATAAATATATATATACACACACAGATATTATTTGAGGCAGAATTTACAGAGAATGAATGTACAGATATTAAAGGTAAAGTTTGTAGACTTTATAAAGTATATTCATCACTTCTACCTACATATGGAATGCTTTCATCATCCCAGAAAGTTTCTTCATGCCACGTTCTAATAAAGTGCTTCAATAATAAAGTACATATTAATGGACTGAATTTCTTTTCTTCCATTTTGGCAATTTACTTTCATTTTTTAATTTTATTATAGTAAAAGCACTTAATATAAAACATACCCTCTTAAGAAATTGAGTGCAAAATATTATTTTTGACCATAGATACAATGTTGTACAGATCTTTGGAAGTTATTCATTTTTCTTAAGTGAAACTTTATGCCTGTTCATTAGTAGATACCCATTTCTCCTTTCCCTCAGCTCCTGGCAATCACCAGGATTCCACTCTTTGATTCTATGAATTTGACAACTTTAGAAAATTCATGTAACTGGAAGCATGCAGTATTTGTCTTTCTGTGACTGACTTATTTCATTTATATAATATCTTCAAGGTTCACCCATGTTGTTGCTTATTGCAGAATTTCCTTCTTTTCAATGGCTGAATAATATTTCATTATGAATATAATATAAAACCACATTTTCTTTAACTGTTTATCCATTAATGGACATTTTGCTTGTTTCCATATATTGGTTATTGTAAATGGTGCTGAAATGAACATGGAAGAACTAATATCTCTTCAGATCCTAATTTCAGTTATTTGGATAAATACCCAGAAGTGGAATGGCTGAGTAATACAGCAGTTATATTTTTAATTTATTGAAAAAACTTTGGACTCTTTTCCACAATGGCTGTGTCATTTTGCATTTCTACCAACAGTGTGCAAGGGCTCCAATTTCTCCACATCTTTGCCAACACTTATCATCCTTTTTTTTTTTTTTAATAATAGCCATCCTGAAAAGGGTGAAATGATTTCTCAATGTGGTTTTGATTTACATTTCTCTGAAGAAGATAAGTGACATTGAGCATCTTTTAAAATATCTGTTGGTCATTTGCATGCCTTCTTTGTAGAAATTTCTATTCAAGTCCTTAGCCCAATTTTTAATTCTAAGCACCCAGCTCTGGATAAACAAGAAATTATCTTCATAGAGAATTTAATCTTACCCAATGTGAGTCCTATTTCATGGGCCAAATTTCCTATAGTATCTACGTGCATTTTGTCACTTTTCAATGTTTTCAAATGGTTGTTTTATTTTTAAATTTCTGTCTAGAATGTATCATTGTTAATATAAGAGAATTTATCTAAACCAAGCTATTCCTATACATTATATACATGTATATGTAAATGCTCATATGTATATAATGTTTGTATGTAAGTATATATAAAAATTATATATTACATATATAAATATTTTTATAATAAAAGTATACTCGTTCACTATTTATGATAATAAACAGGTTTACACTTAAAACAAATTTATCTGACCAAAAAATGTGTTGATTCAAAAAGTATTAATATATAAATCCACATAGATAAAGATGCCAAAAATCATTAATGTACATATAAAACACCATAATTTCAGAAATATTTCATTGGATGAAATAACATCACAGCAATCATGGTTGGCTATATGTCTGAAATAAAATGGTGAAATAATCAATACAATATAATATTTTTAAAGTCTCTGAAGTTAGCATAATTTAAAACACTTCATCTTACAAAATTTAAGAGTTTATTGTAAGAAAATTTAACAATTATAATTTTTTTTACTTCTTCTGAATGTATGGTAACCCTTTAATAGAGCAAAAATTACAAAAATTTCTATAGACAAAAATGAAAGTGTTCTGCAACAAAACAATATCACAGATTTCTGGATTGCCATCAGCATAAATCCAAAATGATTATCATCTGAACATGAATTTATTAGGGGCTTGCTATATGCTAAGTTGAGCACTTAAGAATCACTGGATGTTGATTTTATATCCTGCAACTTTACTGAATTTGATGATTAATTCCAACAGTTTTTTGGTTGAGTCTTTAAGACTCTGTATATAAAATCATGTCAACTGCAAACAGAGACAATTTTACTTCTTCCTTTCTGATTTAGATGACTTTTATTTCTTTATCTTGTCTAATTGTTCCACCTAGGACTTCAAGTCTTTGTTGAATAAAAGTGGTGAGACTGGGTACCCTTGTCTTTTTCCTTATCTTAGAGGAAAATCTTTCAATGTTTCACCATTTTGATACTAGCTGTGGGTGTTTCATATATGGTGTTTATTATGTTGAGGTATGTTTCTTCTATAACCAAGTTGTTGAAGGTTTTATTATGAATAAATTTTGTATTTGTCAAATGCTTTTTTTTGCATCTATGAAGATAATATGATTTTTATCTTTTATCCTTTTAAGGTAATATAAAAGGATTGTGTATCTTGGGCCATCCTTGCATCCCAGGTATTAATCTTACTTGATCATGGCATATGATTCTTTTAATACACTGTTTAATTAGGTTTGCTAATACTGTGTTAAGATTTTTACATCTAGGGGTGCCTAGGTGGCTCCATTGCTTATGTGTCCAACTCTTGAATTTGACACAGGTCATGATCCCAGTACCATGGGATCAGCTACGTGTCAGGCTCCACACTGAGTGTGGGGCCTGCATGAGACTCTCTCTCTCTCTCTCTCTCTCTCTCTCTCTCTCTCTCTCTCTTTCTCTCTCTCTCCCCCTCTCTCCCCCTTCTGCCCCTCTCTCCCAGGTGTGCTCTCTTTCTCTATCCCTCTAAAATAAATACAATGAAAAAGTTTTTTAGTGAAATTACTTTAAAAAAGGAATTTTTGCATCTATATTGATCAAGGATATTGGTCTGTAGTTTTCTTTTCTTCCAGTGTCCTTATCTAACGTGGTATCAGGGTAATTCTAGCCTCATAAAATGAGTTTTGGAATGTTTCCTACCCTTAAATTTTGAAAGAGCTTGAGAAGAATTGGCATTAGCTCTTCTTTAAAGGTTTGGTAGAATTTACTAGTTAAACCATCTGGTCTGGGTTTTTCCTTGTTGGGAGACTTTTTATTAATGACCCAATGTTTTTATTTGCCATTGCATTTCTATACACTAACAACAAACAATTGGAAAGGGAAATTTAAAAACCAGTTCCATTTATAATAATACGAAAAACAGTAGAATACATATAAATAAATTTAGCCAAGGGAGTAAAAGATCTATACAATGAAAACCAGAAGATTCTGATGAAACAAATTGAAGGAGACACTAACAAATGGAAAGATATCCCATGTAAATGGATTGGAAAAATTAATATTGTTAAAATATCCATACTACCCAAACAGATCAGTGTAGTGCCTATCAGAATTTAAATGGAATTTTTCACAGAAATAAAAAATAATCTTAAAATTTGTATGGAACCACAAAAGACCCTGAATGGACAAAAAAAAAGTTTTGAGAAAGAAAAACAAAGCTAGTGACACCATATTTCCTGACTTCCATATTTCCATATTTTCCTGAACTATACTACAAAGCTATAGTAGTCAAAACAGTATGGTACTGGCATAAAATATACAAATAGACCAATGGAACAGAATGAAGAGCCCAGAAATAAACCGTTGTATATAGTCACCAATATTTGACAAGAGAGCCAAGAATAATAATGGGGGAAAGGACAGTATCTTCAATAAATAGTATTGGGAAAACTAGATAACCACATACAGAAAAATTAAATTGGACCTTTATTTTATACCAATCACAAAAATTAACTTGAAATTGATTAAAGGCCTAAGCATAAGATCTGAACCCATAAAACTCTTAGGGAAAAAGCTTCATGGCATTGGTCTTGGTAACAATTTTTTGGATATGACAGAGAAAGCACAAGCAACAAAAGCAAAAAATAAACCAATGAACTACATTAAACTAAGAAACCTTACTCAGCCAAAGAAACAATCAACAAGATGAAAAGGCAACCTATGGAACAGGAGGAAATATTTGCAAACCATGTATCTGATAAGGATTAATATCTAAAATATATAAATAACTCAAAAACTTAAAAACAAAACAAAATGAAAAGAACCCAAACAATCCTATTTAGAAGTCAGAAAAATAAAAAAGACAAGAGATAACAAGTGTTCGTGAGGATGTGGAGAAAAGGGAACCTTTGTGCACTGTTAGTAGGAATGTAAATTGGCATAGTTAATGTGGAAAACAGTATGAAGGTTTCTCAAAAAATTAAAAATAGAACTACCATATGATCCAGCAATCCCACTTCTGGGTATATATCCAAAAGAAATAAAAACAAGGTATCAAAAATGTATCTTTGTTCTTATATTTATTATTGCATTATTCACAATAGCTATGATATGAAAACAACCTAAGTGTTTGTCACAGATGAGTGGATAAAGTACACGTTGTATATATGTAAATACAATGAGATATTATTCAGCTATGGGAAAAAAGGAAATTCTGCCATTTGCAACCACATGGAACTTGATAGTATTATGCTAAATGAAATAAATCAGAGAAAGACAAATACTGTATTATATCACTTATATGTGGAATATTGAAATGGTCAACTCATAGAAACAGAATAGAATGGTAGTTACCAGTGATGGTTGTGGGGAGTGGGGAATGGGGAGATGTTGGTTAAAGGGTGCACTTGTATTAGAAGATGAATAAGTTCTGGAGATCTAATGTACAGAATTGTGTTTATAGTTAACATTCTGTTATAATATACTCAAAAGTTGCCATGAGACTAAATCTTAAATGTTCTCACCATAAAAATAAGATGATAATTATATAATGTGAGGGAGGTGTTAGCTAACACTAGGGTGCTAATCATATTACAATATATAAATGTGTCGTAGACTCTGGGTCTGGAGTTCTCTCTTTTCCTGCAAGAGAGCAGACACAGGATTAAAATGCAAGAGAGGGAGGAGACAAGAGCCCTGTGTAAGGGTCCTTGCTCCTTTTGTATTAGGATGAGAAGGCTTACAAGCATGATGGGCGTGCACAAAGAGACAGTGAGGCCATGAACATTAACTCCTGGGCTTGGGGGAAAGGGGGTTTTGAAGATATGTGGTGTTGCGGTTTGAGTCAATATAAAACAAAATTTTGGCGGGCTGGGCAGAAGGTTGCTTACAGCAGACATGAGGTGCCACCTCTGTTTGCCTAAACTTGCCTAAGGGACAAGAAAGACAGAGCATGCTACCTCAGGGTCAACAAGGCACCTTTCTTTTGCTAATTAGCCCTCCTCTGGGCAACTAGCTCTGTTGAGATCTAAAGTCCTGTTTTCCTGTTTTTGTCCTTCCTTCCTGTGAAAGTAGCTTTCTGCTATTGTACTAAATTGGAGGGCATTTCTGCCCTGAATACCTAATCTCGTTTATCCAATCTTTGGTGTGTTCATCCTGATTCTTTCTAATTCTTTATGCCTCGTTAACCCATAGGTGCAAGTTCAGGGAATTCCTAAGCTTATTCCCCACATAAGTATATCAAATCAACCCGTTGTACTCCTTAAACTTACACAATATTATGTATCAGCTACATCTCAATAATTAAAAAAAAAAAAGAGTAATTTAAAATATTGTTTGGCCTAACTGGAAAGGTCTTTTATGTCAAGCAACTTGTTAAGTAAAATGTTGTGAAGGTTAAAACATATAAACACATGCAAAACACTTAGAAGAGCCTGCCATCTGCTAAAGATCTAAACTTTAGAATGATAACGCTAGAGTAAAGACTAAATTGAAAAGTCATAGACATTGGAGGCAATTAACATTGAAAATGGAAGTGTGATAATTTAATCAAGTGATGAGTTGGTGTAGCTAAGGCAGTGCCATTGGAATGGAGGAAAGAAGGATATATTAAAATCTTGGTGACCATTAAATGTAGTAAAGCAAAAAAGTAGTTAAAGATGGTCCAAATTCTCTGAAGTTGTGTATCTGGGTATGTATAATGGTATCAGAGAAAAGTATAGGTAATAAAGAATAGGATGGAGAAGTAAAGTGTTTCAATTTTGATATGCTGAGTTCAAGTATTTTTGGAATAACCAGCTATTAGTCTATTAGGATATAGCAAGTGACTGGGAAAAAAAAAAGGCATCAGGAGAAAAGCCAGGGTTATTCATACATTGCAAATGATTGATGATTATGCTAGATTACTCTCCTTTTCTTCAAAATCCATAGGCCTAATTATTGTCATTGTATCCACAGATTTCTTTCTATTAATCCATTGGCTGTTTGCATAAAATTTAACAACAAGTATTGACAGAGAATGAGCAAAGGAAAGGTACACATAGATTGTGGGAATGGTCAAGGGATAACAATAGATATATGAAAAGAAAAATGTACACCCAGAGTTAAAGGAGAGAGACATACAGAGAAGAATCATGAAGAAGACATCAAGACCAAAGAGAATGAATATAGATAAAAGAAACCACAGAAAACTAGATACAAAATAGATCCTCAAGTGAACACTAGATACAATAATTACATTTTAGTATATCACATTGTCACTTTTGCAATAGTGATTAGCTATTTAATTATTGCTCGTAGCTCTTTAACTGTTAATGTGAAGACTTAGAAATATTATGCTGAAGAATGTAAAAAAAGAAAGATCTTATAGGTACAATATCAGTGATAAAAGTATTTCATCACTCTAATGGTTAAATTAAACAGAACATTTAATTTAATTAGTAGCTAACATGATTAGGATTGGGTTTATACACACAAAATTATTTTGATCCACCTCAACCACATAACTATACAAGGATTGTAATCTGGCTGTATGGGAAGAAAACCAGGGTGACAAATAATTTTAGTTGCATAAAAAAAACCTATATGATATTAGTTTAATAGTAAACTATTTGATATTGAAACTGCATACCATATGCCACACATATACCACATTCATTCACCATGATAGAAAACTCAGACTGTTTGACTAAGTGAATTGAACTGCTTTAATATTTTAATGATTATTTTTCCAATGTAAATGCACAGTTCATGTTATCTATTTGGAGTGGAACACATAATTTTCTAAATAATAACTAATTAATAGAAACTAATTTATTGTAAATTCTAAATAGATGAAGCAGATATATTTTTCAGTAATAATGGAGTACTGTGCTGATATAATTAAGATTTTTGATGACTGACAGAATTCAGACACTCCCTTGCCATTATTAACGTTGTTTTCATTTTCTAAAGCCTACTATGCATTATTCATATGGGAAATTAGTGAATAGCACAAATGGACATTTTAACCGCAGCCAAAACTCAGGATTTGCGACTTACAATGTGATAGCTGTTCTGAGTCCATAATCCATTTACCCTCAGGAGCCAAAGAATAGCCTTAATACTGTATTTAAGCCACTTTGTTTATAGTTTTACAAATATTTAAGAAGATAACCATTTTTCCATTTAAAACCACAAAGAAGGACATGATAATTAATGATTGTAGTTCAGCATGGGGAGGTTGGTGAGTATTATTATTAGGATCGAATGGATTAAAGAATTTAAGCAGGACTTTACTATGCTCACATGAACAATGGTGTTTTATGCTTTCTTCACGCCTTACTTTGGTTTACAACTGAGTGCATTTAACCACCTATAGTCTTTTATGAAATAAGATGAGGTATTAATAAACATAAAAATAAACAAACTTCATTAATACAGAAATACACTTAGTTTCTTTTTAGGAAGATTAAGATTATGGATGGATTATGAAACATAAACCAATTATGACTTCAGCCGAAACTTCTAATTATTAAAACTGTCCTAGTTTTCAATGATACTTTCAACAGATTTCTTTTTTGTTTCTTTGTAGTTGCTGTTTAGAAACAAAAACACTAAAAGTGCCAGCTTCCTGTGTTATTAATAAATTAGACAGATACAAAACAAATGAACTTCATGTAAAAAAAAATGTAAAGGAAGTCAACAATGGCCAAGATAGATATATCAATAACTAAGGGGGCTATCAGTAGCCAACTATCAGCTATCAGACGTTCAACCGACTGAGCCACCTAGGCACCCCTAAAAAATTTTTATGTTTATTTATGTTTGAGAGAAGGAGACAGAGCATGAAAAGAAAGCATGAGCCCAGGCTCCTCGCTGTCAGTACAGAGCACTACAGGGGGCTCGAACTCATGAACTGTGACATCATGACCTGAACGGAAATCTGACGCTTAACTGACTGAGCCATCCAGGCGCCCCAGAACCCTACAGTTTTTAAATCAAGGCTGGCTTAAACAGAGATAGCCTAAATACCAATTATGTCAAATCGTGGGCAAGTAAAGTTGTGGTACTTCCAAATTCCTAAAATTCCTAAAAGCACATACAGATAATCACAAATTGAGCAGACTAAATAGATTTTGGACACCTACCATTTCTCTCTGCATTTGTATACCTTCAGTATCTTGTGAAATTATTGAATAACAAATACCGAACTATCAACCAGGGTCCAGCATATTGAATAGCATAATAACATGAAAATAAAGCACCGGGATGATGTCTGGAATCATTTGGTTTGTAATCTTAGGCCCTGGATTACCTTGTTGGTACAGGTCCCTGAGTGAATGCATCAGTATTACTGAACAATTATGTATATGGAGGACATATGCAAATGGTAAATGATGAAAAAAACATTATTAAAATGATTAATAAATTATTCAAGACATTTGTTATATTTACTTACTCTTTATGTGCCCTTACTATGTTGAGAGCTTAGTTCATGTCAGTTCTATGAAAGGACTGTTTTGGTAGTTTTATGTGCTATCTCTCAGGAGTTGACACCATGCTTATGGCCCTGAGGTATGCCAGGGTGTGTGTGTATCTGAGGAGACAGCCTTTTCCTCAGCACTCTGTTTGCCTCCTTTAGTCAGGAATATGTGGGCCTCAGTGAATGGACACTATGTGTTCTATTATAGGGCAAATTTGGGGGCCTAAAAATACTTTATTTTTGTAGTCTTTTTTTAGGTCACATAGGTAATCAGAGAGTCACTAACATTTACTTTAAACTAAAAATCAGTTTGCAGCATTTATGTGATTTATACATATCTACAAATAAGAACCTATGTTCTTTTTATTCATCTAGCTTGTCCCTCTGTAAGTAACCCAGCTCACAAAAGATACTAATCTTTCTATCCTTAATGTATGGGTCTCCTGACAGATTTTAGCAATACCATGCAAGTCTTTATTTTTTTTTTTTTTCCTCTCACACACAACATAAAGCTATTAGCTGCTTTGAATTATACAAATAAATTGAAAGTCAGTAAGGCCCATGGAATGTTGACTCTGGTTCTTGATCTGATGAACTATCAGCCCTTCTTAGGGCCAAATGCTTTAAAGTAACCATCTAAATATTTACTTACATGGAAAGAAATGTCTATTTTGAGAAGCTTAGTGCCGATTATAATAGCAGAGCAGTCATACTCAGGCATTTAAGATAAACATTGTTTTTGATGATGGATAAAACAAATACTTGGGATGATATTTATTTTATTTTATGCTTGCTATGTGGAAGGGCCAGTGCTAAATGTGGAGTAATAAATATAACATGATCTGGCCATTGTAATATGTTTTACAATATTGTGGTGTTATTTAATGTCTCTATTTATAAACCTGTAAGTAGAAACCATTTAAACAGAGAGGCGGTGGTAAGAAAAACAACCTTTTTTTTTTTTATTTTTTTTAACGTTTTATTTCTTTTTGAGACAGAGACAGAGCATGAATGGGGGAGGGGCAGAGACAGAGAGAGACACAGAATCGGAAGCAGGCTCCAGGCTCTGAGCAATCAGCCCAGAGCCCGACGCGGGGCTCGAACTCACGGACCGCGAGATGGTGACCTGAGCTGAAGTCGGACGCTTAACCGACTGAGCCACCCAGGCGCCCCAAGAAAAACTATCTTAAACAAACTTTAAGAAATACTTAGTGGTTGTTACATTTGACTATGTTTTATATTTATCACGGATTGTAGTACTTTATTGAGAATGTTTAAGATTTAGAAAATGATAAAATGGATGGGAAAGAGTTAATTTATTTTGGAATTAATGCTTTGATAATATTTGAGTTGGAAGTAAAGTTTATCTCTGACTTGGCCCTTAATTCTTGACTGGTGGTAAGAGTGGACTTGGGTCTTTCATAAATGACTGATAGCATAGGAGAAGAGATCATTTTGAGAAGTATTCAAGAGACAGACCTTTCTGAGTGTAGTTGAGGTCAAATTCTAAGAAACAACAAGCAAGTAATATATACGGTGTACAAAAAGAATACAAGAAGTGGTGAATCGGTTGCCTAAAAACAGTGGCTCTAGTCATATCAACAATTTCAAGAGTCAATAAACAATGTTTTTAGTGATCAGTTTATAAGTACCCAGAATTTCTCAGAACTAAAATTTAAGCATTATGTAATATCTCATATTAATGACTATTAAAACCTGTCCAATGATCTTACTAAATATAATCTCGTTTTACTGTCCATATTTAGTATTTATTATATAAACCACCTTTTCATGCAAATAATTTTCTTGAGTGACAAATCTATGCTAGTTATACTCTGGCATGTTAGAAATTCGTGATAAGGAACCAAACAGAGACCTTTCTACAGAAAATATTCTGAGAAATTTAAGTTTGATATGGTGAGATTTTCCAGTGGAGGTGACAAAGGGGTTTCTGGAGTAAGGATATGATGAATTTGCACTAGGTGTTTACATTTGGGTAGATTAGTTGTGAAGAAAACAGAGATAGAAAAAAAGTAATATTCCAAAGTAACTCTCACATTTGGATAGAGAAGGAAGAGTAATTCAAACATATCTGAGAAGGAGCATCAGGTAATTGGACCAAAATCAGGATATATATTGTCGACATTCATTCAAAAGAGAAATATCTTTCTTGTAGGAAAGAGGATTTAATCCTGTTCATTGTGGCTGAGAGGTAAATAGCAAGCATCTAGAAAAGTCGAGAAGAGAGAATTGAAGGATGACTGAGTGAATAGAAAGGAGATTTCAGGAATAAGAGGAAAAGGTTTTGAGGAGAATTCAGAAGTAAAAGATAAGGGTTTTGAGAAGACTGCTTATGAAGAGGAATAGCAAAAATGGGCTGTGGTTGAAGAATGATGTGGGGGGAAGGCAGATTTTTGATGTTTTTATATTTTGCTTTGTTTGAAGGATGAAAGACACAAGAGCATTTTCTGAACTGCAAGTGATGATACAATGGAAGTAGAGAGTCTGATGATTCCATGCAGTGATGGGTTAACTGAAGAGGGAAAGTCCTTGCAAAAATAAAAGGGCATGACATCCAGTATACGTTTGTAGTGACTAAGTTTTCATGGAACAAGGACAAATCTCCTCACTGAACTAGGAGAAGAGAATGAGAGGAAGAATACAGATTGCTTCTGCTTGTTCAAGGCAGTGTGATAACTCCTGGGATGAAAGGGAAGTGTCGAAAAGGGAAAAAAGGATTTGAGAAGAGAAAGTGATATGAGACATTCCCTTGGGGAATGTAAGAGTGAATTTACAGCGTACCAAAGAAGTAGAGTAAATTGTGGAGCCAGCCAAAGTTGGTCTCATTTTGTAGAACGTGAATTGAAATAGATCCCATCTGCCAGTTGGTCATTTATCCCATTGATGCTCAGCACCTATCTCCTCACTTCTACCACCATGGGAAGTAGGAAGGGGAGAGAGGGAAAAGAAACATGAGAGGATTTTTTTTTTCTTTTCATTTTCCAAAAGAGAATTTATACACCATGGATATATTAGTTTCTTGGCTTGCCGTACCAATTGCCACAAAACTGGGTAGATTAAAACAAGAGAAATGTTTTCTCACAGATCTGGAAACAGCAATATGAATTCAAGGTATCAGCCAGGCCATGTTGCCTCTGAAGGCTCTAGGGAAGAATCTTTTCAACGTCTGGTAGCCCCAGATGTTCCCTGATTTGTGGCAGCATAATGTCAATCTGTCTCCTTCACAGGGCACCCTTCTTCCTGTGTATCTCTCTGTCAGAATCTCCCTTTCCTTTCTCCTTGGAAGATTCCAGTGATTGGATTTAGGGACCCCTAACTCCAAGATGACTATCTGCAGATCCATAACTAAATATATCTACTTTGTCTTCTATCTTCTGTGAGTTTATTAAAATGATTCTTTTCCTCCCCAGCCTCTTTCTTCTATTATTCTGTCATTGTTTGAGTTTATTCCTTTCTGAACTTCTATACTTTAATTGTGGTGTGGTTTCCCAGTGGATGACAGACTCAAACATCTATAACTAATCTTTCACTTGGGAAGTTAAAAAGTGTTTTGCCTATTTTTGAAGACTGTGTTCCTGTTTTGATATAGGAATTGCCTTTTGCTTGCACTATTTTGCTCTTTATTTTCCACTATGAAAAATGAGCAAATTAGTTTACTAATACTTCCTTATACTTCTTCAAGTTCTCTTTTCCCAATATTTATTTATTAACAACTATTAACACTTAATTATTGTTACTATTTTTAGTGCTTCTCATGTTCCCTTTACAAAATTATTCCAAGACTACCTCTTGTTTGTTAACTTTCTTAATTTTAGATACTTTTTATGGCCCCAAATCTCAGCAAGAAAAGTGTAGAAAAATATGCACTAACATGTCATCTTATTTCCATTCTCTGTCTGATTTGTGTTTATTATATTATTACACTTGATAGTCAATGTCTTAATATTCTTATCATGGTTTTCATGATTGATTAATTTTATACATTTTATAGGTTTAGTGGCTACAACCAGTCATTTTACTATGGCTTAGAGAGAATTACTTTTAAATTAGCTGAATTTGAAATTTTTAATGCAAATATACGGGGTCATCAGAGAGAAAAAACAGAAGAAGTTATAACTCAAGTAGAAATATTGATCTTTAGTAAGATCAGGGATGGATCTTCCATTGTTGCAGGAGTGAAGTATGAACGGAGTAAGAATACAAATATTTCTGGGGACTTATGGAAAAAGGTTGAAGGAGAGAGCCCATGTAATGCCATTTTAAAAATAATGACAATGATACCACTATATGCTGAACTGAGGGGAAATTTGTGAACTCAGAATCTGAGAATAAACAGAGAATGTGTAAAATTGAGAATGAACATTAAGTAATTTTGTAGGAAGTTGAAGAGCAAACTGATAGGAGAAAAAATATCATGGGGCAGGATTTATATGTTTAAAGAAATCAATGACCATGCTCTAAAACATTATTCTTGAATACCTCCTAATACCAATATCTGTACTGTATGGAGTTTTTTAAATGCAAAATATATAACACATATTATACTGGTTTTCACAAAGATTCTATCAGCTGGGCATAAATATTCCCATTTTACACATGAAATTAAGACAATGTTGACATATCATTGAATTTCACAATTTGAAAGTCAGTAAGGTTGTATTGTGAACATACATATATGGTATGTTTGCATAGAGAAACAGCAAAATTAAAGTTATATGCCTTTAACAAATTTACTATTATTTAGAAAAAGTACTAAAGCTTGCTTCATTACAAATAAAGATTTAAAAATTAGATTAACAAAAATAGAGAGACATTTAGGTAAACATCCCTAGAAATAGTTTTCTTGGATTGATTTTATTGCCATAGTCAGCGAATATATTCCATACAGGTTTTTTTGTTGTTCATACACTAAATCACTAGACCTATTTATACTACTCGAATATATCCTACTAAATTTTATTTAATATGATATTTAAAGTCTTTTTCATAAATTTTCATAAATGAGTCTTTTTCTCATAAATTAACTGCACCAGGAAGGTGAGCCAGAACAATTTTATGCTTCATATGGTGTTCATAATTTGGCATACTACAATCAAGAAAAGACCAAAGCATGGAGTTGAAACAGATGTCTACTTGTATAGGTCCATAATACATTGGTGGCTTTTTTATCATGAACTCTGAGACAACCTGCTTTTCAGTTCTATGGAAGAAAAGACAGGCCTGATAAATGTCTGGGAGAAAAAAATAAATCAGCTCAGCTGTGACCCAGGTCAGGATTATTCTTAATATTCACAATTAATTTCTGGAGAGCAGCTTGTATACAACATTACCAGCTGCTCCTCTAACAAATATGTGCACATTTTGGCAACTACAGATTTAGTCATTTGCTCTTCTCACATGAAAAGCAAAAAGGTGAACTCATCTTGCATGCTTTTTTTTCCTTCCTATTTTCCTTTATAGTGATCATACTTTTTATCACATGAATGGCAAGTAAGAGTAAATTAGGACTGGTACGAGTGACACCTGAGCTGTGAATGAGCATCGTTCAAGTGAGGATGCATATCTTAATTAAAATTTCAGTGAATGGTAAAGATAGACCTCTCAATGACTTTTTTTTTTCTTTTTTAATTCTGGACTGCTGTAGAGATACTTTCTATTGCGTTTTTTGGCTAATTCATTTATGTACTTTATTTAAAGTGTCAATAAAAGGTCAGATTATCAGATTCGGTCTGGGATGACTTGGTTCTGTTAGGAAAAGATACCATTTTCATGCATGTTTTCACAGAGGTGAATGGATGGAAGCAGAGTGTGTTATCTCTTATGTAAGGTGGCACCACTCCCTCATATTGAATCTCTGGCGAATTGGTTTTTACAGACTCCTGTCCAGACTGAAGGATGACCTACGTGACCTTTTGACATTAATTCCATCTACATGTGGACTTCGAAACTGAAGACATGCCATTTAAGAAAACTCAGTAATACCCTTTGACTATTACTTAAATGCACCCAAAGCAGGGACAGCATCACAATTCAATAAAAACAAGAGCTTTGGAATAATACATGCTTTGTTTTTATTTATATCTTAGCAATTATAAGTGGTTTGCTTAAAATATCTAGTATTTCCAAGCTTAATTTGTAAAAATGAGGGTGTATGCATATATTCATAAGATTACTGAAATATAGGTTTAAATACCTAGCATCAAGTCTGTCACGAATTTTTTGCTAAAAAAGAAAATATATTATGTTCCTCTTTTCTAAAACAGATTTGTGGCAGCTTAAGAACTAAGTGATGTGGGTGAGAAAGGGGGTGCACTCATATGGATTAAAACAAATTCCAGGGGCGCCTGGGTGGCTTGGTTGGTTAAGCGTCCGACTACGGCTCAGGTCATGATCTCACGGTCCGTGGGTTCGAGCCCTGCGTCGAGCTCTGTGCTGACAGCTCAGAGCCTGGAGCCTGTTTCCGATTCTGTGTCTCCCTCTCTCTCTGCCCCTCCCCTGTTCATGCTCTGTCTCTCTCTGTCTCAAAAATAAATAAACGTTAAAAAAATTAAAAAAAATAACTTATGAAAATAAAACAAATTCCAATGTAAGTGGTAATAACCAGTCTTTATTCTGAGAATCTGTATATTAAAAGAAATAATGGGAAGGAACAACTTAAAATATATATTTCATTTATTTAAAAATAACCATTTCCACTATTAATGTAAAAAAGACATCAAGATTTTTGTCATTGTTGACTTTTGAGAAGGCATATATTTTTTGACAACTTCTAATTTTTAAAAAATATATTTGCAATATGTAGCCTTAATGATTTGGGGGAGGATATCTAGGGGAAGGTAGCACTTGATTTTCTTTAAAATTCAGCTATGTTCAGGCACTGCATTAGTTTCCCTGGGCTGCCAAAACAATGCACTGACAAATTGAGTGTCTTCAACAACAGACATTTATCTTATCACAATTCTGGAGGTTAGAAGTCCAAGATCAAGGTTATAGCAGGCTTGATTTCTTTTGAGCCTCTCTCCCTGGATTGTAGATGGCCATCTTTGTGTCTTTATGTGATCTTTTCTCTGTGTGTCTGTGTCCTAAACTCCTCTTTTCATAAGGACACCAGTCAGATTATATTAGGGCCTATAGTTATGACCTCACATAACTTAATAATCTCTTTAAAGACCCTATCTCCAAATACAGTAACAATTCTGAGATATTGAGAATTGAACTTAAACATATGAATTTGGAAGGGGGACAAGGCTCATCCCATAATAAGTGCTTCACCATGACTATGAGTATATTGAATTTTTGTAATTCAAAGAATTATCTTTGCAATACTCAGTAATGCTTTCTGTGGAACATCTTAGGGCATACACATACTTCATGCGTACATTGTATATTAATCATTATAAAAGATTGCTTTTTATCTTTTTCTATTGTCTTGATTTTTACTTCAGCTTAACACTTGCTACCTATGTCTTCTTAGTTTTGTATTCATTTGTCTTGTATTTTACCCATTACATGATATTCAGTGATGCTGGATCATTATTTTTAAATTTCTTAACAATAGAGTATTTAAAATTTTTTTTAATCAGTTGTAAAGTTCATTTTTTCATTTGTTTGTTTTACCTCCATCACTTAAAAGCTTTCAATGGCTAATCATCTCCCTTAGAATTAAATCCAAATCCCTTATCTTGGCCCATCTGGCCCCACCTGATCTATTCTCTATCAACTTGTCTATCCTCATTGGCTCAATATTTGTCCTCATTCATCATGCCCATGTTTTCAAGGACCTCCTTTTTATTCTCAATTTCTCCAAGTTCTATGCCTAAAATTTGTGCATGGTGTTACCTTTGCCAGAAAGAAATTCCATAGGCTGGTGAATTCATTGGCTTGGTCTAATCATTAAGGTTTCAGTTGTATATTTTTCTCTTCACAAAAGTGTTCTATGATCTTGCCCTCTATCATGCTGCCAGCCCCTGTTTTTGTAATTCCCAGTCATTCTGTATCATATCACACTTTCTTATTTCTTTCAAGGCCTATATCAGTATGTGAAATTTTCTTTTTGCCATGGTTTATTTTTATATCAGCCCTCGCCATTAGAATGTTTTACAATAATTGAAATGATCTAAATCTGCACTGTTCAATACAATAGCCACTAACCATGTGTCTTTTGAGCCCTTGAAAGTAGCAAGTGGGACTGTGGACTTAAATCATTAATTTTATTTCAATTTTAACTCACTTAAATTTAAAATTAAGTAGCCACGTATAACTGGTGACTTCCATATTGGATAGCACAATTCTGTGTCCTTCATTAAATCCGCAATTCCACCATGATGAGAAATTTTTCTGTGTAATGTGGTCACCTTTATACCATAATGCTTAAAATGTTCATATATAATATAAATTTCACAAAATATTTATGAAAATAATAAATCAAAAGACAAATAACTATTAGGAACATGTAATCTATTAATATTTATCATTCTTATTAAGATATTTTGTTTGCATCCTGCTTTCTTAACTAAAATTAGTGTGATCATCTTTTTTCTTTCTTTCCCCTCTCTTTATTTTAGTTTAATTGATCAAATCATTCCCTTTTGTTATTCTGTTATATGTTTGGATATTCTAATAGTTATTAATTAATGCCAAGCACTGTTCTGAGTTCTTTGCACTTATCAACTCATTTGATGTTCACAATAATGCTACGAGGTGGCTGTCATTACCCACATTATACAGATAGGAAACCTGAGGCAAGGCATTGCACAAACATGTCCAAGTTACTTACCTCATCAGAGAGTGAGGTTCCAGAGACCACAGTCTTAATCAGTATCCTACATTGCCTCTAAATTTGAAAGCCTCCTTATGTTATGCTAGTGGTTACCCTTAAATGAACAAACACTTGAAATTATAGTCAATATTATATCAAAATATAAATATTAAAAATTAAAGGCATTAAAACACAAAAACAAACAAACAAAAAAACAAAAACAAAAAACAGACCAGATATTTACGGCACTTTTCTTTCTAATAGTTCCTGCCTTTTACCTTCATCCTCACCTGAGTCTGACGGTTGTACTGTAAAAGTTTGAATTTGGAGATGGTTGAGAAAGGGAGACAGAGAAAGAGGAAAAATTTTTCTCTTTGCAACAATCCTTGTCCTCTGGACTGGGAATGGCCAGGAGAACAAATGAAGACACATGCCATCCAAGTGGGTTCCTTCTCCCCCATCCATGCCAGCTACCTCCAACCTCACTCAGGACAGACGGTGAACTTTGCCTTTTCCCCATCATGTTTTTCCTCATGCATCCATACTAATTGATAATAAAATAAAACAAAATTGATATACAATTATTTGATTTATTAATATCACTGATCTATCCAGAGTCAACAGAAAAACCAATTGTGTTATAGAATCCCCCAAAATTTCAAAAATACTCATGTTTAGAAATACATATTTACAAAATATCCCTATTTTGCCTCCACTTACATTTTTTAACTAGTCTTTCTGGGACTATCTGTATCAAAGAACTGCCTACAATCACTCTCAAATTAGTCTTATTCCTCCATCATTTATTTACATGTCATTAATGGGATTATAACTTGAGTTTAACACAAGTTAGCCTGCAGAGATCATCCTTAGAAACTGTGTACTTCTTTCTAGGTAACAACTCTCAGGCTAGTTGATTTTCTTCCAAATGTATAGAAAATATGTTTCTGTGATCAAAATTATACAAAGAACCAAATGTTTACTTTCAGTTATGTCTTATAAACACCTGTTGGTGTTAATCTGAACTTCACTTTTTATTTTGAATTTGCTTTATTCTGCAAGCCTCATTTACCTCAGATGAAGTTTGTGTATTTCTAAAACATTATTTTAATTAAACACTAATAGATTTCTTCAGTTTTACTCTCCATAATTTTACTCCCAAGATACTTAAATAGAGATACAGAAATAAATAATTTCAAATCCAGATGAAATCAAGTGTTGTCTGGCAAAAACAATAGCTTAAAACAGCTAGGAAATGTAGGTGAATAGTTATTGGACCTATTGTAGGAAATAATTTCGTGAGTAAGATGTGAAAGAAAGGTGTCATAAGTTTGACCATATTAAAATTAAACTCAAAGACAGCAAGTTATAGGTTATGAACTGGGAGTGGTATGTAAATAGACAAAACCAACAAAAGATTCATAACAGGAGTATCTTAGAGAATTTCCACAAATCAATAAAACCAGTATAAAGGACTGGGGAGGAAAATTGATGAACAATATAAACATGTATTTTAAAGACTAGGAAACACATGTGGCCAATTAACAGATAACAATACACCCAAACTGCAATGACAAAATCCAGTTCTTTTTTTATTTTCCTTCTACTTTAATTTTCTGCAGCACTGTGCCATGTTGTCACCTTTCTCGTGAGTCTCTTTTCTTCACTGGCTCTCAGTACCTGCTCAATCACACTCTTTTGTATGTCAGACAAATCCCTTCATGTTACAACCTCCTGCCTATTCTTAATTCAACAGTTTCATTCGACAAATTTGTCTTCTACATCTTTTGTATTGCAAGCACTGTGTGACTCGTGGATGACTGGAAATGAAAAAGACATAGCCCTTGTTCTCCTTGTCCCTGAAGTACTTATGATCTAGTGAAAGAAGACAGGACTTAACAGATAGTTTTTAGCATCAACTTTCCCAGCCAGCGATTCTACCATAGTAATGTGCTTTGACCTCCTCTACGAAACCTTCCCAGAGCCTGTTTGTCAGCTGTCGTAGCCAATCTATATGCTGAGGGTACTGTTCTTACTTTGTATCTGCTTTTTGTGGGGAGGAATGATAGTTTCATATGGTCAATAATGAGGGCAGATAACTGAACATATTAAAAATTATGTTCTACATTTTTTAGTACAAGTAATGCAAATATATAGAATTTTAATGTAAGGAAAACCAGTGAGAAAGACTTCTAAAGGGAAATGGCAATGGAACTAGGTGATGCGCAAAATGGGCATATTTGTAAGAAGAGCTTGTTGAAAATGAGAGAAATGTTAAATGTCGGTCTTGATGGGCCTAGAGAAGCTGAATGTGATTTGATTCCAAAGACCCATTTGAGTTTATAAGCATTGTTTCAAATCAACTAGAAATCATGAAAAAAGAAGGGGCAACAATTTAAAAAAATATGAGCGAATTTAGGATATATAATACTAACATAGGTGGTGGTTGTACATATTAAAGACATCTCCTGCTGTTGAGGAATTTATAATATTGTGAGAAAAAAAGATGAATACTTATATAACTTAATCTCAAAAGTGCACTTAGTAAAGAGAGTTGAGTCAGAGATCATACAAGACTTCTTTTAACTGAAGGAATCTTTAGTTCCTACACACAAAAAGAGTTCAACATTTTATTATCTCTCATAATTTGTAATGTGGCTGTCACTATGTGCATATCCAAACAGTCTCAGAAATTATCGAACTCTTAGGGGCGCCTGGGTGGCTCAGTTGGTAAGCGTCCAACTCTTGATTTCGGGTCACATCATGATCTCAGGGGTTAAGCTCCAGCCTGTGGTAAGCTCAGCATGGAGCCTACTTGGAATTCTCTCTCTCTCCCACTCCTTCTGTCCCTCTCCATCCCCTTCCAAACTAAATAAGTAAACATTAAAAAAAAAAAGAAATTGCCTAACTCTAATTTTTCTCCACATTGTTCAGTTGCAGGTGAATAGCATTCATTTACAGTATGGATAAGGATACACTATTTTTACTATTTGTAATTATGGTGGGCAACTAATATTCTCAGGGTTGCAGGGATGTTTGGGGGAAATATTAAGAGAAGGCCTCCAAACTCCATAATTGTGTAAGCTACAAAAATCAAGTATAAGTAACCTGAACTTTGACCTTATCTTTTAATGTTAAATTTTGCAAACATACAATTTATTTATTTTTTAAATTTATTCGGCAAATATCTATGTTGCTAGGAATTAGTCTTTCCTAGATATGCTATTGATTATGTGTGTGAATTTGTGGTGGGGGTGATTAAATAGATGTTTCCAATCTTGAAGAGTTCATAGTCCAGGGCAAAGAAAAGATGTGAACAAATGGTAGCCCAAAGGGAAAAAGAGTGATGGAAATACTGAAGGGTGAGCAAAAAACAAGCCTCTGGTGAAAAAGCAAATGCTTCATAGATGTGGTGATAATTTTTTTAAGGTTTTATTTGTTTTTGAAAGAGAAATAGAGACAGAGTGCAAGCTGGGGAGGGGCAGAGTCACACACACACACAGAATCAGAAGCAGGCTCCAGGCTCTGAGCTGTCAGCACAGAGCCCAACGTGGGGCTCAAACTCTAGAACAGGGAGATCATGACCTGAGCTGAAGTCGGATGCTTAACCGACTGAGCAACCCAGGTGCCAGATATGCTGATATTTGAGCTGGATTTTAAGAATGATTATGACACTGAGTAGACATTGCTAAGAAAAGCATTTCAGACATTTCAGGAAACTTCCAACCCATCTCTACCACTTTTCGCAAACAACTTGATTCTCAACTATGCTATGCTATTCACTCATATGTTCTCTCTTTTAATGATGAGTAGTGCCAGTAAGTTTCTACAAGTAGCTTGGTGGAGTTGACTCTTAAGACCAAGACCTAGAACTTTTCAGGACTTGAATCCATCTTTTTAAAACTAGTTCACTCTTCTACTTCAGTCATTTATGTATTTTTAAATTTTTTTAATGTTTATTTATTTTTGAGAGAGAGAGAGAGAGAGAGAGAGAGAGAGAGAGAGACAGGGCATGAGTGGGGAAGGACAGAGAGACAGGGAGACACAAAATACGAAGCCGGCTCCAGGCTCTGAGCTGTCAGCTCAGAGCTGACATCAGATCATGACCTGAGCCGAAGTCAGAAGCTTTACTGACTGAGCCACTCAGGTGACCTAGTGTATTTTTAAAATATATTTTATTACCTATTAATATCAGGAGCTCATCTTTCCATTGTGGGTCCCTTGAATGCCCAAAACACTTGGCACAAGACTGTTCACAAATTTCACAGAGCCCCATAAATACATAGTTCTTCTTTCCATAAATCTTGAATCATATTTATTTTGTTCATGTTTCCCTTATACACTTTTAGAATTAAATTTTCATACCCTTCCTTGTCCTAAGCCCTAGGGCTCATACCACTTTTTCTCTCTTTCCCCTAATAGTTCAATTTTCCTATCATGGATAAATGTGCTACATATGTGCTTTTTTTCTTAAAGAGTAGACTATCACTTAGATTTATACATCCCTCACCAGTGTGGCAAGTGATCAAGAATGGTATTATAATTGTATTCAGGTCCATAAAACTAAACTTGATAGCATGAAGAAAATGCATATCAAAAACTACTAACTTTTCACTTTATTTTGTGACTTTAAAACAAAATATTATTTGCAGGACTCTTTTGATGTCAAACAGAAACTTTATTCTTTGGGGTTTCTGGGTGGCTCATTGGTTAAGCGTCCGATTCTTGGTTTCTACTCAGGTCATGATTTCACGGTTTATGGGTCTGAACCCTGAGTCAGGCTCTGAGCTGACAATGAGGAACCTGCTTGGGATTCTCTCTCTCCCTCTGTCTCTGCCCCGCCTCCACTTGTTCTCTCTCTCTCCCCAAATAAATAAATTTTTTAAAAAATAAACTTTATTCTTTGAGTTGAGGGAAAATTTTATTTCTAAATATTCAAAAATACTTGAAATTTGAACGGCAAAGAAAATCTGAGAACAAGTTGGGAAGAGAAAGTGTGTACATTTGTGAAGTTTTATTTTGTTTTGTTTTGTTTTTTTTTTTTCAAGAAATCCAGTCTACTTAAAATTAAGTCAATCCACCGTGATTTTCTTCAATCTCTTAATCAGTCGCTCTTTGCATTTTTGAGTTTGGACATGCCTATACCTCGTAAGTTAATGAACTATAAAGTTACAACTAGTCTGCAAGGCTAAAAAGACAGACTTTCCAAATCATCAGGACTGTTTGGGTAACATAAGTCAATTTAATTTGTGTAAAGTAGCTCCCTCTCAGCGTTTTCTGCTATAGATCTTTTAATTTCCCTATAGGTTTGTAGCTCCACGATGATTTTTTGTAATTAAGAGTTATGTACCTAATGACATTGAGTTTGTCAGGAGAAGTGCCACTGCCCACACCACACTGCTAACAGCAAACTAAGAACTCTCCCTACAATACAGCTGTACTACTCAGAGTTGAAAGCAGAGGAGTCTAGGCTTTCTTTTACAGTAAATACAACATGCTCCAAGACCTGTGATTCAACAGACCCAGGAGCAAATGTTTGCACTCACCAGACTCAATAAACAATCTTACACAGTAAAACCTTGGTTCGTGAGCATAATTCATTCCAGAAATATGCTTATAATCCAAATAACTTGTATATCAAAGAGAATTTCAAGAACCATTGGCTTAGTTGTGATCATGTGATGTTCAGGGTCACCCACTACTCAGATTGCAAGACATCACTCATTTACCAAGTTAAAATTTATTAAAAATGTTTGCTCGTCTTGCAGAACACTCGCAGAAGGTTTTACTGTATTTTTGAAAGGTTTCAGATATGGTAGAAAACTACAAAATTTAACACTATAGTTAAATTGATGCACTTTCAGTTGTTGGTTGTACATGAAATGTCTTTCTTTCATGCACAAAACAGTCAACATTAGTTTAAAAAAAAAATCCAACAACAAAAAAAACAATGCTCCAAAGTAACCAGACCATACTTCTGGCAGTTTGTTCCCACTGTTTCCTGTTTTGTAAATCAAATTATTTCAAATGATTGATTGACTGGTATTATTACATATTAAAGAAGGAGACATGTAATGGCAGATCTTTATTTTATTTATTTAATTTTTATTTTTTAAGTAGGCTCCATGCCCTATGTGGGACTTGAACTCATGACCCTGAGATCAAGAGTTGCCTATTCTACTGACTGAGCCAGGCAGGCAATGGTAGATCTTTTAAAAGAGCAACTGTATAGGGAAGGGATGATGTTCACTGTCACTTACCTGTCTGTGAGTTGTAGCTAAAAAGTATGATAGTTATGCTTATCATTTGGATCACTGAAATCTTCAGAAACACTGTGTTTCTTGTGCTAGTCAGGACAGAGTGGATCAATACACTCACTTCAATCTCTCTTTACCCTCACAGTAGATCACTTACTGTTTTTGTTCACCCTCGAACAACACAGGTGTTAGGGGCACCAACCCCCAACATGGTTGAAAATCTACCTATAACTTTTGACTCCCTACACACTTAACTACTAATAGCCTACTGTTGACCAGAAGCCTTACTGGTAACATAAACAGTTCATAAACATATGTTCTGTATGTTATATGTGTTATTACAATATTTTTGCAATAAAGTAAGTTAAAGAAAATATATTAAGAAAGTTATAAAGAAGAGAAAATACATCCATAGTTCTGTAATGTATTTATTGAAAAAAATACCTATAAGTAGGCCAACACACTTTGAACTCATGTTTTTCAAGGGTCAACAATATATAGTAAATTAAAGGATATACTAAAAATGAAGTTAAAGAGTAGAATTCAGATCAGATTCAGTAAACATATATATATTCACTATAGGAGATTTATTCATAATACACACATCAGGAATAGCTTATTTGATTATATAGTACATATATAATTAGAACATATTTTCCGTCCAGCATTAGGAATTTCATAATCTCCATTTTATTTTATTTTTATTAAAGTTTATTTATTTATTTTGAGATAGAGAGAGAGGGGGTGGAGGAGGGAATCTCAAGCAGGCCCTGCACTGTCAGTGCAGAGTCCACCGAGAGGCTCAAACTCATGAACCATGAGATTGTGAACTGAGCCAAAACCAAGAGTCAGATGTTTAACTGACTGAGCCACCCCGGCACCCAAACATTATGAGTTTCAACTCTTAATAGGTAAATGTTGACATTTTATTCATTTGAACCTCACACTTTTAGAAATGTTTTTTAAAAATATCTGTTTACTTAGGAAATGTTTAAAAATATTTAAAAAAAGTAGAGAGGATAAAAGAACTAACTGGACATACCCATCATCTCCTTTCTATAATTAATATATGGTCAATTTGTTTTACCTATAACCCAATATTCTTCCATTTCAAAGTATTTGAAGCAATACTAGACATCACAGCATTTTACCTATAAAAGTTCTTACATAGATTCCTAAAATCATGGACACTTTATAAAATACTACATAACTACAATACTGTTATCACATCTGAAAATCAATAATTATTTCTTAATGCTATCAACTACTCAGTAAATCCTTATGTACCTATATGTCTTTGAATGTCTCATAAATGTTTTTAGCCATTCATTTATTTGTTTGTTCCTTTGATAGTGGTATGTGTGAATTGGGACCCAAATCAGTGTGTATACTGCAACTAGATATTATGTCCTTTAAGGCCATTTAGACCCATTGCAGCTAGTATCTTTTAGGATAAACTTTTACCATGACTCATGACAATTATAAAAATAATTCTGAGTTTCGGATTTTCTCAGTGGAATAGTCAGATGTAAAAATTATTTATTAATCATTTAGAGATCCATATTGTGAGAAGTTTATAATAAATATCATACTTAATATTTTTAACTCTTTAGTTATGCAACACTCTACGTGCTTCAAGAGAACTTGACATTTCAGTAGCATCTGGACAAAAAATACATCTCCCCTATTTAGCAAACACAGGTTGAGGTAGCCTTAAATAAAGTTGTGACTTTTGACCAAAAAAAAATACATATACATGAATATATATATTTCTAATGAGCATATATTCATCTAAGAAGCAGAAAAATACAAATAAAAACAAATCATGATCAGTAACACGTCCCATAATTATTTTAAAATTTCTTAACATGACGAAAGATGAGTATAGCTCTAATTTACCCATCCTTATTCATACAGACAATATATGAATTAAAGTAACCAACAGACCCACTATTACAGACGAAAAGCATGATCAGAGTTTTCGTTTGGTTGTAACTTCCTTTCTGAACTCTGATACCCAGTTCCAGCCATAGCATGATACTCTATGGATGAGAACCAATTAGTTTGGCAAGTATCTGTCAGAAAATTGCCCAGTGATTTCTGACTGCCATAACTGACTAGTGGTGCCTGAGCAGACAAAGCAACTGGAAGGAGTTTTGGAGTATACCATAGGATGGAATATTATTTGGCAATAAAATGGAGTGAGATATTGTTATAGGTTAAAATGCAGATGAACATTGAAAACGTTTTGCAAAATTAAAGAAGTCATACTCACATGGTTACATTTACATGAAATTTCCAGAATAGACAAATCTAAAGAGATTAGGAAATAGATTAGCTGTTGCTTACAGCTGGGGTACATAGATAATGTGGAGTCACTCCAAATGAGTATGGGGTTTCTTTCTGTGATGAAACGTTCTAAACATAGATTATACGATGATTGCACATCTCTGTGAACTCTGTAATTATACTAAAAACTATATTATATTAATTAATCATATATGAAAAGCAACTAAAGCAGAGCTTTGGAAAAGATATATTAACAAGGAAAGGTCTCATCTTATCTAAGCTTCTATCTTAATATACTTAAAAAAGAAGTGCCAATTAAATCCAAAACAAGGAGAAGGCAGTAAATAATGAAAATAGCAGAAAATCAGAAATAGAAAACAGGAAAAGAGAGAAATCAATGAATTCAAAAGACAATTTTCTGAAAGTTACAAAAAAAAAATTGACGAAACTCTGGCCAGACAGATGAAACAAGAGGGAACAAGGAGAAGATATGGGAAAAAAAGAAGGAAGGAAGGAAGGAAGGAAGGAAGGGAGGAAGGAAAGCAAAAGGGATGGTAGGCAGGCAGGCAAAACACAAATTGCCCTGTAAGGAATAAGAGAGATTACTTCATTGCAGATCCTACAGGTATTAAAAGTGTAATGGCATATTATAAAAAACTTATGTCAATATATCCCACAAATTAGGTAAAATGGTGAATTCCCTAAAATATACAAATTAACAAAGATTACTCAAGAAGTGAATGCCATCTATTAAATATGCACATGTCTAGAGAGCTTCACTTGTGAATTCTACAAAATTTTGGAATAAACCATACCAATTTTACACAAAACATTTCAAAATTTCAAAGATGAGAGAACAATGCCCAATTCTATCCATAAGACTGGAATCATTCTGCTGCTATATTATGAAGCTACACACAAAAAAAGTGGAAACTAAAAAACAAAACAAAACAACAACAACAAAACAGTCATCCCAGTGGATGCAGAAAAAGCATTTGAAAAAATTTCATCCATTTCTTTTACTTTAAAAATTTTTTTTAATTTATTTTTGATAGAGAAAGACAAAGAAAGCAAGAGGAGGAGGGGCAGACAGAGAAAGAGAGAGAGAATCCCAAGCAGCTATCAGCACAGAGCCTGATGTGAGGCTTGAACTTGCGAACCATGAGACCACAACCTGAGCCGAAACTAAAGTCAGACACTTAACTGACTCAGCCACCCAGGTGCCCCTCATTAATTTTGACTAAAAATTTCAGCTACCTAAAAATAGAAAAGAAATTTCTCAACCAAGTAAAGACCATCTACAAAAGCTTACAATTAACATCATTCTGTTTGTTTGTTTGTTTGTTTGTTTTTGAGAGTGAGCACAAGCAGGGTAAGGGCAGAGAGAAAGGGAGACAGAGGTTCCAAAGAGGGCTCTGTGCAGAGAGGCTCATTGGGGTTTGAACTCATAAACCGTGAGATCATGACCTAAGCCAAAGTCCCACGCTCAACAGATTGAGCCACTCAGGCACCCACCATCATTCTTAATAGTGAAAAACTGAACACATTCTCTTAAAGATTGGAAAAAGGGAGAAGAGAGCCACACACAATACTTCTAATCCTAACCAGTATAATTGGATAATAAATAAATGTGTACATGGAAATTCAGAAAAATTAAACACTATTTTCTTTTCAAAAGACAGTGTTTTGAACATGAAAAATTCAGCCACATATTGGAAGAATGTATTTGAAAAACACATATTTGATAAAGAGTTGTATCGAGAATATATAACGAACTCCTACAAATCAATAATAATAAGGAAAACAATTCAATAAATATAAATAGGGGAACGTTTGACAAGACATTCTACGGAAGATATGTAGAAGGCATAATCACTAAAAAGCTCCTCCAATAATTAATCTTTAGGAAAATAAAAATTGAAACCACAGTTAAATACCACTACACTTTTTGCTAGAATGACTACAATTAAAAACACTAACAATACCAAGTTTTGTTAGGGTTAAAGTTGTAAAGTAGCTGGAATTTTTATGCTACTGAACCAATGTATAGACTGCCCATACAATGGAATACCATTAAGAAATTTAAGGGAATAAATTACTGATTCTCCAAAAACGTGGGTACATCTCAAAAACATCGTACTAAGTGAAAGAAGCCAATTACAAAAGACCATATGGTATATAATACCATTTATCAGACATTCTAGGAAAGACAAAATTTTAATGATAGATGGTAGAGCAGTGTTATCACAGGCCAAGTAGTACGAGGAGAGGACTCAAAAAAGCAAGAGGAAACTTTTTTGAGTTTTGAAAGCATTCTATCTCATGAGTTTGATAGTTGTTATAGGATGGTATCTCTTTGTAAAACCTAATCTATTTTGTACTTACACTTGATAGATTTGATAGGTAAGTAAAATTGAGCAAAAAAACAAGCAACAGAAGGTGACAGATGATTTCACTTGTTGTTGAGTCTTATAACGATATCACTAAAGATGAGAAAGAATGAGTTGTTCCTGCATGCAGTGTCTTAGAGATAAGTGCTTTATATATTGTTATACTAAGAAAACAAGACACGTTAGACTATAATTTAATCTGAGTTTTAAAAATAGTGATTCTCTGTGTGTGAATATGCAAATATATAATCATACATATGTAAAAAAATGTCAAAACTTTTCTCCAAAATATATTTCATGATGATAGAATTATAGGGCTTTTCACTTTTTAGTTCACACAATCCATTACTCTGTGATTTGAGCTTATATAATGGGTGTATTTAAAAATAATTTAAAGAACTTTAAAAAAAGTTAGTATTGTTAAACAAAAAGAAAATCAAATTATTCTTTTAGTGTAAGGCTAATGGTAAGGCAATCTGATATAATGGGAAGACTGTGTAAGTTTATAGATGTCCATAGATGGATGCCTACCTTGGGGAATTTCTCTAACTTCCAAATCTATAAATTCCTCTTGGCGAAAAATTAGTATTATGATACAGGACATACATGTAACTATTACTTTAAACATAAAATGATTTATTACATATTAAAATTCTCTCCTCCAAATGTTTACTTCCTTCTTATTCTCTTCCACTTAATCACTGTTGGGTCACTCTCAGTGGAAATAAAAGAAAGTATGTGTGTTTGTGTGTATGTGTTAGAAATGGGATAGTGAAAAACACCTAAAGTTATTTTTAACTTCTTCAAGTCACAGACATGCTTGAGTATCATTGCTTTTCAAAATATTCCAGAGATGTCAAGATTAGTTGCAATAGTTTTTATACAAATCTTACCCGCATTCTCTTAGCTATTCTCAAAGTACACTAATGAGACAATACAGGTTGTTCAAAATGAAAGCTTGTGTATCATCTTTGTGTTTGATGAAGTTCCCAGTTTGTTTTAAGTTCTCAACAATAATTTAAACAGAAAGTATTTTGCTTTCTACAAATTACCAAATATCCCTGCCTAAATTAGAATAATCTCTCTTTATCAGACACACACACTTAGATTTTTCTGAAGCAAAGCGAATACCTCTGGAAAAACCTATTAAAAAAACGAAACTGCATTTTTACAATGCCATTGTTTTTTCTTCTTAAAAATAATTGTGTACCAAAATTCTCATGCTTGATCATTATTATTTTCATCAGTTTTTAAATGTCTGTTATGAACAATTGCTTTCCACATATTTCTCTTACATTAGTCATTCTTGTATTTAAGTGTTGCTTATAAAACACATTACATAATTGCAAGATTTTTCTTTCTGGAAAAATGTATAGTTTTGGAGTCATTTATTTTCAAAATTCTAGAATGCTGCTTAACATTACGTTATTATGATTCTAAAATAAGTTACGTCCCTTCACTAGCTCCTAAGTGAAAACTTTTCTTACATTTCGCTATTACTTCTTTAGGTGCTGGTATTTTTACCACCAGCTTTATTTGTCCAATCATCTATTATTTTTTGCCTTTGATCTAACATCATTTTATATCCTGTATCTATTTTATAAAATGCGGAATTATGTTTGAACGATTGAAATTTAGTCGTTCAAAATAGCTTAGTACTCAACAAAAAAGACAAACACGGGTAAATATTTTAGAGGTGAGTTCTTTACATAATAAGTTAAGTTTTCACAAAACTGGAAATTCCAATTATAGTTATGTACTGCTGTTTAAATTATTGATTGTTCCTGGCACTGATAACCAAAGACTCCACCTTGACCCCCAGAAGTTGACAGTTTTCAGTCAGATATACATATCAATTATTTTACCTTTTAGTTCAATACAATGGAATTTTTAAAAAATAACTACCATCCACATTCTCTGAAATGAGATACCAGAAGGTTTGCCTCAGTGACTCTATTGTAATATTTCATTTTAATTTGGTAAATCATTAGTTTGTACCAAGTCAGAAAACAATCAGAACTTCTACTTTGAGTTACAGGAACACCAAGAATTGAGGAGTTAATTTTAGAAATACTTATTTATTCAAATGTAACCCAAATGATAAAGCTTGATCTGCATGCCTAGGATGTAATTTTATACTTAAGTAGAGACACTTTTAATTTTTTCCTCTCTTTTTCATTTTACTATGCTTAAAATCATCAGATTTCAGTAAAAACTATTTTAGTATCCTTTTAATTTCATTTGATTTTAGTTAAGAGCTACTTGCATTGACAAATAATTTGTTTCATTTTAATGTCCAGATGTTTTACTATGCTTTCTCCTGAAAAAGTCAAATATCTTATATCATTGCAGAATCACGCTATCACTCAATTCTTTGAATTGTATCATTCAAATGGTTTTGGCTGTAAAAATTGTCTGTAATGGTATATACCATGGCACAAATATGTAACTATTTCACTTGACCTTTCAACCCATGCAATGACTTTTAAGCTTCCTCGATAAGAGATAAAATAAATCACACACAACAGAATATGCATACATACTCATGCTTGTATGAAAGTAATTTTAATAGCAATGCACAAGGAAAGATTTTACATTTTTTAATTTGAATCATCAATATGCACAAAATTGAAATTAAATATAGAGCTAAAACATATCCAGGTGATTCAGGCTTTCTGCATTTTCACTTAAAATTCCATGATTTATGATGCAAATATATTTTCAAGCTCAATCCATTGTTGCACTGCAATGCATTTAAAATTTGTTTTACATGTATTAGCATGACATAAACCTATAGTCATAGAAGAGCATGATTGTTAATTTAAGGCACACTGTCTTTGTTTCTTATTATGCTAGGAGTTTTTAGGGACTGGGCATAAATGCACACATATTTAGGTTTTACGTATGTATGTTTTACCTAAAATATTTGCACTTGATCTTAGCCAAAAGGCTGAGAAGTGATTTTACCTAAACTATTTGGATTCAAAATTCTTACATGTGAATTTCTTCCACATTTCTTATTACTGATATTCTTTAACTGAAAGTTTAGAATGAATTTTTGTTTTATTTTCCAGGGTTTGCTAGCTACCAATTATCTTCAGGAATTTCAGTGATAGACACCAATATACTGATTTTCACAGATTTGAGACACTTTATTTTCTGTCAGACTCTAAAGGCAAACTGGGTTTCTGCCTATTCTTGCATAATTATATATTGTAGACATAAATAACATAATATCCTAAGTGGCTTTGGAGATGCTTCAAAGTAGTTGATCTTTTCTGTCCTCTTTAAACCGAAATGAATGTGGACATGACTGCATGCTAATTACTTTTCTGGAAGGATAGAATATTTCAGGCATAGTGGTCCATCTGTGAATGAACATTTTTCTTTAACTTTTATGTGTATTTCCAGGGTTTAAAAGATATTCCCCAAATTAATAATTTATTATACATTTCCCAAATCCTAAAATGCTAGAGACTGTAGCTAATGACTCATTCACTGAACATTTATTTGGTATTGACTCGATGCCAAGCACTGTTTTAAGTGCTTGGTGAAAGTGTAGGAGACTTTATTTTATGGGTGCTTTCTTTCTAGTGAGTAAAAATATCTCTCCAAAGTAAATATCACTCAAATAGAAGTGAATATACAGATAAAATAAAATAGGGTAATGTAAGAAGAACAATGGTGGTGAAACTTATTTAGGCAGCACGGAGATGATCCCTATGAAGAGCAGTGTTTGAGCTGGGACTGGAGGGAGAAGAGTTAAAAATGGGAAAATCTCAGAGAGGTGTATTTCAGGCAGACATGTCAAGTTCAAGGTGCTCAAGATGCAATGAAAGACTGAAGAAAGGCCAGTGCTCCGGGTGTCTGGGGAAGAGTAGTGTTATGGGATGCTGTGGGAAAAGTATGAACAATGTGAGCAAGCTCTTCCTTGTGGAACACGGCATGGCTTTGAATTTCATGCAGATAGTCATGGAATCTCATAGAAAATAGCTTCATCATTATGTGATCCAACTCTGTCGTGAAAGTTGCTACTCACCTAATCCAAACATGCAAACTATTCGATTCAGTGCCAAACCAACGTGGGAGTCTCTTGACATTCTATTTATTACAAATGCTCAGTACAATCAAATATTTGTTAAAATAAGCGTACTTCCATATCATACCCCCATCTGATATTGTTACTTTTAAAATAGTATGTTGTATTTACTTAGAAGTAAGTATTTTATTTATAGTGTCAGTCCATTTTCTTTTACCTTACTTTCCATCATCCTTTACTAAATTGTATAATTATGAAGGTAAAGCTAAAGTTGCTCCAATATTAAGTATCATGCTCTTACAGATGGTGTTCATATCTTAGCTTGGTGACCAATGGACCACAAAAAAAGACTCTGAGGTGAGTAGAAATTAATGACAGTCTTGAAATGTTCTTGTACAGGCATCATCTCATTATTCTGAATTTGCTATGGGCTAATGATTTAGATCATTTAATTAAATTGTTTGTTTACTTGCTGTTTGGCTAGGTCATTGCTTAAAAGCATTTTTATCCATGTGGGGAAAGGAAAAAGAGAGGAAAAGACATATGAATCAAAGAACTTGATTAATATACCACCAATATATCCTGTACCTAAGAACTTAGTTTTTATGGAATTTATAAGAAATTGTATACTGGGGCTGCCTTAAGTTGCTGAGCAAAAACTGTCTGCTGTCCTATGTATAAAAACAACCTGAACTTCCTGTGTAATTTTACATAATTTGCACTTAATTTGATTATTATATGTTTAGATTTGAAACTTTCAGCTTGACTTTTTGTTTTTCCTATTTGTTCCATCTCTTTTGTTTCTCTGTTACTATTCTTTTTCTGCCTTCTCTTTGATCGACTCTCTTTGATTGACTAATAATTTCTTTCTTTCTTTTTTTTTTTTTTTTTGGCTTACATGTAACTTTTGCTTTTTCACCTTAATAGCTGCTTTAGGATTTGTAGTATAGATCTTTAACTCATCTCACTCTACCTTTAAGTGTTGTTATGCCACTTCACACAGTATCAGACATGTAAAACAGGTACACTTTGATTTATCTTCTCCCACTTGTTGTGGGTTTCTAGGAGACAGGTATGTAGAAAGAGGCTTCTGTACTATGATGAAAATTCTACTTGTAAAACATCACTAAAGTACAATCTGTGTGGACATTATTCCAGAAAAGCAAGTTTTCTTCCACAGTTCTTCTGACTATAATTTATTATCTACCTGGAGCTACCATTAGGCAGATGTGGGGCTTTGTTTATGCTTTATTTCAGGTGTTCAATGCCTATAAAAATGTGTCTAATAAATCTCTGAACCACAAATCAACCACTTTACAAATCACTTTTGAGAGAAAATTTTCCTTTGAGCTATCCCAGAAAGTTAACTTTGTTACCCAATTAGTTTTGTGCATTATCATAGTTCTGGCGGGAAGAAAAACTAGTAGATATAGTAAATTTATAAACAGGATAATTTCCTATTGATTGGTAATATTTTTATTGGCTTATTTATATTTATGGCCATCACAATCACATATATACAAAAAGATTAATATAATTTTCTGGGAGATTAAATAACAGTAAACATGATAATTAAACTAAATGGAAAAAAAAAGATATATCAGAATTTAATGATCTTTCTCTTGCAATGTTGAAAAGATGTTACAGGTTCTTGTCTTCAGATTTGAGTAGTCATATATTCCAGGAGGGAATCCAAGATTTGTTGATAGGAGAAAAGCAATTCCCCAGTTTGCATGGGGAATAAGCCTTGGGTACTTCAATATAGGATGTTTACTTACATAAAATGTTTATCCTGTAATAGATTGCTTGTCCTACCCTGACCCTGAAATTCAACTCTAAAGCAAATTTTGCTATGCAGGACTCTCACACAAAACTGCTTACACATCTGTCATTGTCCTCTACAAGGCAAGCTTTAAGTCTGTACTGTATTTATTATGCAAATTCCTTTGAAATCTGTGGTGCAGGTGCCTCATGCCTTTCAAAATTAGTTTGCATATTAAATGTAGCATAGAAAATGATGGCCCACAAACTTTAGCTGCTTTGGTTTTAATCAGAGACGGAGGAATAAAATGTATTGGATATTCAGGGTAATTCGCACACAATGGAAACAATTAATGGGAAATACTCTAGCACACCCTTTGTTTCATACTATACAAGTTGAAGAGAGCAGCTGTTACCCAAACATGTTTTTGTAAATTGTTTCATTTTATTTGAAAAATATGGGAACAAGAAAAAACTGTGCAATCCTTGCTAGAAGCATATTTGTGTGACGGAGTTGTTTCTTTTTCTTCAAATTTACTCTTTAAAAAAATGACAAAATTGCCTCAGGATGTCAAATATACTTTTCTTATGACTATATAATGAGAATGGACCAAGGTTTTATGAAAACGTTTATCTGAAAAATAAATCATTGGAGCATAATTTTTAAACAGAGTAGATTTAAGTAAATAAGATGTGTAAATCAGCAAATAAATTGATGCATAACATCAAGCATTACAGAAATGGAATAATTATTCTAGTTCTTGTTTCTATAAAGAAACCCGAATTACACGACCATGAGTGTAAAAATTTACATTATAAAATATTTGCAGCTTGTGAGGAACAGGAGGGGTAAATAGGCAAAGCATGGAGGATTTTTAGGGCTTTGGAAATGCTCCATAAGACACCATAATGGTGGATATAAGTCATTATACATTTATCAAAACCCATAAAATGTACAACCCCAAGAGTAGACCCTAGTGTAAATTACGAATTTTAGTGATTATAATGTCCATGTAAGTGCATCAATTGTAACAATTGGTGGTGGCCATTGATAATGGGAGAGTCTATGTATGTGGGGAGGTAGGGATTTTATAGGAAATTTCTGTACCTTCCTCTCAATTTTGCCATGAACTGGAAACTGCTCTAAAATATTTAATCTTAAAAAATTACTTCCTGGTAATATTTAAATACTACTTAAAAAGTAACTCACAACTCCTAGTTTCAGCCTCAACATGTAAAGAGCTTGGAAGTCATCACTCCATTCTTTCAAGTGCAAGAAGTTAAGTAAACTAAAAATCAGTTATTTTTCTTGGATCAATAGGAAAACTGACCCTTCAGATAAAATTGTTACTCTAAAATTTGGAGAGATGGGAGAATTCAGAGCTTTGAGTAGCTGCAGCAGTAGCTACAGGAGCCATTAATCCAATCTGTAAGAACACATAAAGGATGCCACTGACAGATTACTGGAGGATGATTGTGGCATAAGAGAGAGAAATGGGGATGGGGGTGCACATTTAGGGGAGTTCCCCATTTTGAAGGTTTTAACCTCCAGGAACCGCACCAAGTTCTGCAGTGAAAATCAGAGAAAGATTCCCTTATGGCTCTGGCAAGAGAATGGAAAAAGTAATTACTGTGAAATATTATTAGGTCTTTATTTTTTTATTTTATTTTATTTTATTTTTTTGTTTTCAAAACAAAACCTACTCTCCTGGGAAAAAGACTTTACCAGGTCCTTATCAAAATTGAGGGAAAGGCATTTCTTTGTCTCAGCCCTGTTAGACTTCATATCTCACTTCAGGGGATTAGGGAGGGAGAGGAACTGAAAGAAAAAGAAAGAAAGAAAGAAAGAGAGAAAGAAAGAAAGAAAGAAAGAAAGAAAGAAAGAAAGAAAGAAAGAAAGAAAGAAAGAAAGAAAGTTGTGCAAGTCATAGTTGAGAGACATAGGTCCACTAAAAGACTAATATCAAATCACAAAATTACATGATGCTTCGCTTGCCCATTACCTTACCACCACACCAATAGAGTTCCAGTATAATTACAATGGAATATGACCAAAAGAGCTGCATGAAACAGGTGCCATCAGAGTAGAAGTTCTTAAGAAAATACAAAAACATCAGTGGAGGTAAAAGCAAGAGTCCCTCTTGAATTTGATGCTTCTGGCTCCTATAGCTATATAGCAAGCATTATTCACAGCAGAACTCCTAGTCAGAATAACCTAAATCCTCACACTACAGGCCCATGTTCCTCATTTTCCATTGTCCAGTGCATCATATCTGACTCTCAACAAAACAAAAAAGTTGCAAGGCATGCTAAAAGGCAAGACTAAGAAACAGAGTAAAGAGACTAGGCAAACATCATAACCAGAATCAAATATGACCCAGATTTTGGACTTAGCAAGCAGAGAATTTAAAATAATTATGATTAAAATGTTAAGGGCTCTAATGGAAAAAGTGGACAATATGCAAGAACAAATATTAAGGTAGAAAAAGAATTTGACAAAATCTAGCACCCATTTACGATAAAAAGCTCTCAACAAACGAGGAATGAAGAGGAACTTCTTAAACTTGATAAAGAACATCTAGAAAAACTTACATCTAATATCACACTGATTGTTAAGTGCAACATCTTTGAGGAAGGATGAGCTCAGTGATGCCCAGAAACAGAAATCTAGTTTTAGATTTCTGTTTAGAAAGAGAGAGCAAAAGCTGGGGAGGTGCAGAGAGAGAAGGGAACAAAGGATCTGAAGTGGGCTCCACTCTGAGAGCACAGAACCCAACATGGGGCTCAAACGCATGAACTATGAGATCATGACTTGAGCCAAAGTTGGGTGCTCAACCAACTGAGCCACCCAGGTGCCCTTCATCTCACTTTATTTGCATGTACATTATAGTTTTTTACTTTTTAATTACATCAAGAAGGCAAAGCAGATGTTTACTATTTAATTTCAATTCTAATAGCATCCTTTTTTCCTTAAGAAATTATAGTTGGACAAGATGACATTAACGTAGACACTTTGGTCAACAAACACTCTTTTTTCTCCCGTGTGTGTCACATATTCCCTGTATGCTATTAAAATCCAAATTGTGTTTTTATACCAGATTCTTACCTTTCTGCTAACAGTGATAATGCTATTGATAGGAAGAATCTGGTGAACAGAGCGGTCTCAGTGTGTAATCTCTGCATGATTTCTTTCCTGTGTTAGGCAAAGCTTCCATAAAAAAGAGGACAGTTATCTAAATCCAGTGTTTGGGGTATTATTATTTTATTCATTCATTCACTTTCCCCACACACTACCAATTTTCATACATGGCGATGCACATCATCATTCAAATATAATTTGCTACTCCTTCATAAAGACGGCACAAAACAGGACTGTCAGGGCTCTTGGTATATTTACATCTTAATCACCCTTCATTATCATTCCCTATCTTCACCATCCTGTTCTTACCAATGACATTTTCTCAGTGTGTATCCACTTTTAGCTACCTACAATTTTTTGATAAGATGGACCAAGACATCTCATTTTGTTCTTAATTTTTTCTCTTTTGAATTTTATGGCATTGTCCTCTTTTTGCTCACCTCCTGCTCTCTATCTCTTCTCCACCTGTTTTTGTCCAGTAATTTTAATTATACCGCAGTACACATGAAGCATTTATACAACTTCCCTTGTCCACAGTCTTGCCAATCTAATTTGATTCTGTCTTGGCGATTTCAACCACACCACTGCCTCATCTATCTTTTTTCTGCATAGGATTCTATCCTTCTAAAATGTAAGCTTCACCAGGGTGTAGATGTTTTCCTATTTTTTTTCCCACTCAGATGTCCCAAGAACAGTGTTTGGCACAGATAAAATAGGTGCTCAGTACAGAATTATCCATTGGATTACTTCCAAATGTACACTTTCAGTGCATCCCAAAGGGGATGGGGAGATGGGCAAAATGGGTGAAGGGAAGTGGGAGATACAGGCTTCCAGTTAAGGAACGAGTAAGTCGCAGGAATAAAAGGTGCACCATAAGGAATATAGTCAACGATATTATAATAGCATTGTATAGTAACAGATGATAGGTGCTCTTGTGGCGAACATAGCATAATATATAAACTTGTGGAATGGCCGTGTTGTACACCTGAAAGTAATGTAAAACTGTGTGTCAACTATACTAAAACAAACAAACAACAACAACAACAACCACAAAAATAGCTTAATGTGTATATGGTGTTTACCTCAGATGCATTTTTTCCAAGCCCCATAAAAGGATTTCTGCTCATTGGTCTGGGCTGGGACCAGAAATGTTTATTTTTAATGGGTTCCTTGGTGACAGGTGCTATTGTTGCTTTGAGAAGCACTGAATTAGACATATATTTTAAATTACTATTAGGCATCAGGCATCTTCAACTGAATACACTTTTAATATTTTAAATATTTGTAAATTCACCTTTTTTTTCTAAATATTTTTCTTCTATTTCTAGGAATGTAGTTTATTACTTTTCTCTCATATTAAAAAGGCCTCTATTCTCTTGTATACTTGCGTTTAAGATTTTGCCAATATATCTTCCTTCTATTGAGCTTTTCTTTTCTGCCTCTGCCAGTTTATTTCAGACACTCAAAGAATTTTAGAATGTTATAATTAAAAGGTGTTATTACTATATGAACAATATCATATCTTCTGAGAACTAAAAAATACAGATTATGATATCTAACAATGAATTTGCCATGTGCAAATTAATGTAAAAATATGCACAATTGCCCTAAATGGGCAGACTGACTCTGAGACCCTGGTTTCTGACCCAGAAGTTTTACTTATATTGAATTACATTATATTACATTATTTTCATTTTAAATTTAACTTCTACTATTTTTAATAATAATCTTTATTGAGAATATATACATACAAGACATTATTCTAGGTAGTTTGGGGGTTATGTGTATAAAATCAGTAAAAAGATCATGTTTTCAACACCTTATAGATTTGAAGGAAAGGGAAATATGTACAGACAATTAGATTAAAGGGAAGAACGTTCTAAGTTTTTTAAAAATTATATAGATAGGGACACTTGGGTGTCTCAGTCAGTTACGCGCTCAACTTCGGCTCAGGTCATAATATCACAGTCCGTGAATTCAAGCCCCACTTCGTGCTCTGCACTGCCAGCTCAGAACCTGGAACCTGCTTCAGATTCTGTGTCTCCCTCTCTCTCTGCCCCTCCTCCACTCACACTCTGTTTCTCTGTCTCTCTCAAAATGAATAAACATTGAAAAAAAAATAAAAATTATACAGATAAAACATTATAGAAGTAAAAAAAATTACGAGGCACCGGTGGCTCAGTCGGTTAAGTGTCTGACTCTTGGTTTCAGCTCAGGTCACGATCTCATGGTTTCATGAGTTCAGGCCCCACAGCTGGGGCCTCTGCAGCTGGAAGCCAGCTTGGGATTCTCTCACTCCCTCTCACTCTCTGCCCTTCCCCCAGTCGCACTGTCTCTGTCTCTCTCAAAATAAATAAATAAAATTAAAAACTCTTTTCAGTATTTGTGGTTGTGTATATGCAGATGTGTGCATATGCGACTTAATACATTTGTGAAGCATATGCTGGCGGATTAACTCAAATTAGTAATTCAGAATAAAGAAAAATAACTTTTCTATTCCTGAAGGTATGATGCCTGCCTGTGAACATGCCACATGAAACATTGTACTTTTTATTGTAGAGTTTGAATACAAATGTCTTCTTTACTGTCTCTTTCTGGAGGTTGGAAATTGTCTCTTCTGTCGAAACAAAAAGCTTTGCACATAATGAAAACAAGTGTGTGTTAAATGGAAATTATGTTACAGAATCAATCAGTAAGAACTCAATAGTAGTAGATATTTATAGAAGAGTAAAGAGATATATGCAGAAATATTTTAATTTTAGTTCCCTTTGAAGACTACTTCCAGTATGAGTAGCAATTCTTCCAACTTAATTATGAAAAAAATGTTCAGTATGTGAATATTTTTATTTAGTTTGATTCTTACTTTGAAGCATCAGATGCATAAAATGAAGTATAATTGTAAAATTAAAATTTTACATGATTTGACTGATGACACATTGTTTTATTTTTCCATTATGCTAACTTCATTTGTCAGTTTTACCTTTAAAAGATAGAGGAATTTCAGTATGTAAGTGACTTAATAAAAAATTACTTCAAAACTCTCAAAATATAATGTTTTCAAAGTAAATGAAAAAATAAAATAGGTGAATATGATTTCTTTCTTTTCTTTTCCTTTTTTTTTCAAGTTTAGTTTTCTTTCTAGACATCCCAAGGCATCTGTCTGATATTTTGGTATTGTGGGAAATGGGAACTTTCCATGAGATTATCATAGCAGAAGTGAAATGTAGCATTCATATTTTGATAGCAAAATTTAATTTTATTTTGAGACAATAGTTTTATTTTTATTTTTTATTTTATTTTATTTCTTTTATTTAATTTTTATTTTATTTGTTTTATTTTATTTTTAGAGAGAGAGAGAATGCACAAGCAGGGGAGAGGGGAATAGGGGAAGAGAAAGAGAAAGAGACAGAGATAGACAGAGAGAATCTTAAGCAGGCTCCACACTCAGTGCAGAGCCTAACACGGGGCTTGATGCCAGGACCTTGAGATCATGACCTGAGCCAAAATCAAGAGTCAAATGGTCAATCGACTGAGCCACCCAGGCACCCTGTGACCATAGTTTTACTTCCAGTTGTCCTGATGGAGAAAATTATATCCTAAATTTTATAATTCCTTAAATGTCAGTAAAAATATAATAGTTATATCTGGTGAACTTGATCACATAATTTTTTTATATAGTGTCAGGGATATCCTTTCCTCTATTGTTATGGGAAAATAGACATGAGACATGGAGTTTAATAACAAGACAACTGTTTCTTTGTGGTGCCTTGTTAGTTTAATTTTAATAGTCTTTGTAATATAATATTTTACTGATTATAGTTCTGCCAATTTTTCCATCACTGAAAAGGCCAGGTTTTAAGTTTAGTTCAGTGTAAATGGACAAAATTGTTGCATGAAAGTTCATATCACAGTGTATGTGGGAAACCTGTCCTTACTGATTCAGCCTACAATGGAATATATCAGAATGACAGAAATAGGATAGAAACAGGTTGAAACATAAGTGCTGTAATCTCCTTATTCTGCATACTTCCTAGGAAGAAGGTTAAAACATTGAGAGTAATTCTAGGAAAAAAAATGGTTAAGATACAACAAATGCATAAAAATCAATTTGGGATTAGAATAAACTTAGTGGAAGAGAATGTTGAGGCCTGGATTTACCTCCAGTTGGCAACTTTTTGTTCCTGGCTTCACTCTGCAACCAGAATTGGTTTTCCATTGTAGGTATGATTTTCAGTGTACAATACTGGGACCTAAGATGTTATGTTCCTTATTGCTCCCTTTTCTGAGGTGGGGGCAGGCACAGGGAATGTTATGATAAGTTGTCTTCATAACAAGTCACCAAGTTAATAGTGCAAAACTCAGAAATCTGGCTTTGTCGCTTCGTTGCTTAAAACTCATCAGTGGCTCCTCATCACCTTCGTGATAGAGTTCAACTTCCTTTTCCTGGATCTGAGGCTCTTAATGATGCTCTGTCCACACACCTCCCACCATACCCTAGCATAGATTTTCACTTTAAGAGTTGCAAATGTTGAAATTTGCTAACTTTGTATCCTTACCCGATTGTGCCTCTATTTTTCAACTTTGCTAATTTTATTACCTCTTTCTGGAATAGCATTTCCCCTCCTCTTTATTTGGCTAATTCCTTTCAACCTTCAGAAAACTCAAGCTTCATCTCTTCTGGAAGCCTTCCCTGAATTCTAGTCAGGTGTAAAATGCTTCTTATTCTTTTGTGCCCAAAGCAAATTCATTCCCAAACAAAACCAAAATTGCTTATACAACACCACAATAGCTCCACTAGAGCATATTTATATTTCTTAGTATGAGGAAACAACAAGTTATGTTAGGTTTTATAACAGACAAAAAATGCTCCGTAAAATCTCAAGACTACCCAAATGTGCTCTGCTTTGGGATACAAAAGAAGGGAGCTCATCTCACCAGTGCGGGTAGGCAAGCCAATGAGGTATGTAGCAAACAATTGGAGTCCAGGACTTCCAAATGCTTTCAAGTGGTTTATATGACAGTTGGTTGAATGAGGATCTTTCCAGGGGGTGTCAGAGTGGCTTAGTGGTTACAGAATTCAGGGCAGGCCAATGGAATATAATAGGAAAATATGACTTACATTCAATGTCTAGGCAAGTCCAACTATAGCTGATATGGAGTCTCAGGGAAAATTATTGGGCTCAACTGAGATGAGAAGACACCTAAGCCATTCTGTTGTAAACTATTAAGTCTCAGGAGGATGAACAGTAGCATGTGGGAAAGGACCTTGCTTTGAGACCAGAGAACTTGAAGGACAATGCTAGAATCTAATACGGATCTTAAGGGGGAGGTCACCTTTTAACCACCTGCTCCAGGTTGTGCAAGCCCTTCTTTTGCATACATCAACATGTCAGGAACAGGGAGAAAGGGGAGGACATTGGGAAGCCTGGATACATAAACAAATGAGGTGAATTACGAAAAGGGAATATTTAGGTTATTTAATTGAACTCTGATTACTGGATGAATCTCAATTTATTTTTTACTCCAATTCTACTAAGTAGGATGAGGACTGAAAATGACTACAAAATTGATCACAGGAAAACTAAGTTATATTTTCTTTGTACTTTTGGATATACTGTGAGTAGATTTAGAATGCCAATATATATTACCTACTTAATTTGTATTTGTCTGTATTTCTCCTATGAATGTGTGTCACTTGGAAAGGATTGAATGCTTCACATGTAATGTGAATTCTTTTTCTTAAATTAAAATAACAACTAAGATTAAAACATATATGTCAAGATTCAAATACTGAAAAACAGGAAAAATTTTAAAATAATATTTATGTATGAAGAAACTTTTTCCTTTTATTTAAAACATGCTTAGGGGCGCCTGGGTGGTTCAGTCGGTTAAGCGTCCGACTTCAGCCAGGTCACGATCTCGCTGTCCGTGAGTTCGAGCCCCGCGTCAGGCTCTGGGCTGATGGCTCAGAGCCTGGAGCCTGTTTCCGATTCTGTGTCTCCCTCTCTGTCTGCCCCTCCCCCGTTCATGCTCTATCTCTCTCTGTCCCAAAAATAAATAAACGTTCAAAAGAAAGAAAATTAAAAAAAAAAAAACATGCTTACAGTGTATAGCTCAAAATTATTAACTGTTATTTTTAAAATATGCCACTATAAAAATTAAAATATTTATATTTATATTTTATGAAGACATAATAATTTTAATTTAAAAATAATGCTTCATTCTTTCTTTCTTTCAACACTCATGATTGATTTTCTTTTTTGTTCTTTCCTCAAGTGTGAATAAAATATTTGAATATTATTTGTATAAAATAAACTGAAGACTATGTAAATATAATTTTCTAGGAAAATCTATCACACTACGTACCCAGGTTTTATGTTATATGTAGAGTGTGGATGACTTGTATCACTTAAAATCCATTATCTCTTGATGTTATAGTTTTCCATATTTTACTTCCTATAAATATTTGATCTCTTGTGTTAGTGAATACTCAAATACATCTTGTAGTTTCAGTTTATCAATTTCTTCTGTTTATTATTTATAAACTAAAAGTCAAAATGCCTCTTGGTATTTTAAAATTATTAATGAGTAACCAAAGATACATTTTTAATGGAGTTTTACTTTTTAGAACAAAATGTTTAATTTACCATTCTTATTATCATCTTTTTTTAAGCCATAAGAAACAATAGGCTTTGGTGTGTTAATTATTTTGAATATAATAGCAATTAAGAATTATTATTTTTATAATTAAACTTCATATTTTTATTTATTATGTGAAAGTTTTAAACATAACTTGATATTTTTGTAATTTCTAATAAAAAACAAGGAAACAATGAATTTATAAAAATAGAATTCTATTTAATTCTTTTTGACAGAGGGGATGGCAATTAATATCAACAAACAGATTATACTTTGAAGGAAAATACGAACTTCAGAGAACTTTCACACGTAAGTATCAACCATTAGCTAATTTAAAAGGCAAAAAGAGTAAGACATATTTCATCTATGGGTGTACCTAATTTAAGAACTGCCCACGGTGCTTTAAATGTTGCAATGTAATTAATATTTTCTTTATTGAATGAAGTGCTACCTAGAGGGGCTGAGGAGGTAGCATGATATGATCTTATGAAGAGCTTCAATATGCAATGATATTATCCTGATTTCCACTGTGCAAACAGACATTTGGAGGATTTGAGTTCCGTGACTGAAATCACATACTAGGTATTGGAAGAAATAGGAGGTTAGAAGATATTCTGGCTCCAGAACCTGGACTCCTAACTGCTCTACCTGATGGCCTCCCTTTCATATATATCCCTCCCTTTTAGAAAGACAAAGTCTACTTCTCAATCAAATAAATGACGGGAATCTACAAGTTATAATTTCCTATTAAAAGGGGAGAGGGGAGCCAGTCATGAAAGTGATCAGTGGGGAGATAGATAACTGAGCAGGGAAATTACCAAGGCAGTGGTTGATATCACTGAGGTTGTAGCAAAATGAGTCTTACTAACTAGGAATGTCAATTTTGTGGAGGGTGAATTAGAAGCAAAGAATACGAGTAAACAAGGGCAAGCATCAAGTGCAAGTATACAGACTAAAGGTTGTGATGTAACAAGAGTATAAGGAGGAACACAGCCACAAAAAAGTTGGGTCAGACAAATGAAAGAGAAAAAAAATTAGAAATCAGGTAAGGGTTCATGGCAGAAATAAGCCTTATTACTGCATTTTTAATTTACTTAAATTATTTAATAAAATAAATTATTTGGTCAATCTAATTATAAGTCTTTTTTGGTTTCTTTTTAAAAACAGTTCTCAATATGCCCATTGATTATTTGCCTTCTAGATATTGAGCATGACTTACTACTTATTATATTTTATATACTTTAAAAAAAACAGCTTTGAATTTAAAGAAAATTGGAACAGATAGTACACAAAGTTTCCATACACCTTATCTCCCACTTCCCATACCTCCAGTGCTTCCCCCATTACTATCATCTTGCATTAATATTGTATATTTGTAACAATGAATGAGTATTGTTACATTATTATTAACTAAAGTCCATAGCTTACACGAAGATTGGCTTTCTGTATTGTAAATTTATATAGGTCTTGACAAATACATAATGTCAGGTATCTACCATTACAGTGTCATACAGAATCATTTTGCCCCTCTAAAAATCTCTTTGTTTATTCGTCTCCTCCAGCTCCTAAAAACATGTGATAGCCACTGATCTTTTTTCTGCCTCTATAGTTTTGTCCTTCCAGGATGCCATATAGTTGGAATTATACAGTATGTGGCATTTTCAGACAGTTATTTCTCTTAGCAACAATGCATTTAAGTTTCCTCTATATTTTTCATGGCTTAATAGCTCATTTTTTATTGCTAACTAATATTCCATTGTGTGTATGTACCACAGTGTGTTTATATATTCACCTATTGGTAACCATCTTCGTTGCTTCCAGTTTGGGCAATTATGAATAAAGTTGTTATAAACATTCATGTGTAGGTTTCTATGTGGACATTATTGTTCAACTTCTATGGGTGAATACCAAGAAGCACAGTTGCTGGATCTTTGAATGTGTTTAGTTTTGTAAGAGACCCTCAAGCAGCCTTCCAAAGTGGCTAGGCTACTTTGTACCCCACCAGCAACGAATGAGAGTTCCTATTGCTCTACTACCTCAACAGCATTTGATGTTACCAGTGTTTTGGATCTTGGCCATTTTTAACAGGTATGTAGTGGTATCTCATTGTTTTGTTAATTTGCATTTCCTTCATGATATGTGAGTTGGAGCATTTTTCATGTTTATTTTCCATCTGCAAATCTACTCTGGTGCTATATCTAAGGTCTTTGGTCCATTTTAAATCAAGCTGGTATTGAGGAGGGCACCTTTTGGGATGAGCACTGGGTGTTGTATGGAAACCAATTTGACAATAAATTTCATATATTGAAAAAAATAAATAAAAAGAAATCAAGCTGTTTGTTTCTTATTGTTGAGTTTTAAGAACGCTTGATAGATTTCGGATTATAGTCCACTATCAGCTGTGTCTCTGCAAACATTTCCTTCCAGTCTGTGACTTGTCTTCTTATTTTCTAGGCATTTTCAGAGCATAAGATTTTAATTTTAATGACATCCAGTTCGTTAAATATTTCTTTCATAGATCATGCCTCTGGTGTTGTATCTAAAAATATTGCCATGCCCAAGGTCATCTACATTTTCTTCTGTACTATCTTCAAGGAGATATATGTATTTGCATATACATTTAGGTTTATGATATATTTGGAGTAAATTTTGTGAAGGGTGTGCGATGTTCATTTAGATTCTTTTTCTTTTCTTTCCTTCTTTCTCTTTTTTTTTTTTTTTGTATTTTGATGTCCAGTTCTAACACCATTTGTTGAGGAGACTATTTTTGCTCTGCTATATTGCCTTTGCTCCTTTGTCAAAGAATTGATTTAATTATTTAAAAAAAAAATCATTCATCAGAGTTTTGTAGTTTTCCTCACTTAGATTTTGATCTAACATGTGAATTTATTTATTTTTATTTTTTATTAAAATATTTTTAATGTTTATTTCTTTTTGAGAAGGAGAGAGAGCATACATGATGATGAAGTAGAAAGGATGGAGGAGTGTTCAGTAGTCTTACGATTACCTCTAAGAGCTTTAGATCTTAGTTAGTCTATGCCTATGGATTGTCATCTTCATAAAAGTTTCTGGGTTGTTTTGCTTTGTATTGTTTTGTTTTCTGTCCTTCCTTAGGTGGAACAAGAGATGAGTATTTCCCTTTTCCCAGGTCACTTGGAATCTGATAATACCCCTGCGGGTTAGGCTCTGCTTAATAAGCTTTCCCTGAGAGTAGGCCTTGTTAAGAACAGAGTTCTCTGACACATTTCAAAATCGTTCTTTTTTCCCTTTCTCCTGCCAGAAGCACAAGCAGATTTTTTTTCATGATATTTGCTGTGGAAACCTGTCTAAGGTCCTAGTGATAAATCTCACAATAGTGTGGGAGACCCCGTATGACGGGGTCGCCTGGAGTTTTTAATTCTCAGTATCGTTTGCACTGAACCTCCAGCAATTTGTCGATTACAGTTCAGGACTTCCTTCCCTGGCACTTGGTCCTTTGGCAGAATCCCACATGGGTCGCTGCTCTGCTAAGCCATAACTTCTGTATACGCCTGTCTGTCACTCCAGTCCTGCAAACAGAAGTTTGCTCTGTGCCTTTCACTCTCTTCTAAATCCAAGAAGAGTTGTTATTCAGTCTGTTCCGCTTTCTGTTTGTTATTAAGCAAAGTACAACTTCTATGCACCTTACATGCGGAATTAGATACCTCTCTAGTAGTTTTTAACTCTCAAGGTAGCCCACACTCAGCCTTCAGCAATTCTGCAAAGTTATCATTTAAATATTCCTACTGGCTCCAGTGGCTTTCACTTTAGTTAAGCTAATCATGGCTGCAACCTTTATTCACCTGTCTCTCCACGTTTTGGGGTGGTGGTTTACCCTGTTACCTTAATTCTCTGAAGAATCTGAGGAAAGGTTTAAGAAATAAAACAAAATCTACGGTGAAGAATTGACTAAGCTGTGGATCTTTAACCTGGCTGTAGAATAGAGTCACCTGGGGAGCTCTTAAAACTCTAAGCACCCATATCCCTGCCAGACCAATTAAACACCAGTATTTCCCAGGGTGAGACTCAAACATCTATATCTTTATAGCTTCACTGTGACTTCTGTGTATGGCCAGGATTGAGTGCTAGGCCTAGACTGGGGCAGAGTGTCTAGATCAAGATGCCTGTGTTTGAATCACACCTGTAAGGCTTTCCATCAATGTGAAGCTGGACAAGACTGTGAATCACTCTGTGTTGTAGTGCCCTAATCTGGAAAATGAGAATAATAATATGTGGCTTATAGCTTTGATCTTGGCACATAGCGAGTGCTATATGTGTGCTACTTTTATTTTTATAATTATTATTACAGACTTGGACATAAATTGAACATTAGTGATGCCCCCGGAATTCTGTGTGCTCTACCCTAATGACATACTGTTCTTTGCCATCCCCAGAGGTGATTATTAACTTGAATATTTTGTTTACTATTGCCTTGCTTTCTTTTCTATTTTATAATTTCAGTGCTTTTCATTATTGCTCTATTATACACCTAAATAATTGCTGCGTTTCATGTTTACAATTTTTATGAAAATAAAATCATACTATAATTAATTTTTTCTGTCATGCTTCTTTAATCTACATTATATTTTTGATATCTACCTAGGTTATCACAATTACCTGTAGTTCATTCATTTAGAGGGCTCTACAGTGACCCATTTTTTGAATATATCACAATTAGTGTATCCATTCTACTGTTAATGGACGTTTGTTTTATTTCCAGTTATTATTTTGTTGTTATCATGGAGAAACATAGTGCTAAAAATATTCTTAAACATAAATCACGGTGAATTTTCAGAATATTTTCTTTAGAAGATATATTTAAGAGTAGAATTTTGGGGTCATAGTTTGTGTATGTAGTTGATTTTCTTAGGCGATACTGAACTATTTAATAAAGTGGTTTTATTAATTTGCACTTCAGTTGATGAATGTAAATGTTGCTTCACATTCTTGTTATCTTTTGACATTGTACAATTTTAGAATTCATGTCATGTTTATTGGTATAGATCGTTTTTTTCCTTCTTTTT